>NC_133774.1:82817955-83077250 GCF_003597395.2 Chelonoidis abingdonii
AAGAAATGCATGGGCTAGCAGAATTTATGCATGTAACGTTGTTTGTAACCTAGTATATAAAGCCTGCTCTGCGCTAATAAGGTGTGTCTTTTCCCTCTGGCACTAGCCGAGGAAAAAGCACCCGTTCAGCTGACCGATAATAAAAGTTTGGTACCCGTCTTCTTGTCTTCCGTGCCTCCTTGGGGTAACTGAATAGCTCCAGGGGGAAACGAGCCCGTTTGGCTAACAGTTGGGATGTAGTTTGCTTGCTTTCCAAATGATCTCAAACTTGGACTTCGTAAATAACACCTGAAGTTAAATCTCAGCTCATTATATGTTGGAAGTAACTGGCTGGAATGGGAAAGGTAAATAAAATAGGGTGATTTATTTTTATCTATTTTCTAAATGAACATGTGCTGTTGGAGTTTCACAACATAAAAGTGTTGTTCTATGATTGTTCTGAGGCTGAAAATCACAGCAGCTGAGCTTATCTACTAGCTAAGGCACAAGTGAGAACACAAATTGCACAGGATGCAATAGTGAATGCTCACATTGTTATAAATAATTGCATGTACATACTACATTTCAGACAGATTTTGGATTACAAAGAACAGTACTTTTAGCAAGCTGATTTATAGCAATATTCTTGGCTGGATGAATTTAGGGCCCTCTGGTAAACAGCAAAAAGAACAAAGGGAAAAAGAAATGAAGGATTCAGACAGCCCTTCTCCTCATGCAAAAAAGCATTTAGCTCTTTAAAACACTCACATTTGAATATGCAGTTGATAGCATCGCTGCAAGAAAGCCAAAAGAATGAAGCAAAATGAAGAAAAGAGAAAAAAATCAAGAAATTAGACAGAATATAGAAAGCAGTGACTGTAACTGCTTTTCAGTCTGTATATATTTGGACAAGTCATTTGTTGTCCTCAAATAGAATTTTATGTATTTACATGAGATCCCCATTCAGAGGCAGCTCTACAATTCTCGACCATAAAGAATGTTTCATTCCCATGTGCAGTGGACCAATCCTTCCTCTGGATGTTTTGGCTCAGTGCTCAGCTAGCCTGCTCAGAAGAATTGCTCATAATTTCTTCAAAACAAAGCCCCTCAACTGTAGATCTACTGAGCTACTGATCAACAACTTCTATTCTATATTTATCCTGCCCTAGTAAAGAGGAGCAATTTATAAATATAAACACTATACTCCTCTACTTTGTTAAGGTTTCTAGTAAAGAAAAAGATTGGGTTTTTTCTAGAATGAAAAGTTCAAGGCAAATTTGTCAGCTGCTTAAATGTCAAAGCAAATTGATATGGATTGCCAACTACTCTCATTATCAATGAATTCATAAACCCTAGAGAAGAAAAACAATACTCCCCTATGAAATAACGAATTTAAACTTACAAAATCCCTTTCAATCCATGTGTGCCAGATGACTCCTTGTATTTAAATATGAATCTGGGTTTTTCCTATATTGTTGCATACTAGAGATAAAAGGGGCTCAGGCTAAATATATTCTAATACAAAAAAGCTGTTAGCCTTCAGTTCAGGTTACTAGAATGGATATCCCCACCAAAGCAAACTGTCAAAAGCAAGGAAATAAGCATTCAGACTATAGAGTCCTCCACCATGTGTACTCTCCTCATCACTTTCCCTTTTCAGCCTCAACTAACTCCCTTCTGTTGCCCACATCTTTCAATTTTTAAATATTTAATCTGCAATAGCATGCAAAATTTCACTAAAATATTCTATGGAAAGTTTGATTGTTCTCTGAAGATTTATTGTGCCAAATCTGAGGACAAAAAAGTATGAAATACAGGGATTTGAATCCAGCTGTAAGTACAAATCTTAACACAATTGTAACTGTGGTATTGCTACTGATGCTTCTATAATATTTTTACCTTTTATTCAATATGTTTTTTGCAAACACAGTGATAACAAGGAAGGGTTACTACAACACAGACTTCTATCAATTCAGAAAGAGGAACTGATGGTCTATTAGACTGCTCAGTATCAGTCCACTAAGGATTGTTGTGAATCTTATCTCTTTATCAGTATACAATGATTCATGATGAAAGCTGTACAGTATAATTGGAGGACTGAAAGTTGTGTATAAACGTAGCTTTTTGTTCTGGCAGGACCATTTTGGAAAAAGTCATACTTTCTTTTTCTGCCTTACCCCATAAAAAATTTTTAATATTTTTTTGAACTTCTTAAAATGTCCTTTGGGGTTTTCCCTGGGTAAGGAGCCAAACAGATAATAATAGTCTGGAAAGAGCGTTCATTTTTATATTATTAACCTTACCCCATACAGTGAAATGTAGCTGTTCCCAATGCCTCAAGCCTGTTCTTTCAGTAACCAGAAGAGAATCCAAATTGGATTTGAACAAGTCCTTCAGTTTAATTTAATTTAATACATATCATTATGCACAGATATTTCACGGTGTAAAGTTCCCACTTAAAGTCCTAGGTTCAAACTTTGGGCTGACATACAGCAATTGCCATTTACCAGTCAACAGTTAACTACAGTATTTGAGACACTGATTGTTTTGCTATACTTCAAACAGGATAACTCTGCTTGGTAATTGTTGTTAAGTGTTGACTTTTTAATGACCACTGCAATACACCCTGTATAATCCCTCTGGAACCCACAGGGTTACTCAAAATGTAGATTAGTGCAGAATTAAGCCTCCAGTTAGCATTGTGAGATTTGCAACACCTAGATGGATTTGACCCTATTGCATCCTTCTGATACACACCTAGCCTTTCCTCATTTTCTGATTTTGTATGGGATTCTCCTACAGATGGCATAGCACCTTCTGTTTTTGTCACCATCTGACTCTATTTTCATCTCACTGCAACTCAAAATTTATTCAGTTTTCAGACCACTGCTGCACATTGAGCAGTCTGTGATGAAACTTAGATCATTTTACCTCAGTTTCATACTACTTGAAGTAATATTTGAATCCACCTGTGTGTGTCTGAGTGGTTTAAGTACCTTGTATTTTAATTTTTAGAACATAAACTTCACTAAGGGCCTGAGTTTCCTCTTATAATGGCGACAATCAGTAGTAATTCCAGTGAAGTCAATGAAGTTACATCAGCCTAAACTTGCTGTGAAAGGAGAATCGGGTCTTAACAGCTCAAGTAGAGTTTACCATGTTTGGCGATGTTATGCCACAGAGATGGATAGGATTCCAGCTGTCTATGCAAACACACACCACACGCTTGGTCAATAACCTCACTATCCAGGAATGAATTTAGATCCACCTGGGCATCCTAGACCAAAGATGGCCACTTCACCTCCACTTTTCAGGGACAATTTCTTCTGATAAGAGATGAGGAAAAGTTTAAACAAAGCAAGAGAACTGCACCGCATGCATTTCCTTTTATCTACATATCAAACAGCACCCACCATAACTCTGTTGTGGTGGGACCAGCAGGCCTGATAAGAATAACTCCACCACTTACCTCAAAAGTAGCTCTGTTTTAGTTTACTTATTTTATTTAGTTTGTTTTCTTTTGATTTAGAACAAATAAGTGCCCTCCCACAGGCTTTTAGCACCTACTAATTATTATACAAAACTCAATATGTGCTTCAATCAGCTCACCCCTACTAGCAAATAGCAGTTTATAATCAAATGCTAACACCCCTTTATATCAACCTATACCACAATTCCTTCACCCCCTTCAAAGCCCAGACAAAAATAAAAGGCCTTGTAGTGACTATTCCAGTATTCATACTTGATATGCCAGAGTGAAATCTCAGCACATTTGGAAAAAAAAAAAAAAACTCCCAACATCTCTAAGATATGATGGAAAGATGAGTACTGTAAATAGAAAGATCTCTGCTTGTGTATGAGCAAGCTTTCTTAGACAAGGCCTTTTTAATTGCTAACTGTTGTTATAATTATTTATTCCTAACGCACTAGTTGCTGATATACAGTACAAAGTGTTGACAGTTAGTCTTAGTCTTTTTACCATTACAGCAAGAAAGGAATTTCAAAGATGAGTGAAACTTTGCTTGGACACTGCACTTAGTCTTGGCTTGTACAAAGTTGTGTGAAAAATATTTTCTCTTGCTATTTTGGTGTGTTTCTTCATTCAGGATCATTTTCCCCACAAACTATGAAGCTTTTATCAAGATTATGCTGTAGTAACATAACCATTATCACAAACTCCACATAGTTTGTCATTACGTGAATTGGCATCTGGATAGACCTTTAATGCTATGCAACTCCTATCCCTGGAGTAGATTTCAGATTTTTGCCAGTACAAAACTCCGTTTTCTTCATTTAATAGTGAATGGCAAAATAGTCATAAAAATGTAAAAATATATACTGTACATCCCAAATAATTAACAGAACATATGTGCAGACCAAAATCTACCCTATATATGCTCCCCCTACCCTCAAATCAGACCAAATAGGAATTCAGAAGTTAAGGACTTGATGCAGGAACCACTTGGTGAAATTCAAGTACTACAGGTTGTCAAAGAACAGCTGATCACAGTGGTTCCTTCCGGCCTTAACAATCTATGAATTCAGGGCACATAGCAGCTTTCAGGATGTGCTCAGCAAACTTCATTACTACTCCCTAGGGGTCTGAACATGCTTTCACTGAGGTCAATGTTAAAACTCCTACTGATTTCAATGGTACAGGATCAGATGCTAAATGAGAAACCTTCAGGAATCTCCACTACATGAGCACAAAAATATATGCCTATTTTTAGCTCATAGAGATCAATTCCTAACATCCAAATCTCAACTATGCAAACCCACATTGGTGCCCGGGGCAGGAAAGCTTAGCAGCAGTATGAACCCTCCCAATCTTCTCAGCCAGGGGTGCAAGGTGGGAAGTTCTGTGCATCCTCCCTGGACACTTTCCCTTAAAAGCCAATTATGCCAGCAAAATTGCTCTATAAAATTGCCAGCCAAAGTACAAGAAGCTGTTGCACACTTCACTTTTGACTTATTTTAGCCTGTAACTGAATTAATTTTGCACAGTAAGCAAATAGAAGTCAGTTAGGTTGAGAGGGATCCTGAATACACAAAGCAGGAGAGGAGGCAAAAGATGTCCCCTTTGTAGAGGACACCTTTCTTGTCCTATGTTCTGGGAATTACTGAAAGCAGATGTGAGCAGTAAGATGTTTTGCCATTATATGAACTGAAGTGTCCCCTCGTAATGGGACACGAATCTTTTCACATATAGCTGTCTCTAGTTTTCTCTCTTACACAGTGGCACAGAAATAATTATTAAAACATAAAAATATTTTTCGAACAATATAACTGAAAACAGAATTCTTCTTAGCAGTTCTGTTATGGGCCATGTTTTGCGTTGCCTTACAAGAATTGATGACATCACAAACCACTAAAATAGAGTGGGAGATGCATTCTTTCTGCCTTTTAAAAGTGTGTCAAGCCATCAGCAGTTGAAGGGAAAACACATAATACTGAATTCAGTTCTTCACAGGTAATTTCAAGTATTTTGATTTATAATGTAAATGCATTTGGTATTTAAGTCTGTACACAAATTCTGTTAATCAATTGGGATTTTACAAAAACCCTTTGCCATTCACATTAAAGAACGGGTAAAACACATATATAGACCAAATTCTGCTCTCAGCTACTCAGCTATCCACACTAACTCGACAACAATGGAGTTACCACACTGTAAATTCAGAGTAAATGAGAGCAAAATCTGGCCCACAAAGTGTCAGGATAGATGTACAGTGATCCAACAATCACAGTAACATATAATAAACAAAAAGATCTATTCTTTACTGAGATACGTAGCAATTTTGGTTGAAAAGCTTGTTCCTTTAAGACTTATACATTGTCCTAGTATAAAGAATTGTAATTCACACACTATTTTTTCACAAGGACCAATAATAACAACAACATTCTGTGGAGAAAACAATAAAATGCACTCAAAATTAAAATATCATTTTTAGAGAAATGGGTTAAAAATGAAATATATAAGGATTTAAAAACTAAATATTGGACTGTAAAAATTTACACTTACCTATACAATCCCCATTTGCATCTTGCTTATATCCCATGTTGCACTCACATCGGTAACTGGAAATTGTTGGTATGCAGCGTCCATTTAAGCAGAGATTGGGGTGGTGTTTACATATATCTATTGTCTGATTGAGGATTGCTGAAACAGATTACAGAAGATGAGACAGTTGAATCAGAATGTGAAATAGGCATGCATAACATAATCTGTAATTATTTTTAACTATTTTTTAAACAAATCAATGAGTTTACAATTTTTTTGTAAACAAATCAGTGAGTTTAGGTATTTTTTGAAGTTTAAAAAGAAGTATTTCCAAGAACTACTGATAGGACAGTAAGATAGCAAAGACAAATTAAAATCAGAAAAAAATTAAACAAATGGCCTTGGTTATAATATACTGTTTACACTGAATGTCTGATGAGAGAGGAATCATTGGATTTGGATCCAGGTAATTCATTACTATGACTTTTTTATTTATGGTGTATTTATCCTAATATTCCATGCACAGTTTTGTACTATGTCCCTGATCCTGCAACACTTGCAGAAGGTAATAGTAACAGATTATTGTTCATCCTGGGCCTTCGGCCAAAGCAGTAATTTTTTGGGGGAAGGGACAATTCCATGTTTGGAAGAAAAAGAAGGAAAGATTTCCTCTAGCAGTATGATTCAAAAGTACTGGTGGCTCAGTGGTTTGGAATGCTACGAAAACCGACTGCGACGGATTGGTGGACAGTATGCAAGTAAGATATCCAAAGCTGCTTGATAAAACAGGCCTACAGTGTATCACATGGATGTTACTACCATATAGATTTTCTATGTACCGGCAACACATGATAGCATGGTATAAAGGTTTTAGCGTCATGAATTTGTGATGACTACTTTATTCAAAAGTTGCAATGAGGGAGATGTGCAGGTCATCCTGAATGACTGTTTTTACATCACACCATGCCATTATATATTTTGTATATGCTCTACATGTTCCAGAAAAACTATATTAGGAATGTTTAAGGTAATTTTAAAAACATCTTTGGAATTATTTCTTGTGTCCCTCTCTCTGTAAAGCTTTAATCACCCTAAGTCCAATTCTACAAGTCTGAGCAGGAGAGAAAAATTAAAACTAATAAATGTAAAATGCTTCCAAAAATAACTTAATGGGTTTTCTATATATAAAAATATAGAAGGGGAGGGCTTTAAAAACTGACATCTCAGAGCCTCCAGGATCCAGAAGCAAATGTTAGGTCCCCACTGGGAGGCTGGAAATCTCCTCTTTCTCATGGAATGAAACTTCCTCTTCAACCCCTGAAGGGTATCAGGATTATAGATCTTATGACTGTGAACAAAATAAAGTTTTTATTTAAAAAAAAAAATAAACGGTTTCAAGTCAGACTCACTTTAAGGTCAGAAAGGACCATTGTGATCATCTAGTCTGACCTCCTGCACACTGCAGGCCACAGAACCTCACCCACACCTGAAATAGACTCCTACCTCTGGCTGAGATACTGAAGGCTTCATATCATGGTTTTTAGACTTCAAGTTACAGAGAATTCATCATTTACACCAGTTTACCCCGGCAAGTGACTGTGCCCCATGCTGCAGAGGAAGGCAACCCCCCACCCCCAGGGTCTCAGCCAATCTGACCTGGGGAAAAATTCCATACCAACCACAAATATAGTGATCAGCTACATGTGGGCAAGACCCACCAGGCAGATAGATACCTGGGAAAGAATTTTCTGTGGTAAATCACAGCCCTCCCCATCTAGTGTCCCATCTCCTGTAGTTGGGGATTCTGGGGACTTAAACTGATTCAGGAAGGTGAAATTTAGGGGACAATTTTCTGGCAGGTTTTTTTTTAAATCCTGGGTAGCTGATGCAACTCATGGGTTTGGAGTGTTAGAAGCCCCAGGTAGAGGGAATAGTGGCTAGATGATCCAGAAATGTGATTGATAAATATATCACACCCCTGTATAATTTATAACATGTATATTACTTCAATTTATATTTTTACCAAATATGCAGATGTAATACCGGCAAATCCCAGTTGTCGGCAGGTGGGCTCAAACCCAGGGCCTCTGAAGCTAAATGCATCAGCCTCTACTGCAAGAGCTAAAAGCCATATGTCTCTTAGCAAAGGCTGTAGAACAGACTCATTAATCTCTCTAAGTGGTCTCGGTGCCACTAGATGGGACAGAATACCATACCCAGAAGGTGTGTGGGTTACATAGATAATGAACAGCTATAGTGCAGACGCTTGAGGTTAAAGCCACTGCAGGCATACAACTTGATGAGAAGTTCATTGAGTAAAAGATGAAAATAATTGGTAAGCAGAGGGATTGTAAAAAATAGAGGTAGTTACAGTGTATGAAGGACCAATAACAAAGCTAATCTCTGCAACCCAAATAAAGAAACATTGAACATGTATGTATTGTAATCTTTGTTGGGAAAAAAGGGACAAACTCTCTAGAAAGTTCACTGTCATGAAAGAATACAAAATGTCATATGCAATTGCATTAGTAAGGATGTGTATTCAGAGAGATGTTCTCATTTTCAGAATAAGCCTAAGAAACACAAGCAAGAAGCAATAAAGTTATGAACTCATTAATCGAAAACAGAGGGAAACAATTAAAAAAAAACATAAGGAAACATACTCAGTCCAGTAATGATTGCACCATTTCCAGTGGGACTCTGGCCACCAGTCCCAACACCTGCTCCTCCTACACCAGGGGAGAAGCCATTGCCACCTGGAATGGGAATAAATCCAGCTCCTCCTGGGCCATAGCCATTCCCATTTCCACCAGGAAGGAATCCATTGCCTCCTGGTCCACCAGGTCTGGAACCACCTCCTACAGGAACTCCATCTATGCAAAGTCTATGGTATTCATCTACAAAAAAAGAACACACAGAGAGACATGCAGTAAAACAATCTTGCCTAATTCACTGTGTAAAGAAGATGTTGAAATACAGAACTCTGTATAATAAGAAAAAATAAAATACCAACTCCTCATTTTGGAATTTACTGTCTTCTCTCTTCTATGCCTATGCTTATAAGGCATTCACAACAGGTGTTGCTTAATGAATACCATGTACAATAATACTAGGACATGTTATAATTTACTCCTAGCTATTTGGTGTAGCATTTGGCAGCGAATGGATAAAAAAGTATGCTAATCCCTGCCCCGCAGATAGCTTAGGTAAAATGAAAACACATTTACGCCACCGATGTGGAAAGTTGCTATGTGAGTGCCAGGCTGAGAGATTATTCATGTCATGGACATTGCCAGTTCAAAGAAACATGAAATCTATAGAAAAAGAGAGCAGCTGTTCCTTTACACTGTAATGAACTATGGATCCTCAGACTCATTTTCTCTTTGAGCTTGACCACAAAATCTTCCTCAGTTTACAAGAACTACTTCCAATGTCAACAAAATGAGGTTACAGAAACTGGTCCTAAGTAATAAAGGATCAGAAAAAATGGTTCACAGATGGAAACATCCATACTGAAAACATAAGAATGAATAATAACGTAATTCCTAAATTTTTTTTAAGCTTTGATTTTAAGATAGGTTAAAATGTTTCCAGCAACCTCTGTCATAACTGGAATTGGCACCAAAAACCACTCACCAGAGCCTCTCACAGGACACATCTCAGGAACAGATCCAATGGCCCAGCATCGACCAGATTCACAACAGCACTGCATTTTGGTAAACCTATTCGGAAGTTCTTGTGCACAGCGACCATTCACCAAGCTGGAGAAACACGTGCCTGCCCTTTGATCTGGATATTAATTAAAAAAAACAAACTAATATGAACTGTCCTTTAAAAATTTGCCCCAGTGATTGCAAACACTAGGAGTAATAGCAAGAAAAGCAATTGAAAAGTTGTATAAAAACAAATTTAAATACAGTCAAAGTTTATTAACAACTGGTTTATTGCAATGCCATAATGTTTCAGTGACACTAATCTTGCATTAATCCAAAATGCTGCTACCAAACTCATCCTCCTCTACTTCCACTTTAGCCATGGGAAACCCCTCAAGTCCCTTCACAGACTCCTCAAGGAAATGATCACATATTTAATCTCTATTAGCCAGAATATGGTGCAGGTATGCTGGAACATAGGGAAGTGTAAGAAACCCTGATTCTCCTCTATACATACTCAAACAAACCTGTGCAGCCTCCTCAGATTTTTGCTCTGGGCACCTAGAAGTAAGCAAATATTGTATGGTTGCTGTTCCTCCCCCCAGTATGCTGGCCAGGAAGTAGTAATTTGCTACTTTTTGGAGCCTCCAAGGCATAATTTCCTCCCTGTGCTGCTCCTAGGGCAACACATTTACATGCTGTCCCTTACAAAGGGGGTATTGTAGATGCACAATCTAGCCCAACATAAAGTCTGTGCACACCCTACACCCTTACTCGGCAAGTAGTGCCATTGAACTGGAACTAATAACAGAGTATGGTAGTACTCAAATTGGCTAAAGGGAAGCAGGACTGGACCAAAGATAAATGTTTGTCATCAAAATTAGTGACAAGCTACCAAAAATTGCATACAATATCTTACATTGCAATTATACTATCAATAAATGGTATACACTATATGTTTCAACAGTGCAATAAATCTTTTGATTTTTAGGTTTGTTAAATAACATATCTGAAATTAAATCACTTTAGATTAATAACATTGGACTCTGCTAAATTTTTCTTGATCAATTTTTTTAGATGCTAAACTGAACTGACCAATTTGTAGTATTTTTTGCCCATACAGCTACTTTGGCCTGAAGAATATAATTCAGAACATTTAAGATGAGTTTTCAAAACTACGCGTCTAAATTACACGTGCAAATGATGGGTCAAACCTTCCTTGCTCTACTCACAACAAAAGTTCCACTGACTGACTACAAATGTGCATAAATTTTCTAGAACTGGCTTGACACAGGGGCTGGTAATTGTGTATGAGAAAAACTGTAGTTGTTCAAACAAAAAGAGTAATTGCCTTAAGATTTTTAAAAATGTGGCTCCTGATGTTTCTTTCATGATGTAAAATATGATATAATATGTAGGTCCAGAATCTACCACTTTTACTCACAATGAATAGTACCTTATTCTATGAGTAGTCTCACCAAAAGCAATAGGATTATTTGCAAAGAAAAAGTATTGTTCAGTGTGAGTAATGGCAGCAGAAACAGGCTGTGAATTTTTATCAGACTGTTTTCCAAAGTTCAACATAAGCAGGAGCAAAAAAGGTGTAGAAGTGATGGAGGATTACAAACACTGAAATCAAATTTGAGCTTCATCTAAGCATTACAGTGAGGTAATGTCCAGAATGTTAATTTTAAGGCCTAACAGCCTTGACAGTGTCATGTTAAATTCACAGGGCCTTTCTAAACACCAAGAACTATTATCAAGATATTCTCTGCGTGTTCAGTTGAACTTTAGGGGCTTTATTCAGTTTTTTTTCAAAATGTAAAGGCTACAGATTTAGCCTCAAATTAGGTTTTAGAATGTTAAAACAAACAAAAACCAATACAGCACTATAAAATATAAAGGTACAAGCCGAAGCAAATATGACATTAAAAATGGCAATTCATGTTTCTTCTAAAAACCCTTCATAATTTTAAGACTACCTCATTCCAACTACTTGGTGGAGCAAGTTAAAAAGACTCCTCAGTTCCACACTTATAATAATTAAGCACTTTAAAACAGTATTAACTGTCTAATCTTAAAGACTAGAAGCATTATATTGCTTAGTATGAAAGCATAGCTAGAAGAGGCTAGAAGTGGGACAAGAAACAGCACAGGGCCTTGGCAGCGATGACCACCGTCTCTGATAGATCTCAGGAGACTGGAAGTTTCATGGACCAAGCCTATTGCAGGGGTGCTGAAACAATTTTTATAGTGGGAGTGCTGCGAGGCACTAAACACAACTGCCAACGCTGTATATGATGGAAAACACTTCAAGCCAGTGGGTATGGCAGGACCCATGCCCTACAGCTGTGTGTGGGGGCAGGTACTTGTTCTCCATAACATACCTCTCTACTGCCTGTTCCTAGGGCACAATCAGGGAAAAAATATTTTGGAGACAAACTGCCTCATTATCCATATTTTACAGGTGAAGCAACTGAGGCACCAGAGGATAAGTGGATTATCTAAAGTTACTCTATCAGTAATGGATTTAAGGACTCCCGGGTCTGCTCAAACTAACAGATGACCTAGCCAGTACAGAAGACTGGACTCCTAGAAGTACACTTTCCTATGTGTTTTATTCCTATCTAAGCCAAAGAATTAATATTTCATTCAACAAATGTAATGTCAGCAACTTTCTCATGTAGTGAAGTTTTACTTAGTACAATGCACCTGGCTGTTGAAGCACCATTCAGGCTTCTATTAAACAATCTAATTTTGGCAGAATGCTTTCTTTGACTTAATATGAACTCTAATTAATAATGTATGAGCCAAATAATTTTTCCAGAATAAAAAAGAATAAGATAAGGTATCCTCTATTTACTTGATAAGCTGTGTTAATAAGTTGTCTTCATAGAGAAAGTGCAGTTGTTGCAGATGGGTGTCCTATTTTTTTGCATTAGAACTCAAGTCAGAAGGAAATTTTTATACACACACACACACACAATATGCATATACAGCTCTTATTGGCTTCAGTGGGAATCATATATGTGCTTCTGAAGGTAAAATGTGGACTTCTGTCAATATTTTTATTGAGTTGGGTGGAAACAATATAAAACAAGAGCATTTATTCAGCATGTGACATGCCAATGCTTGTGAAACCCCAGTTTCTTCAAAAGCAGTGTGAACTATTTTACTGCCACAGTCTCAACTACTGATTTGTTGCATTACTGAAGTAATTTGGAAGGTTAAGAGGACTAATAGGAATGGTAAAATAGGTATTTGCATAAAAATAACTTAGTATTTTGATTAAAAATAAAATCTAGAAAAATTATTAACCCAAAATTGTTCCAATGGTTTCATATGTCTATTTTAAAATTGACCAAAAAAGGTTAATCCACAGTTATAAGGCTTGTTGTAATAAGTGTAAATTTACCCTAACAGTGAAATTGTAAAAAGTGAGTAGAAGCTCATAAAATATCAGAATATAACAACAAACGTTGATCAGAAAGGGTGCAAAAGGGAGATTGAATTAGTCCAAACAAAAAGGCCTACTGATATAACTCAAGGGCTGGGTTAAGATCAGGTCTGACACATAAGAGACGTGTCAATTAACCAAAACTGATGGACAAAATAATGAGGGGATGGGCTAATCTACCCATCACCTACTTTTGAAATCCTGAAGAAAGAGAAACTTTGGGATGACTGTGAATAAAGTACTGACTGAAACAAGGGGAAGAAGCAAACTCCACCATCATGGCTGCCACCCCCACTGTCTTCTGAGATCCCAGCATCTAGTGTAACACTGTCAGATCTTTTTTGTCTTAATCTTGAAAGATATCCTGACCAGACGGGTCAAGAGAGGGACCCAGATGACACTGCCACTTCCACCGGCTTCAACTGAATCCCAGCTGGTATGTAAAACTTTTTCCTCACACACACATCCTGTGTATGTTTTTCCTTCATCACCTTATTTCTTGTCTTTTCTATCCTTCTAGTTTTTCCTTTTGTCACATAAAAATCTAGCTTAACTGGCCAAGACTGTATATTTTGCAAGACTGCTACTATAAAGCTGCAATGAGGCAGATAAGAAAAATGCCCAATGCTTGTACAAATTTGCCAGGACTCAGAGTGGCTAATAAGACAGTATGCTATGCCTGGGCTTTTCCAGAAGCAAGATTACAAGTGAAAGTCAACATCAGAAACAAGCTGCATAGTTTTAATCATTGCTGTTCTTTTCTCTCCCCCTTGCCAGTGTTTTTCTTGTTCTGTCTTCTAGGAAATGGGGTTGGGCTTTATCGATAACAGCAACAACAACTCCAGCCCAGTTCAACTAACCTGTTTGCTTTTCCCCCAAACAGGACAGTTATTACTATCTAAGAGAGTATCAAAGAAAGGATTGGTGGGGAGCTGTACTTATTGGGTTCCAGGATTGGTGGGGAGCTGTAGCGGAGTGATTACCCGCTCCTGCCCTGCAGGGCTTGAAACAGCCCAGGAGAGGGCTGTGGTAGGGCAAGAAGCCTGGGCTGATTGGAGGAAAGCAGGCTCAGCTGGAGCCATGCCCCAATCAGGCCCAGCTGGCCCCTATAAAAGGCTATGAGAGCCAGAGGCCCAGGCAGACTCCCTCTGCCTGTAGAGGGAGAAGGGCCTGGATGCAAGGTGCCAAGAAGGGAACCTAGAGTGGAGCAGGGCTGAGGAAAGGCCTGGGGAGCTGGGAAGCTCTGGCCTAGGAAAGCCCCAGGCTGCAGGCCTGGTAAGGCCCATTAGGTACTGGGTGGCAGGGGGCAGCCCATGGGTAGGCAGAGGCAGCAGGTCCGAACCCCCTTTGCTGATGATCAGAGGCTTACATTGCAGTCCGCCCTATGGGGACTGGCAGTAGTCAAACACTGAGGCAAAATGGGGATAGTGGGTGGGGGTTCCCCTGGGACGGGGAGACCCTGAGCCTGTGAGAGGTACTGCCAGGGGGGGCAGCACCCAAGACAAGGGCACCAGGGTCCTGGGAGGGACACGGGACCACAGGTAAAGCAGATCACCAGCCTGCAGAGGGTGCTCTGGAGCTGGAATGAGCTAATTCCCTGAGTCACCAGCAGGAGGCACTGTGGCGATGAGTCCAGAGGCTTACAGACCACTTCTAAAAACTCTCTCCAGCTAACATGAAATGGAACAAGGGATGTTTTAAAATGAAAGCCATACTTAATACATGATATTTCAAATGCTTTAACTGTTTTTCCCATTTTTTCTGTATTTCTAATAAAAGGTCAAAAGGATTTTTAATGGTGTATTTGCCAGCACAGCACACTGAGGCTCTGTTTAAGTACTAAGCAGGCTGATGTCTCTGTATATCAAAGCCCAAATCTTGTTCAACGCTGTTTGATACTGGACAGTGACAGAGTCATGCTTTGACTCTTTAGGCCCATTGAGTCCATCTAAATTAACAGAACAGGCTGCCATTCTGCCCTTCACTTACTTTGCACCTAGATTCTGCAAGCAAATTATATCCCAATCCCGCAAACTTGAGTGCGTGAGAAACTTTACCATCATTGGACAACTCAGCACAAAGTTATGCACACGCTTATGTGTTTGCTGGATCTGAGCCTGAGAATGTAACATCTATGCTACTTCTTAGTGTCACAACCACCTCAAGAAATTACATTATAAGTGACACAAGATGATAGGTTAACAGCTAATGGTTTATTGCACAGGGTAAATGATATTTTCAACCAAGTCAACATTACATTTAAAACCATACGCTTGGCATACATGCGGCTGTAAAACAAACATAGGGAAAAGATCCATGACACATATTACCACATCTAAACACAAACACATTTTAAAAAGGACAGAAACAGATTTTTTAAAAGTCAGATCCAAAGAGCTCTAACCTACTGACATTTGATCTTTGTTTTATTCTTACAAATGGAAAAAGGCCACTCAAGCCAAATGAAATAGCAATTCATTTCATTTCCTGTAGATGTCTTCTAAGTTTACATGAATCCACTTCTAATGCTGGCATTCAGAAAGTAAAGTATGCCTATGCAAGGCAGACCTTGAAATATTAAGCAAGGACTCAATCTTGCTCCTTTGAAATCAAGGTGAGTTTTGTCTTTGACTTCAACAGAAACAGAGTTATGCAACGAGTGTGATTCTAATTTCTCGTGTCTGTTCACATAACTGTGGCTTATTATTTCCTAAGAGTCTAATCCTGCTCCCAGCTGCAGAGGCACAGAACTAGAAATATAACTGTAAAAAACCCAAACCATATTTCTACTGTATTGGTTGAGGGTCCTGGGCCATAAGAGAGCCCATGCAGAGTCTCCAGCTCAGCAGATGGTGCTCCGCAGTGGCACTCTAAACAGGACTGCACTGTGGGACATTGTGAACAGACTTAGGCTTTGTGGCAGAAAGGCCAGTGTGCCTGTGTATAGTGTGGATCCCCTTGCAAAAATTCCCATTAGAGGAGAGCTTCAGCCAATAGCCCCACCTCCGGTTTGTAAGCTACAATAATGGCCGGAGTCTGGCTTGAGAATGCCCTAAGAGCCCACAGAAGGATGTACTTACCAATACAGTGGGATCCATCTGTAGATGTGACATAGCCACGTGGACAAATGCAGAAATAACTTCCCACAGTGTTAGAACATTCGCCACCTTCGCAGATTCCTGGAATGATGCTGCACTCATCGATATCTGTTCAAAGAAGGAAGAAGCAGGTGATTAACAAAATATTTGCATATAATGCTTTTCAAAGAAGAGATTTTAAAAAAAAATGAAGGGCATTACATTCAGTTAGAATGCAGCTCAGATTTAATAATATACTGCAGTGGTTCAGAAACTGTGGTCGATGGAACACTCGTGGTTTGCGAGCACTTGCAGGTCTTCTGTTTAAAGCTGATTGATCACACAGTGCCGGCTTTCCTTGTATGCAGGACCAGTTTTAGGCCAAGTCCACCAATTCCCCCGAATTGGGCCCCTCACCTAAGAGGGCCCCACGCCCAGTGGCAGGGCCGCGGGGGGTGGGGGGGAAGTGGCTGAGAATCCCTTCCCTGCCTAGAGGCTTCTTTTTAATTTTTACTCACCCGGCGACGCTCCAGGTCTTCGGCAGCACTTTGGCGGTGGGTCCTTCACCCACTCAAGGTCTTTGGCAGCACTTCAGCGGCAAGTCCTTCAGTGCTGTCGAAGACCTGGGGTGAGTGAAGGATCCGCCTCTGAAGACTAGGAGCACTGCCCGGTGAGTACAAGCCCCACGTGTTTTTTTAAGTGTGTTTTTTTTTTTTTTTCAGTCATCCCTGCTAGGACCCCATTGAAACTGTTCGAATCGGGTCCCGCACTTGCTAAAGCCGGCCCTGCTTGTATGTTCCAGTTCTGTCCCACCCTAAATCCTGAAGTAGGTTAAAGCAGTCTGGACGCTGCTCTAACTTACATTAGATGGCTGTGGTTACTTTGGGACCATAAAACAGCTGAGCATAGCAGAGATGCAGCACTGTTCAGCCCTACCCCAAACATTCCCCTGGCTCTAGGGCTGAACGTAGGCAGGCAGAATAGGGGTCAAATATGACGACTCGGAGCCTGCTAAGAGCTCCCCATGCTGTGAAAATTCTCAGCTAGCTAGATCCAGCTACATTCCTGATGCTTTGTGAGCCTCAAGTAGTTCAAAGAAACTGTACTGTAGTCTTCAGAAGAATGGACTCAGTCATTATACATCCTTTCATAGAGTTAATCTTTGGTTATGCAAATAGTCCTACTAAAAGCAGTGGTCACATCTCATCTGAATGGAGATACTACCGAGTCAATGGAGCAAGTTTTGACCAGAGCAAAACCTGTGGAGTGACGTGATGCTAGGTATCAGAACTGAGAGCATGTGCTAGGGGCTAAACATACAGTGGTGTTTTCAATGCTCACCATATTGGTGCCCATACAGTGAGGAGGAGGAGACAGTCTCACTGTAATGCTGAGAGGTGAGCAGCGGAAGGGAGTAGAAATACCTGATCACATAGTAAGTAAAGACTACATCATAATGCATAAATCCAAGGGGGCAATTTCAAGTATCAGGCATTTCCTAAGTTTTGAGTGCTTCACTTTAGAACCTGAACATTTGATAGGCATGTTGGTGGTAGGGGTTTTGTTTTTTGCTGTTGTTTTATAATTCTAGTTCCACACTGATTTTTTTTTTATGGTGACCTCCGTTTATTAGAGCTCTGAGTAACTCTCTTAAATATAACCTGAAGCAAAATTAAAGTTGCCATCTTTCAGGTTTTGTAATAAACTTGAAACCTGGCTCACGTTAAACCTGGGATGAATTCTGAGAAAGCTTGGGCCAAGTTTCCAACAAACTTGGGCTGACTTATGTTTTCCAGTTGAAACCATATGAAACTCTGTGGCTTTTGAACCACCCAAAGCCTGGAAAACGTTGGTGTTTTTGGCTCAGTCTGCATTTAAGTTCTTGGTTGCAGAGTGACATTAAGAAAGTTTTACCCCATAAAACAAACCAAAAAAAAAGAGTCAAACTTTTGGGCCCACATCATTTCTCATAACGTATGCAGAAGCAGCTATGAAGAAAGAACTCTCAAAGAGCACCAATTTGCAGAGGTCCCCCATACAGTCCCTTCAGGACTTGGGATTTTCACTCCCACAAAAGAAAGTCATGGGACACAGCCCCAAACCTAGCAGAGCTCCAGGGATCATCCTATTGCCTCTACACTGGCTCTGACCCATGAGTACCTCTAGTTCCTTAGTCATGGCTGCACCAGGGGGGGGGGGGGTTAACGTGGAAAAAAAAATATCCTCCATGCATTAATGTGGATCTAGAGCAATGGTTCTCACCTAGGGGAATGTATACATACCTGGGTATGTATGTATACCCTGGGGTATACAGCGGTCTTGCAGGGGATACATCAATTCATCTAGATATTTGCCTAGTTTTACAACAGGCTACATAAAAAGCTCTAGCGGAGTCATACAAACTAAAATTTCATACAGACAACTTATATATACTGCTCTACGTACTATACACTGAAATGTAAGTAAAGTATTTATTTTATAATTATATGGTAAAAATGAGAAAGTAAGCAATTTTTCAGTAACAGTGTGCTGTGACACTTTTGTATTTTTATGTCTGATTTTGTAAGCAAGTAGTTTTTAAGTGAGATGAAATTTGGAGGTATCCAAGGCAAATCAGACTCCTGAAAGGGATACAGTAATCTGGAAAGGTTGAGTGCCACTGATCTAGAGGGTACAATCTCATGCTGTACTTGAAAAGGAAAATGAATATTGCACTGTGAGGAACCAATAAAAACATGGTGAAACGTTCACTGTAAAACTTTCAGGGAATTTTTAGGTACCTTTTTGTACACAGGACATCTCCTTACAGCGATCATTGCTCTACCACCAAAGCATCCAGATAGTTTATATCTTAGAGGATCATATGACCTTTGTAGCATGTTTTACTACAAGGAAGTGAAAAATTATAATCTTTTCAGCTAGGCTATTTAAAATATTGCTTTAAAGCACTCAGAGTTTAGCATGATAAATTTACTGAACACACTGACTTGCCTTTCTTATTTGTGGTGATTATTCCCCACATTCTAAATATCAGATTTTTTTTAAAAATTAACTACTCGACAACTGAGGGGAAAAAAAAACTATTATAAGCATATCTGGTATTTCACAACTGAGAAACAAACACAGCCTTGTGATTTACTGCTTTTCTGTATGGAACTCTGCAGGGCAGACTGGGGAACAATCTTTCTGTTCCTCCCATAGCTCAGTGGCTGACCCCCTGTCTCCATGCAGAAGAAGGGGGAAGAGGGCATAACTGGACCAAATATTTTTAATACTTCTTTTTCTTGTGCTTCCTCTGCTGATTCAGCAGAGGCTGTTAACTGTATTTTTGTTGTAGATCACATAATTTCTGAGGCTTTTATTATACCAACAATAAAACAAACAGCTTATAAACTCTTAGGGCAGAGATTGTATTGTCCTTTGTTTCTGAATAGGACCCGACACCACACTGAGACTACCAGAAACAGCTACATAAATCATTATGAATAAAAAATAATGAATTATAATCCATTTGGTAGATAGTTTAAAATATTTGCCAAATGGAAAGAAGAATATCAGAATAGGAAGGAGCTTCAACCTTTAAAAAAACCACCAAGAGCAAAGAAGGTATTAGACATATTTTTGTCTCTTTTCACTTACTGTTTTCAGTCAGATTTTATACACCACTACTTTGATACTGTCTTTTATTTTAACAAAGCATCTAACCTACAGTGGCAAGTTTTAACTGGCATCTTATAATACATATGGTATCCACACTTTGTAGAGATTTAGGCATTTTGTAAGAACAAAAGCCATTTTTGCCAGATCAAAACATTCTAAGCAATAATAGCTTCACTTGTGACATCATAGCTAACCACCACAGAGGTTTCAGAGTCCCAAATGGTGCTATAAATCCAAACCAAGTAATTCCCCCAGGAAATCTACAAAATCTTGCATGAATTTACTACATTACGACCAAATATATGATGTGGTGAATGGGTTACCATCCTATTTAACCCAACGAAATGAAACCACGTGTGTGTAAATCATAGCAGAACTGGAACCTGTTGCATGCCTTGGCTTGATATCTTCTATGCAGTGCATTTCTATCATAACTGATAACTGGCTAAAAACAAGAATGATAATCCCCTCTACCAAGCAAAAATTAAGACACAAAGATAGACAGAAAGGAAAACTGGCAAGGATAAATCATCCACAAGGATCTTTTTCATGTTTTCTCAATAGAGTTCTTCTTGTGTTGGCAGTTTCAGCAGAGATGTCACAGATTGCATGGGCAGGGAAGCTCTCTACTCTCTCAACCCCTGAACATCAGGTTCCAGCACAATGGCAGTGTAGTGTGAGGAAAATTACACTGCCCATCTTTGTTACTGTGCTGCTTCTGCAAATAGATACAAGACTTCATTGTCCAGGACTATCTGTCTGGCATCATGCACAGACACCTCCAAACCCGCAGCAATCTTTTGCAGGATGCTTTTATTTTTTGCTGACTTAGTGGGGGAAAGAGCTATGATGCACAGAAATTGATTGAAATAACTTGAATTACATGTATAACATGTTCTAAAAACACCAGGCGCTTGTTGAAACGTAGGCATTTCTCATTGATTTTCACTTTATCTTGCATAGGTGGGTTGCTGCTACTTTAATGGGCAGCACCGTCTACTTAGAAAATCTCTATGTGTGCAATACACATAGGCTTTAAAAGGCTATACAATTTTGAACCCTTTATTGTAATTCTAACTACAGCTTGGGACCCACTTTCACTCCAGGCAATGAGGAGACATACAAAAGAAAGCCTACATAGGGTGCTCTGCTGTGCAAGTCTGCAGTGACTGTATGAAGGCTGGGCAAACCAGGGCAAGGAGTTAGAGGGCTGGGGGCAGACTGCAAATCATTCTCCTCACCTAGCCCCATGTAGATTCCCTGGAAATGGTTATCAGTTGAGGGTTGTATTATCTTTTCTACAAGGTACCCTCCACTGAATGCTGTGGAGAGCTTCCATGTGGCCTTCTGCAATTCCCTGAGGATCTACCATGTTTTGGAGAATGGATCCTGCAATCTCTTTCATGAGGGAGGGCAAACCCTACCCTCCTGACCAAACAACATACCCGAAGCTCTAAGAGAAAATTCCCAGGTTGATTTCTTGCACCAGAGACCCATCACATATTTCACCAGCACCAGGTTAAGGATATTTTCTTGCCACTAGTTTCTAAGCTAAACTCCATTTTCACCCCATTCTTGTGCACCGACATACCCATAACAAGATTTCAGTTAGCACTGACTGGAAATTTTGAGATTTTACTTCAGAAAGACCAGTAGACTGGTTGGCCGGAAGAGCCACACAGTTCACAATAAAACAAGCATTAATTAAGCCTTATGGGGAAATGCAACTTATGGCAAGATCCTCTTTTACAACTTAAGTATGAAACAAACGAAAGGTCTGAGTGTCTGCCCTTCTGGTGTTGCACCTAAGAAGATAAAACTGAGCAAACTCCACTAAGACCTGGCTCTAAATGTATGAAGCAAATATCCCAGCTGCAGGTATTAATAGGATATCTGTCTGCCAAAGAAAACAGCCTGGCCACTTGTCGGCCAGAACTCATGGCTTTTTACTGTAAAGCTTACAGTAGCCAGGATATGATGAACATCTTGGCAAATGTACCAGAAAAGGGTCTCAGAAATATCTGAATGCTGAAAAAGGCTGCTGTGAAAGTGTTTTAGCTATATTCTACCCTGTCTAATGTAGTGTCAAGTTTGAATTTAACACAAACGGTGTGATGAACTGGTATGTTATACAAGGAAGGAAAAACAAATAGAATTTTATTCTTTAAAAGGCTGTTTACATTTTGGTATCAAGTTTCATCAAGAGAGTTAGACTGTGACATATAGGCCTTGCCCTGCAGGGTGAGTGGTGCAGAACCACACCACACAAGAGCGGGGGAAAGAGCACCAGTGGCATTCTGCCTCCTACAGCATCCTAGTGTACTGGGAGGAGGACAAACTGCTACACTCCTTCAAGGGCGAGATGTATTCCCACCCGCAAGGGAGTAATTAGGGCACAGTCCCTACATTTCCTTAAGTGCAAGTATGGTAATTTTACCCACCACTTATGTAGACCACCAGGGAAGCACAGTGGTCCACATAAGCAGTGGGCCCCTTTCCCCTCACTGAACACCATGGAAGTAGTAGGCAGAATCTAGCTCTGAAAGAGTACATTCTCCACAGGACCCACATGTGTAACTTCCATGAGCACCAGCAGATGAGTCAAACATATCTCCTTCTTAAAATGAGGGTCATGTATACACTGGTAGTCTTCAAAATACACACAATTTTAGCCGTAAGATGACACCTAATACACTGCAGATCGATAAGCTTATGCCAAAGAAGTAGGAAGGGTTTTTGTCTGGTTACGGTACCAGACTGGCACTCAGGAGATCCTAGCTCTGTCACAGACTCTCCATATCCCCTTGGGCAAGTCACTTATTGTCTCTCTGCCTGTTTCTCTTCCTGTAAAACAAGGATGATGATGATGATTCTTCCCTACTTTACATGGGTGTTGTGAGGATAAATTTGTAAATGTTTATGAGTTACTCAGATACTATGAAAAGACTATAAATAAATAAAAAATTAGAACCCTGTGCTATGTAAATGTTATGGGCCAAATCCCCCCAAACAGGTGTCCAAGCTCTGTACAGAATGTAGGTATATGTAGGCATGCACAGATAGTTGCATATACAACATATATCTGTTGTGCATGCCCCATAATCCTTATTCAGGGAAAACTCCCATTTATTTCAGTAAGCTCTACCTCAGTAAGAACTGCTAGCTCTGGCCTCCCAAAATACTCTATAAACAGAATGTAGATCTTTTAGAAAAAAAACACAGGAGAGTAATGCAAAGTAATAGTCTAGTAGAGAAATAAATGGATTTAGTGCTCAACACAGCTGAGGGAAATATACATTTAGGTAGAAAAAGCATGACATGAACACTCTTATTTATTCCAATTATTGCTGCCATAAGATAAAATTAAAAAAAAAATACAAAAGTACATGTGGAGGCTTAAGGCCAAAGGATATAGCAGAGAATTTGAAATCTCACCCTCCTAGGTGTAAAGCTTACTGTTTTAAAAAAAGGCTGAATAGTTAATGTTACATTCCTACCACTCCCATTAAAAACTGGAGTTTTGCCTGGGTAAGGATTGTAGGTTTTGCCCTTTTTAAGTCAGCAAATAATGTTTCATCTGGCCTTCCATACTGAGGGAGGGGAAGGGAGTGGGTAGAATACTCAGTAGTGAGATCAGTTTTGTATAACATTTTAAATAAAAAGTAACATTAAAATGATGGACCCTCTATTAACCGAATCCTCCTTCTATACACACATTCTCTTCTCAGACATTTCCTCACAGAGAGACAGTTCCAGATATTCTCCTTCCCTGTGGCCCTAACCTGCAAACACTTACATGACCAGTTCCAGTTAAGTTCAGGTGTAATCATCTGTAGGACTGGGCACTCTATTTTTACTCAGACTCCCACTGAAGCCAAAGGAATTTTAACCAAGAAATGCCTGAGTAAAAATTGAGGCCTGGATTGTCACCCCCAAAATCTGTGCGTGACTGGTCCCTCCCATGCATCAATTTCATCCCTCCCACCCCTCAGACTACGGCTATGTCTATACTCCACCACCGATGACGGCATGTAAGATATATGTAGCTACATGCCGCAGTGAAAAGCAGGCTGCATCCACACAGCAGTGTGTAGCTACGTATGTCAGTGAAAGGCTGTGGCAGTGGGGAGCTGCCTGTGCCCTTTCCCACAACAGGAATTTTCTCGTGTTAGGAAAAGGCTCTAGCAGCGGGACACTCCATGGTTTAAAAAAAGCAGCGCAGATGAGCGGCAGGGTTAAGGAAGGCAGTGCTTGAATGAGTAGGTACATATCCACAGGGTTCAGGGTGTACTCTACTTGAACAAGGAGAGCCTCACCATCTACACTGCTATTTATACCCATGTCAGGGGGGCATATAGTGTATGTTCTCTTCACGCTGCTGAAAGGAATGTGCAGTGTAAATATAGGTTCTCTCTTTCCCTTAATACACCAGGATGCTGCGGGAAATTTCTTGCCCCCGCCCCCATCTCCCCACAGAGCTTATTTAGGAATATAATATAAAGCTGGTGTTATAGCTTCTTTTCTGCATCAACCTCTCCTCCCCATCAGGGATGCTGCAGACAGAGACTTCCTGGTACCATGCCCAGTCACATAGCCAGTGCCTACTCAGGGAAGAGCAGATGCACTGATATACACAGTCTTTTCTGTAGGGGAAAACCACAACCCACTCCCTTTTTCCTCCTGGCGGATGATGATGCAGAGGGTGGAGCAGCACAAGGGGAGATTTCCTTCCAAGATGCCCTTCAATGGTGATGACCTGGTCCAGAATAAAGACCTCAGTCCTTGGCCCAGTATTAATCAGCACTTGTCCAGATCTTTTAGTGCCTTAAAAGGAAATGAAAAACCAAAAAGGTGTACTCCAGTCCCAAAACACAGGCTAAATTCATGCTGTGACTCTGGTAATGAAAATCATTCCAAAGACTGGCCTGACTACATATAGGAGGTTTCCTAACTACCTCGTGATCATTTTACTCATTGGAAAACATAAGCCAGTGAGCTATAACTTGCAATGTTATAAGAAAATGTTTGGACCTGCATCAGTTCTTGTGGGTGGGAGGTAGAGACAGGATTAGGTGATACCTTTTACTAAATCAAAAGAACAAGTGACCTTTCTGAGCTTATTGGTTCTGTGTCAAAACATATATGCTGGACCAGTAAGCCATTCCCTTCAACTGATGTCTTTATAGAAATATAAACTCTCTTTATAATGTTCACATTACAGTAAATTAACGTGTATAACTTTTTGTTATATGCACTCTATTTTTCAGGGTGTCAGGTGCCAGGAAATAAAGATTACTTTGATGCTCACGCATACCATCTATATGAGATCAGATTCTTTTGAAAAGCAGTGTCTGGTGGGACTGCACCTACATCCTGCACACCCTTTCACTTCCTGTGGCCAAGAAAGGCCACAACCCCCCACTCAGTTTCTTCACCAATAAGAATGCCTGGAGTAGGACACTGGTCAGCAGGAATGAAGGACAGGACGTGGAATCTGTGTGGACAACAGACAGTTTGAAGAAGTATATTTACAGGAAGGTAAGTAATCGTTATTTTTTCTTTAAGCAAGTGTTCACACAGATTCCACTCTTGGCGATAAGCAGGCAGTTATACCAGTGTCAGGAGATCAGTGAGAGGAGGCCCACTGAAAGAGGACCCCTGCCCCTATTAAATTTCACAGCATGGAAGCTTGCACCAGGGAAAAATGTGAGGACTGAACTCTACATTTTTGCTCTGCATCATTCTGATATGGGGGCCTTCACTAGACAGGCTGCAGAATTTGCCTGGGCCTGGGTGGAGTTACCGCTGACCTGTCCAGCTGAATTTTCCTTAGCTAGAATATAGCAAGTCTAAATACAGTCCAAAACCTACTTAGATAGCCTCTGTAATAAACCTCTGTCCCAAATCTGGACCTTAGCGTCCAAAATCTGGGTGCTTAGCATGAACCTCCAAGCTTAATTACCAGCTTGGATCTTATCTCGCTGCCACCATCCAAAATTTCCAGGGTTTTGGCCCCCTCTGGTCTCCCCAAACCTTTTGATGACCCCAGACTCCAAAGCTTTGAGTCTCTACCGGGCAAGGGAAATACTCACTCCCCTTCCCCTCCCTCTCCACCCACTTTCCTCTCTGGCTAACCTGAGAGGCTATGGATGCAATCTCTGTTACATCACAATACGCAAGAAGCCTGTCCCCTCTCTCTCCACAAAGAGACAACTCAAACAAAAGAAAAGAGATGATTTTATCTTCTCCTGTCCCCCCTCCCACCAATTCCTGGGCTGCGATCTACCTCCGTAGATCTAACACAAAAGAATTCCCTCCCCTGTTCCTTAACCTACCAGAAAGAAAACTCAAAACAAGTCTTACAAAAAAATTTATAGAAAAAAAAAGAAAGAAAAAGACATAAGATATAAACTTCTTGCATCAAGATGACAAATACAGGGCTATTGCTTATACAAATAGAGATAAACAGTCTGATTCAAAAAGATACCCAATTTGAAACATTCCAGCAAGTACACAATGTAAATACACCCAAACAACATAAAAGCCTATATTGTTTTCAACCTGTACTTACAAGTTGGAAACAGAAGATTAAGACGATAGTAAAGAACCTTCTATAGGCTGAGAGACAAACAAAAGACCAGAGTCCAAAATTTCCCTCCCCGGACTTGAAAAATCCGAGTTTTCCTGATTGGTCTCTACTGTCAGGATGTTTTGGTTCCCTTTGTTAACCTTTACAGTGTAAAAGAAACATTAACCCTTACGCGATCTATTTTATGAACAGCCCCATGAGTACCAGTTGACCCTTAACCGTTTCAGTAAACATCACAAAAGAGTCTTGGTGCACATCTGAATAGTCTGTTTGTGCCCAAACAAAAGGTTAATTACTCACAACATCCAGTGTGCAGAGTTTATTTCTGGTTGTAGAGGGATGTGTTTTGGGGAAGAAAACCAGGAGGTGAATAGGCTGGTTGATGTCAAAGTCTGAGATCACCTTACGCAGAACTGTTGGGTGAGATGGGACCATAACTCTGTATATGGTGGGCCTGCCGTGAGAACCTAAATGTCTCCTATCCATCTAGCAGATGTAAGACCAGGAAGGCAGTTTCATTGAAAGATGGCAGAGACAGCATGTAGCCAAAGTTCAAATGGGGAACTCAACAATACCAGCAGACCAGATTGAGGTCTCATGAAGGAGGGGCTCTCAAACTGGTAGAAACAAATAGGGGAGCCCTTTGAAAAATCTCAACAACCTGGAGTGTGAGAAAACAATGCATCATGGAAGAGGGGGATTATTGGAGGATATCATTAGAGATCCACCCAAACTGAACTAAGGGAACATCTGGTTTGTTTCAAGTAAAGTAAATATTATGGCAGGTATTGGGACTGTTACTGGTGAACTATTCCACAGGTACTGGGACTGTTACTGGTGAAAGCTGACACTGCATTGCCCAGATAGAGAATCTCTTCCATTTGGCTCTATAAGATAGCCTGGTCAAAGGTTTCCTGTTGCGAAGGAGAATGTCCTGCACTGCAGCAGAGTAGCTTTTTTCTGTATCACTCATCCAGCCAGCTTCCTCACAGAAGCAAGGGGCAGGAAGTCAAGTACTCAAACCACTAGGCTGATGGGCTGTCCAACACCACTGGTACACTGCTCTTAACTGCAGTGAAAGATTAAAGAATCAAAGAAAACCTAACAATTTAACTAGTGAAACTTCAAACTCGAAAACTAGTAACTTCATAAGCAAAGAACATTGATATTGTGGGTTCTGTCTCACACCCACAGGAGGCAAGAGGGAATTGACCATGAGCTGCAGCTGCCCCATCTTTTTTACCCTTGCTTTAGGAAGGGAGAGGGCAAGAACAGTTAAGGAGTGGCTACAACTGGCACTACTATGCAAAATAATCTGATCTTGTATGCATGGGGCGCTTGCACCCCAAGCGTAGAATGTGTGGACAATCACTCAAAGATGAGTTAAGTGCTACAATTTTAAGCTATCTCTACATTAGGAAAATTTCAAAAAAATTGCACCAACATGACAATATTGATGTAGGACACCAGCACAAATTTCTCTAATGTGGACAGGCTCTTCCTTCTCTTCACCTTAGTACTGTAGGATGCTAGCCAGGTAATAAATAAAATCTTTTTGATTATTCAAGTTGAAATAACAAGAGTTTCAAACCACACATATTGTTATCTGATTTCAGTTCTTCCATGTACACTGACAAACTTCCTACATTCCCTTATTTAAACACCAAATACAGTAAAGGGAACATTATTTACTGGTTGTACCTAGTTCATTTATTCATCCTTGTGAACATTACCTGGGAGAATTGTTGAATAACCTTTTAAAAAAAAATGATTAAAAAGAGCTTTTAAATCATCCAAAGAGCAAAATGCAAACCACGTTTTAATTGCCCTCTTAAGAAGCAGGGATATCCTTGAACAAGTTCTCTTCTTGGCATTATGATACTTTATTTGATGCCAGGCACAAACATTACATGTTCAGATTTCTGACCTACAATCAGCCAATATAAATTCATGTAAGTATTTGTATACACTGGCATCCAAGACACTAATAAAATGCAACCCCATGCCATGCTGAACAGATCATTTTAAAGAAGCATATCCTTTTGAAACACAGGAAGGGTAGGGAACAAACAAGTGATCAAACTTGAATGCAAAAACACAACAAAAATATTTAAACATTAAAATGATACATAATCTGCTTTCCTTTTACTGTTTAACGTAATGAGAATTTTTTGGTTTTGTTTTACTCTGTTCTGTTAAACCAAGGAAAAAGAGCAAACTCTTTTTCAGTGAATACTTATCACCCAATTTGCAAGTGGTTATTTTCTGTGAGCTTATTACCTTGCTTTAATATCTTGACTTCTACAAATAAGTTTACAATATGGTTTCATTAACTATTTGGATTGTGAATCTAAAGCAAACCCAAAATGTTTTCTATTATATAACCACTTTATACTCTGCTTTCAGATAGATTTCAGTTTTCACATTTGTTACAGTGAGCACAGTACACAAAAATAACACAGTTTCACACAGTTTCTTTAAAATGTGACCTCAAGTATTAGTACATCATTTTGAAACTAGTTTACCGTATGTCAAAAATGACTTGTTCACATCTCTTCTGCCTCAATTGCCAGTGACAAGGTACCATAAAATGGGATTCAATCTAATCCTAAATGTATTAGTATAAAGAGCAATTAGATGGTAATATTCTGATTGATAGTAAAGGGGATGCATACATATTATCAATTCATTGTCTAATTTAAACTAAAAAACATAGATGCCACTAAGATCTGGCTTTAGTTACATCTAATCTATTAACTTTTTTTGTGACTCTCACAGAGTAGAGAAGGCCCAATTCTCAAGCCTTTGCCCTCAGAAAATATAACTAGTCCTCACCTTACTAGTGGGGAGGGAATTAAACAGAGGGATTCTTTCGATGTCCTGAATGTCAGGGCCACAGGGAAGAAGAGAGGGATCTCTGTTTCTTCAGTCCAATGAGCCCTATGTGAGGTCCTGGATGACAGCTCCACTTTTGAAAAGCCATGTTGGAACACCACCTGGCCCATTCAGACAGACAGCCAGGAAGATACTTGGGTGGCACCACACCTTCTGCTCATTCTGTTTTCAATCACCTCCAATGACTTAACTGTCATATTTACTACGTTGGCGTGTGGAGTCTGTGACATTACTCCTGGAGGTGAGGTGGCTTTGAGTGTCAGCAGACACACTCCATGGCTACCTCAAAGTGAGGTGCTATCCCTCAGGATCCGCAGAAGCATCAACTACAGAGCCTGGACACAATACAAAGCTGCTGAAGGCTCTGTGCAGCAGACATTGCCAGGACCAGGATTTGATTCATTGATCTGAAACTGTATCATAATAGTCACCAATAAACGTTATCTTTGTTCAGGTGCTAGCTTTTTCATTTTGAAAAAACCTTCTTTGGGCCTCTCCCTGCAGCCTTTTCTTGAGAAAGACTCCCACTGGCTCCCAGGAGAGTATTGCCAGACTGAAGATAGCAGTCAGGCCTTCTATTCCCTTCCACTCTATAATGCATTGCTTGTCCACCCTAAAACTCCCACTGATTTTATTGGGTAT
The DNA here is from genome assembly GCF_003597395.2 of Chelonoidis abingdonii. Lineage (NCBI taxonomy): Eukaryota > Metazoa > Chordata > Testudines > Testudinidae > Chelonoidis > Chelonoidis abingdonii. The sequence goes on from NC_133774.1 coordinate 82,847,909, forward strand.
TGCAGGTGTGCAAGGAATGCAGGATCTTGCCCTTGGTGTATAATGTATACAGGCATAAATTGTAGAACCCGACATTGAATAAACGCCTCTACTCAGCAATTTAAAAAAAAATGGAGCCAAGATGGCTGGAAACATTAACAAAACATACTATTTCTAACTGGCACAATATCCAAACAAAATGTATATTTGTTTAGCATGTAATTGTCTTCACTCCATTTTTCAATTGTCAAGCTGAAGAACAGTCTGTTCAAGTTTTCTCAAATTTTCTATTCAACATTTCAGCTTATTATTTATTCTAACATTAATATATTTATTTGTTGATGATATGATTGCAAGTAAATACTTTTGGACTTTGGGCAGATTACTTATTGTCTGAGACTTGTTAAAGTTGGCTTGAATGGCATTGAGAAAATATACTGTGGTGCCAACATTTTTACAAGCATAAACAATTCTGTTTCTATTCACATATCTTGTAATAATTTTAATAGGTGGGGCTGTCAGCACTATCCAGTACTAAGGTTGCTCAATACTTCCCATTATAAACTCCTGTTTTCAGTTGCTTATAATTTTCCCAAACTTTAACCATTCGGGCTAATTTATTTTTTATGCTCAGTGTCTATCTCAGACTGAATTTTTTTGGAAAACTTTAGCCAAAACAGTTCAATTGTTTCTGAGAACAAGACTAGGAGAAAGTATGCTGTTTTGCCCATGTTACAAAATTCTGGCAACTTTTTCTCTGGAAATATCTAGTGCACCCCCTGGCAAGACCTCAAGTTTGGCAGGTGGTGAGCCTTTGTGTCAGGGATGTGCTGTTTGCAAACCTGCCAAATTTGGACAGATTTTCACAACATTATAAGCTTTTGAAAATCGCAGTTCACACATGCTCCGTAGAGACTTGCTAGAGCTCAGAATCTTCTGAGCTTTTTAATTCTGTCATAATGAGCACATTTGCGCCCCTCAGAGCTCTCGGTGCTGACTGAACTGTGCGTGCACCATCCCCACAGAGTGACTAAGCATTCTCCAGCTGAGGGCTACAAAAGAACTTTTCTGGGAATGACTTCTCGCAACTGTGGTGGGCTGGAGTGGGGCCAGGCACCAGACAGAGCAGGGAGCTTGCTTCTGCTGTGCTCTCAATGATCCCTCTCTGCTGACACCGAATGTGGAGGAGGAAGCTGTCTAATTCAAGCACAGAGGGAATAAGAGCTGGAGCAGAGGGGGAAGACAATGAGTCTGGTGAAACTGAGACTGGAAATGGTGGGAGAGAAAAAAAATGGTTATTAACCTGCCCATAACTGTTGTTCTTTGAGATGCGTTGCTCACATCCATTCCACGTTAGGTGTGTGCACGCCACATGCACCATTACCAGAGATATTTCCCTCGGTGGTATTCATCCTTCTTGGCAACCAACCCCAACAGTGGGGTAAGGAGGGTGGGATGTGGAATGGTCACAAGCAACATATCTCGAAGAACAACAGTTATGGAAAGGTTAGTTGACCCTGGGGAAACCAGAATGGCCATTGCATAGGCCACTGTCCTCCTGGTGAGGCACCAGCAGGGGGGACCGGCATTGATGTCCAACAGCATGTAGGATGGGTACTGAAGGCCAGACTCAGATGAAGAATCCTCTCTAGGCAACCACAGAGAAACGGTACCTCACTTTACTAAAGATCCGATGACCAGTGGTGGACCAAGAATGACTCTGAAGAGGAGAGAAGACATTGATTCTCTCTAGAGGGGTAGCAGAGGGCCCAGTGCCGGGAAGAAACTCTGAGCACCATGTTCCCTCCTGCTCAAGATCAACAGAGCTGACCTAATGGGGTTGGCGGGACTGGAAGTGATGATAAGTCTCTGGCTGCAGTGAAGGCCTGTGAGGATGAAGCCATCGCAATCCTGCTGGCGCTGCAATGACCTCCTGGCATCGGCAGGGGTTCCTCACCAGACTCAACAATCTCATTGGAGTCGACTATGCTGCCATGGACCAGGCTGGAAGAGTGACCCGACGCAGGTCACACTCCACTGCCTTCCCCCTGCTTGCCTTTTTTTGGCACTGGTGAGCACTCTCTGTCAGTATGCTGCTTTTTATGCGTCTTCCTCGGCATTGGAGATGGAGAATGGTGCCAGGATGCGCGTGGTGCCAGAGGAGTGCTTCGCACCGAAGCCAAAGTCTTCAGTGCCAAATCTGAGCAGCTTGGTTATGAAGCCAGTCTAAGAGCAGCTTCCATTAGGATAGCCTTAAGTCTAATCACTCTGTCCTTCTTTGTCCAAGGTTTAAAGTCCCAACAAATTTGCCAGCAGTTTTTCACATGAGATTCTCCCAGACACTTCAGACAACTGGAGTGTGAGTTGCTCATGGGCATAGGTTTGCCACAGGAGGCACAAGGTTTGAAGGCCAGGGACCAGGGCATGTCCATTCCCTGGGCACAAAAAGCACCTTAATGATAAGGGGAGAGGGTACTAATTATTTACACAAACACTATTCACAATATATACACTACAGACAGCTATGAAACTGAGAAGAAAAAAAAGCAACACTGATCGGCACCTTGCTGAAGCAAGAGTAGACGGTCCAGCAACTATCACGGGCAGTAAGAAGGAACTGAGAGGGCACATGGCCAGCAGCACCCCTTACACCAGCGCATAAGCACACAGACCAGAGGGCGCTAGAGCCGGTCCAACGGATACCACCGAGGGAAAAATCTCCCACTACGCTGCTCACGGCACACATATGCCTAACATGGAATGGACATGAGCAAGCACTCAAAGAAGAACTGACTGTGAATTGGAGGGGGAGACTGCCCTCCTCACTCCAGCTCACAAGAGAATGTGAGCTGGAGTGAGGAGGGCAGACTGGGACAGGTTGGGTGGGGAGGCTGGGAGCCAATGAAGGAAATGGGAGGAGGAGGGAACATTAAGATCAGATATTGGAGGGAAGTGGGGAGTCTGGGACTGGCTGGACAGGGAGACCAAGACTAGGAACTAGTGGTGAGGGAATGGGGAGGAGAGACATATCTGACAAGGACCTGAGGTAGGGGAGAGAGTTGAAATTGAGTGGGCAAAGAGACTGTGACAAGGAGTCCGAGAGAAGGGAAATTAAGCTGCGACTGGATGAGAAACCCAGTAAGGGAGACAGGGAATGCGAAGCCATTGTGGGGGAAGGGAGAGACAGACTGAACAAAGAGCTGGGAGGGGAAAATTGGGACTGGCTAGACAAGACGACTGGGATGTGGTGTGGGGAGGGAGAGAGTGGGAGCTGGGAGGAGATTGGGACAGCAAGTCCAAAAAGGAAGACTAGGAAGCTGGGAATGGGATGAGAAGCCTGAAAAGTGGAGATTGGGACTGGGCAGGCAAGAAGCCAAGAGTAGAGAACATACTAGACAGGGACAGATTGGAGGGGAAAGAGCAGAAGGGGTCAAGCTTAGGCAAATGGGCAGAAGAGTTTGTGCCCACAAAAATATACACCTCTCACAGCCTGCAATGGAATACAAGATTTCTGAGTCTCACCATTCTTCTGCTGTCAGCAAATATCTGTGAAAATCTCTGATGTATATTTGTGTTATTTCTCTCTAGTGCTTGTCCACACAGAGGATAACCACCAACTATTGCTATCAATTACTCCATTAGCTCAAGGCAGAGATCTGTGTTATGTATCTAAAGATTCCAATTCTGCTGATGACCCATGCTGGTGCCAATATGTTGCCACAAAAAACAGAACTTCTGTTTTTTCAGTTTGTTTGTTTAAAAAAAAAAAAACAACACACCAAGGAAAGTGCACACAAAATATTAAAAGAACATTAAAGTTTCAAAGTCAACCACTCAAAATGTAGAAAATCCCAAAATTAAAGCTGCATGGGCAACTTTCATTCACCTCTCCCTTGTGCATGTGCATTAGGATACGGTCACATACGATACACAAATCATAAACTACTTTTTCCACAGGACTCCTGACTTTTCCAGTGCACAGAATGGATTTGCTCTGGGGATGCATAAAAGTTTTGTAATGAAGGAGACAGTTGTCTGTAGGACCCTTCCCTTTTTGGTTGCAGAATTTGGGAGGCGTGTAGTAAATGTGGCAAGGGACTGCAGGAAGACCAAGGATGGTTTCATGGTTAAGACAGCTGTATGCTGCCTGGAGATCTGGATTCTATCCCTGCCTCTGCCACAGAATTCCTGCATGATGGTAGGCAAGTCACTTAAACCAGACTTTTCACACGTGGCTATTAACTGTGTGTTCCTCATTTACTGGGCACTCAATTTAATAGATCTGTTCTCTTTCTTTGCTCAAATAGGCACTATAAATTTTTCCTTTATTCTCTAACTCCAGATCATCACAGCATAAATGCTCTCATTTGCACTGAACTGAAATTATTAAAAAATGACTATTTTTTAAAAAGTCAGTGTTGAAATAATGTGCCCATTAAATAAAATACCCAAGATAACATCTTGACCTCATATTAGTCAAAGATCACTGATTGGTCACTGATTTCAACAGAGTCAGGATTTTTTTGATTTTTTTTTTTTTTTGGCTTCCATACTGTTGTTTTGAACAGGCTTTTGGGCAGGTTGAGAACCACAGTAACAAATATTCTTGGGCTGACCCATCTTCCTCCCCCACATTTTTGCAGGCAGGCAAAGGCAAAGCACGACTTGCAAACCTCCAACCTCATGCTCTATCTGCTCCCCAAACTCCTGCATGTTCCCAGGAAACAAACACCCACCACCTGGCTCCTTGCCTTGCCCAGCTGCTGTTTCACAGCTTCTGCGAAGATAACCAAGGTATTCTAGAGTCAGGCTAATCCTGCTGCTCCTCCTGGCCCAGTCCCAGATAAAGCCTGCTTCTTGTGGAATCCTGCTGCAATTTCAGTCCAAGTCCTGTCATTTTGCAGCTCAAACCACAGATCTGAGTCAGAAGGTATGCATAATACAGCATAGACATGATAGTGTTACACTAACAGACCCCAGTTGTCAGCAGACAGGATTGAACCGGGGACCTCTGGAGTTTAGTGCGTGAGCCTCTACAGCATAAGCTAAAAGCCAACTGCCTATTAACTAAGGCTGGATAACAGACTCATTTAACTCTCTCTAAGTGGTCTCAGTGCCCCTAGATGGTACAAATAGGTGTGTGGGTTACAATAGCATGGCTGTAAGTCCCAAGTTCAGCAACTGTAAGCCCAGGTTTACAAAGCCCGGGTGGACATTCAAGTGCAGGTTTAGAAACACCAGATCCACAAGCCCAGGTCCCACAGACCTGGGTTTATGCTGCAGTGTAGGCATACCCTATAAGGCTCTTAATATTCCCTGACTCTTGCTTGTCTGTGGTCCAAAGGGAGGCCCCCTTGGTCCACCTGCCAGAGTTCTAGAACTCCCTGGTCATTAGCACAGGGGCAAATTCAAATACATACACACAGCTCCCATTGCTTCTCAGCCCTGGTGCTGTGGCCCGGAGAGGAAAAGGCCCTGCTAGCCCCAAATTCAGAAACAACAGCAATTCTGATTATTATTGGTCAACATCTTCTTGAAGGGCTTGGGAAGAAAATGCACACAAGCTTCTCCCAAAGCAATGCATGGGCGTAATGGCATCATGCTAGAAGACCATGAGAAAGGAAGTGAAACTGACCATCAACAAAAGAGGAAAACTGGTTATACAGAAAATATTGTTAAATGCATAAAATAAACAAACTGGAAAAGCAGAGGGAACAAAATCCCTTAACTTTTGTTGTAGGTTTTTGTTTTGTTTTTGTCTTTTTAATAACATTAGATATTTTGTATAATAACAAAGGCAAAAAATTTTCATATGGAAATATGATTTCCAAATTGATGGTGTTGCTTTAATTTCAATCTGAATTCTGCATCCCTGTATTTGATTGCAAACAGAACTACAAAGCTAAGACTACTTCAACATTTGGCCACACACATCTAACCACATCTGTTGGTTTTTAAATGAACTCAACTCAGTATCAAAGAATCTAGCAGCTTCCTTGAACTGTCTCCTAACAGCAAACCAAAAGACTGCACTTTCTCTCCTATCAGACTTGAAGGTAAAGTTGTCTTTGCTTTCTAAGAAAATGTTCACTGGAACAAGTAAAGTTCCCATGTTCTTGTTTCTTTTAATCATGTGGTAACAGTAAATCCACACAAATCTTAAAATAAAACTGATGTGCCTCAGAAGGTTAAAAAAAGTATTAATTTTAACTGTAAACATATTTCACTACTGTGTACATCTAACACGTGCAACCTACAGCGACACCTCTCGGATGAACAGTTCATAAATTACTAGAACTGTTAAGATTATATATAGCCCTAGAGCTATATATACACTTAACAATTTTCCATTATATTGCTTTGAAAAGTCACAAAGTTTTTGCCCTTAACCAATCAACGTGTTTACCAAGTAAGCAAACTATTTGTAGAATACCAACAAAGTTTGAGTCTCAGTTGGACTGGTAAATTAAAGCAAAAATTAAAAACTCTACTGCACTAAAAGTATGTAGTCTCCTTGGGAGCTTGTATGTACCCAATCCCTTCTTTAACAGAAACTGTATGTAGTAGTAATTTCTCAACCGTTTCATCAAATCCATTGTTATTATGATCACTAGGTTGAGGATAGCCATTTAAAAAAAAAGTTACTCACTTTTTTAACTGTTGTTCTTTGAGATGTGTTGTTCATATACATTCCAATTAGGTGTGTGCATGCAGCATGCATGGCCATGGGAAAGTTTTTCCTCTAGCAGCATCTTTCAGGTGGGCTGTGGATCCCCCTGGAGTAGCACCTCCATGGCTCTCAATATGATCCAGCCGACCTGGCGCCCCCTCAGTTCCTTCTTGCCGGCTACTCCGACAGAGGGGAAGGGGGGCAGGTTTGGAATGGATATGAGCAACACATCTCAAAGAACAACAGTTACAAATGTAAGTAACCGTTTTTTCTTCTTCGAGTGCTTGCTCATATCGATTCTAATTAGGTGACTCCCAAGTCTTACCTAGATGGTAGGTTCTGAGTTAAGGAACATTGACTGAAGCACCGCTTTACTGAAGGCCGCATTGTCCCTGGTGTGCTGGACGAAGGTGTAGTGCGAGGCGAAGATATACATCGAGGACCAAGTCGCTGCCCTGCAGATTTCCTGGATCAGTATCTCTGCCAGGAACACCACTGATGAGGCCTGGGCCCTAGTGGAGTGATTTTAAGAGCTGGGGTCAGCACCCCGGCCAGTTCATAGCAAGTGCAGATGCAGGACATGATCTAGGAGGATATTCTCTGAGAGGAGACCAGGAGGCCTTTCATCTGGTCCGCCACTGCAACGAATAGCTGGGCCCATTTCCTGAATGGCTTAATGCACTCACTGTAGAAAGTGAGGGCTCTGTGGACATTGAGGGAATGCAGCCACTGCTCCCAGGGACCAGCATGAGGCTTCAGGAAAATGTCCTGGCTGGTGTGAAACGCCGACACCACCTTGGGAAGACGGCTGGGTGTGGTCTGAGTTGAACCTTGTATCTGTGGAAGACCATGCAAGGCGGCTCCAAAGTGAGAGCCTTCAGCTCGGAGACGTGTCTCGCTGATATAATGGTGACCAGGAAAGCTGTCTTCCAGAAAAGATACTGGAGGGAGCACGTGGCCAGCAGTTCGAATGGGGGCCCCCATGAGCCAAGAAAGGACCGGTTCAGGTCCCAAGCAGGGATGGGCTGCCGGATTTGAAGACATAGACGTCCAAGCCCTTGAGAAAGTGACCAACCATGAGGTTGCAGAAGACAGATACGTGGCCCTAGTAGAGGGCTTCCTGTTGCCCAGCAAGACCTGCCTTACTGGGACCAAACACAGAAGCTCCATGGGGTTCAGCCATGCAGCTCTCAAGCCATGAGGTGGCAGGACCACAGGTCAAGATGACAGAGGTGACCATGGTCCTGAGTGAGCAGGTCGGAAAGGAGAGGAAACATGACTGGAACATCCATCAACAGCTCTAACAGCGTGGTATACCAATGCTGGTGAGGCCACGCTGGAGCCACCAGAATCACCTTTGCCCCATCTCTGCAGATCTTGAGCAGGACCTCATGCATGAAGGGGAATGGAGGAAAGGCATAGAGTAGGATACCCATCCAGGGAAGCAGAAAAGCACCCATGAGGGAGCCTGGGCTGTGACTCTAGAAGGAGCAGAATGCTGGGCACTTCTTGTTGCTGCGGGTGGCAAACAAGTCAACGTGGAGAAAACTCCACCTTTGGAAGATGGAGTGGATAACATCCGGTTGGAGATACCACTCGTACAAGTGGAAGGACCTGCTGAAGCAATCTGCCACCATGTTCTAGATCCCAGGAAGAAAGGACACAACCAGGTGAATGGAGCAGGCTATGCAGAATTCCCACAGCCGAATGGCTTCCTAAGGGGAGGAACTTGCCTGTTGATGTAGAACATGGGTGAGGTGTTTTCCATGAGAACCGCCACACGACCACGCAGTTGAGCCTGGCAGGCTTGACAAGCAAGGTGTACCGCCATCAGCTACTTGACATTGATATGGAGGGAGAGCTCGGCCCTCGGCCACAGGCCTTGAGTCTGAAGGTTCCCCAGATGAGCTCCCCACCCCATAGCCACCACGCCTGTGACCAGGGACAAGGAAGGCTGAGGGCTGTGGAAGGGGACTCCCTTGCACACCAATCAACGGTCGAGTAACCAGAGGAGGGAGGTGAGGACACACTCCAGGACAGTGACCACTGAATTCAGGTTGTTGCACCCAGAGTGGTAGACCAAGGCGAACCATGCTTGCAGCGGCCGGAGTAAGAGCCTGGCGTGCCGGGTCACGTATGTACATGAAGCCATGTGGCCAAGGAGGCTCAGGCATCCCCTTGCAGCCTCAGCAGCGTAGGAGGATGAAGAGGCCAAGGGGAGGGAGAGGGTCATCCTGACCCCGCTGGTCCACGAGGGCCCGATGTCCCATGTCGCTGACCACAGTTGCAGGCTCAGAAACCAGAGTTGGAGGGGGTCCTGAGATGGGGAGAAGGCCCAACATTTCCTCCACACCTCCAGGAGCAGGCCGACTAGCTGAGGCTTCCAGCACCTGTGGCTCAGAGGTGGCCGACCAGGAAGCTCCACACTGTGCACCTTGGGCTTGGTGGTACGTCCACGGGGTCCAGAACAGCCACTGCTCCTGCCATGGTCCTGTCTCCACATCAGGGCAGCCATAGTTTGACTGGCGGCAGCCCTGCTCCAAAAACTGAGACATCGTTTCCAAACCCGAAAAATGAGATCTGGACCTGGAGAGCCAGGGTGGCGCCGAGCGGAGCTGTGCCAGTGAGTGGCATCGAGGAGGAGAGCAGCACCGGGAGGTGAAGTGGTACCATTGCCTGGTGCTGCGCTGGGATGGTGAACGGTGCTATGATTGGTGCTAGGTCCAGGACCTGCTCCGCAACGTCGATCAGTGGGTGGAGCAGCGCCATGATCGGGAGCATCAATGCAATCCGGAGCAGTGCCACAGGTATGACCAGTGCCGTGATGGGGAGCGGTGTCGGGGGCAATGCCAGGGCTCGGCCAACGGAGCTGACAGTGCAACAGTCGGCTCAACACTAGCTTTCCTCGAGACAGAACCATACACTGAGGCACCGGAGGCTTGGTGTGGAGCAGAGGAGACCCTGGTGCTGTCATGGCGATGAGGTCCCTTGCAGCCACAAAGATGTCAGGGGTGAAAGGCAGTTGGACTTCCATAATGTTGCGGGTTGGGGAGTCCAGTGGCACTGGACTCTACAGTTCCCCCGCAGGGCTGAAGTCAATGGTGCTATGTTCATGACCTTCGCTCCCGGGCACTCCCCCCCAGAACGCACCATGGTGGCTGGCTCCAGGGGGGTGGATCTCTGTGAAGGAGAGCTGTCCTTCTCCAGCTTCCAGAGCCACTTCAGGGATGGGAACAGTGCCTGGTCGATGTCACCGGCTTTGGTGCCGTGGGTCTCGGCCAGAGTCCATCCGCAGTGCTGCTTCCACTATCACCGCTGGGGCGCTGCGCACCCAAGAACTCGGTGCTGGGTCCTGTCACACTGAAGGAGGTTGGGGTCGAAGGGCCGCCTCCATAAGGAGCTACTTCAGGCAAAAGTCCTGCTCCTTCTTAGTCTGGGGATGAAAACCTTTGCAGATCCTGCACTTCTCAGCCTGGTGAGCCTCCCCCAGACACTTTAGACAAGAGACATGGGAGGTCACCCATTGGCATGGGCTTAGAGCAGGATGTGCAGGGCTTGAATCCTGGGGACTTGAGCATAAGAGCCTCGAAGAAAACAGTCAGGGTGGAAGGTAAACCCCCCAACCCAATTACCACAAACTATAACAAAAACAAAGGACTACCAACAAAAGCAAACAACAACTATCTAGAACGCTAGGGAGACGTGGAGAACTTGCATAGCAAGACGCCACAGTTCCAACGACCATCATGAGCAGTAAGAGGGAACTGAGAAGGCGCCAGGTCAGCTACTACAGGGGGCTCCACAGCCGACACAACGGATGCTGCTTGGGGAGAAACTTTCCAACAGCCGTGCACATGGCGCGCACATATGAGCAAGCACTCGAAGAGCTACTAGAATATTTTGAACTTTTAAAACCATGATAATATAATTGCTTCCAAATGCTGTACATTCAGTCTTTTCACCTTACTTTTTTTTTAATTTTGGAACAGGATTATTTTCTGCTTTATTCAGTTTATCAGGTAAGCTGGCAAACTGTCTGGTAGAAAGTAAGAAGAACAAAGTAGATACGCATGATGTGATGAGCCCAACGACGATGATTAAGAACAGCAGAAATACAACCAATAGTGCCTTTCTACATCAAACATAGCTAAAATTCTGTGTGGTAAAACCCAGAACTTTGAAACCTTTTTCTTTCTTTACCAGAAAGGCTCCAATCATGATCCACTGTACAAGTCTCTAAAACCACAGCACAAAGAGACACTTTACTTTGAGTCAATGATCACCATTTAAGAATGTTCTCAGACACTATACACTTACCTTCACATTTTTGAGTTGCCTCATTCTGTCTGTGACCCGCAGGACACTTGCATTCATAAGACCCAACTGTATTAATGCAGTTTCCTCCTGAACAGACTCCTGGTATAGCCTGGCATTCATCAACATCTATAAAGAGAAAACAGTTTGTTTGAAATCAGACATTGCTTGAATTGCAGTTGTGATAACAGATAACATCTTTGAAAGAATTCTGAAAAATAACCATTATTACCAAACTTCTGCATCTCATCGTGAATTTAGAGACCACTTTGTCTGGCACTGACCCTTACCGATGCTTTATTCCCCTCTCCCCTAAGCAATAAATTGTGATATATTAGATAAGCATGCAACATTCAGGGCCTGCTAGATTTGACAGATTTGTTAGCATGGAGCTCCACAGCTGTTAATTGTACATTACTCCACTTTCATTCTTCCTTTGCAGTTTGTCTATAGTAGATTTCTACTGTGCTTTAACATGCACTATTTCCACTTTAAATTGTGTTTTCTTCCCAACTTCATTACAGTATAGTTCAAAAAACATATATCCTGGTAGCAAAATACGAGAACCAACATCATGCCCATAACTTTAGTTACTGCAAGCTCATTCATTGCAAAATTAGGCCAAGTGGCCAAAACCCTTGCTTTTTAAAAAAAAAAAAAAAAATACGTACAGTATACATAATAAGGTATGAGCCAAGAACTTTTCAAAAACATCCATTACAATGCTATACTTTTAAAGTGCAATAGTCCCACATATGTTAAGCATTTTCCACATAGATGAAAACATCCTGTATTTCTGTAGCTTACTATCAGCACAGCCCCAATGACTGAATTTGGTACTGCTAGATCAGATGAGTAGTTAAAATAATACAGAGTATCTTACAGAGATCTCTCTGAACTAACCAGTGTAGGCCAGAGCCATATAGAAGAACTCTTTGTACCAAAGAGGGGTCAGGAAAGAGTATAGAAAGCAGGCTTCAGGCTAATGCAGGATGTATACATTCAGATACTTAGCCTCTCATAAGCTGTAATAGCTCTCCTTTCAAAAGTTAATTAAACTACAGTGCTATGAAATTTTGGAGTTGTATGTTTATTTATTGTGAAGGAATTAATAATTTGATTAAGTGCCCAAAGGCTCCGCTCCACTTCTGTGAACTCTGGGGAGTCAAAACCTGCAGATCCTAGCTGTGTGGAGGCCTTTCCATTACGAGGTACCTTTGTCTCCAAAAATCTCAGAACTCCTCTATGGGAGCTTGTGACGAACTAGGAATGTTCTTAATGTTTTCTCTAAATAGTGTGTTGGTGTCTCAGTGTCCCCTAGGTAGTTTTTAAGTATCAAGGTGGTGGAATAGGGGTGTGCGATTGCTGCAGAGCAAAGACCCCGTGTACATAAATGCCTGACATTGTCTCCTAGCAACTGATGGCCTGGGCCCCTTCTCCGCAAAGGTGCCAACTAAAGGTGTTGGAGACAAAGAGGTCAGGTGATCTCCTGGCCCGGGAAAGGAACTGAGCAGAGGAGGAGGGGCTGGAGGGGTTTTCAGTCTGGAGCTGGCTGGGGACGAGGAGTGAAGTACAGACATGGGGGTCTGGCTCACTGCCCCCCAGAATGGACCCGGCCAAGGGGTCCCATTTGCTGTACCTACAAGCTCTGTTTTAGACCGTGTTCCTGTCATCTAATAAACCTCTGTTTTACTGGCTGGCTGAGAGTCACATCTGACTGCAAAGTGAGGGTTGAGGACCCTGTGGCTTCCCCAGAACCCTGCTGGGGTGGGCTCGCTGTGGGAAGCGCACGGAGGGGCAGAGGATGCTGAATGCTCCAAGGAGACACCCAGGAGGTGAAGACATGGGAGCTTCTTGCCCTGAAAACAGTCTGCTTTGAGGGAGAGGAGGCTCCCCAAAGTCCTGACTGGCTTTGTGGGGAGCAGTTCCAGAGCATCGTCCAGGGACTCTGTGACAGAGCTCAAAAGATATCCATATTTGTAGGTTTAGAGAAGGCAGTCTGGATCAGGGTTAGGACAACTGTGCTGCTCCCTAGCTCCTTGTTGATAGCACAATGAAAAGGAAACTGAGTCCAAACCTATGCTGTTTCCTAGCCCATACGTGGGCATAACTGACATACAGGAGAAACAGAATACTTAGTGATTATAAAAGAGGTTGGAATTGAAAAACAAACTGCTTTAGTCTTTCAAAAAAAAAAAAAAAAAGATAAAGTAGATGTAAAAGCAGTGCAAATTTCTTCACTCTGCATCAGCAAAGTGCTATGCGCCAACCTTGTTCAAGTTCAAAAGTTAGAGGGTATTCCTTTGTCTGTAGTCATAGATTAAGGTCATATACCCACAGTTGGCTTTGGCATTTTTGGGTGGGCCTGCCCTGTCCCGTCACTCCAACTCTGATCCCTCCACTATGCAAAGGACTGGTTTTAGGATTTTAACAAGGACATTCTAGATAATCATTTTTGTCACCATAAATCTTCACACTACCACCAGCCTCCTCATCTGAAGAAGAGGTGGAGCCCAGCTGCTTCTACTACTTATCAATTTTTTTTAAAATATCAAGAACAATTTTCCATACAAGCAATAACAATGAGGGCCACTAGGCCTCCAGGCACCAAAGAGCTTTATGTGCATTGGGGTGAGTTTTAGATTACTCCTTCAATTATTTAAATATAGAATCCAGAGTAGCCAGCAATATTAAAAGTACACTGTCTACTTAAAAGTAACACTTGTATCTAAAACTTCCTTTATTGATTACTGTTATAATAATCCTAAAGGGTTCTTTTAACTGCAAGGATTTGGGGAAAAATATTTTTCAGTATTTTTTTCAGTTGGTTTAGTTTGCACATTAACAGCACTCAGTGCACAGTCACTTCCCTGTTTCCCCTACACAGTCAGCCAGCCGGCCTGCCTCCTATTCAGTTTGTGGGGGGGGGGGGTGTCTTGTTTTGTTATTTTTGGTTCGTGTTGTTTATATCAAGCACTAGGAAGATAAACTATTTTAAAAAAGAAAAAAAAGTGGTTCCAAAAGCATATACGTTTCCCTCATTCTTTCTTTCACATTGACATACATTTTATTTGGCTTTGGCTCACCTCTACCCCTACTCTTTCCAGTGATGCACTGCCAGTATTTTAACAAAGACTCATCCTTTCCCACCCAGCCAAAAAAACCAACAAAATAAAAAACCTCAGCCTCATGACCCCAGTTTTCTGTGTTGTAGACAGATAGGGTGACTGATATGGGGATCTAGTCATCTGGTTTACCATTTAAGCAAAAGCAATTTGTCATTACCAAGAAAGGAGGCAACACTGCTTGGCAAACAAACTTATTTTAAGTACATTTGCTGGAAGTATTTATACTTTTTTCCTGTAACTACCTTGAGTATATTTCACACAGCAGTGTGCAAATACATCATTTAGATTGTGCGTGTGCTGAAGCTCTTATAAATGTAGGGGGTTCCAGCACATCCTTCCTAGGAATATTCTTTTCTAAAAAACATCACTTAGTGCAATCAGATCTAAAGTAACTCTTCACTTAAAGTTGTCCCAGTTAATGTTGTTTCGTTGTTATGCTGCTGATCAATTTGGGAACATGCTCGTTTAAAGTTGCACAATGCTTCCTTATAACGTTTGGCAGCCGCCTGCTTTGTCCACTGCTAGCAGGAAGAGTGGCTGCTGGAGCTAGCTGGTGGGGGCTTGAAACCAGGGTGGATTGGGAGCCCCTCATCAGCTCCCCGCTCCCCTAAGTTCCCTGTGCTGCAGCTGCCCAGCAGGCTATCAAATGCTGGCAGTTCAGCTGTCCCTCCCCTCACTACCATGTGCTGCTCCTGCCCTCTGCCTTGGAGCTGCTCCTGGGAGCCTCCTTCTTGCTGTGCAGGGGAGGGCAGAAGAGGGGGACTAATGTTAGGGTATCCCCCCTCCCCCCTACTCCTGCCCACCCCGCTTACTCCCTTCTCCATATACAGAAGAGGGGGGGATACATAATAGGGCTCAGGAGGAGAGAACTGGCTGCAGCCGCTGTCTCAACTTCCTGATCTTTTTAAAGGCAATGTATTTAGAATGTGGTGTCAGCATACTTAAATGGGCAATGCACATCTCTCTCTCTCACACAGAGCGTGTGCCATGCTGTCTCCCCTCCCTCCATTTGTGCTACCTTGCAGAGTGTGAGGCTACATTAACAACGTGTTAACCCTTGAGGGCTCAGCCAAGTGCTAGTTCATCATTTAGCAGTAAGACATTCCCTGGGAAATATCCCACGCTCTTTCACCTTCTAACTTCACCACCTCAACCAAGCTTCACAATCATCATTGCTGTGTACAGTATTAAATTGTTTAAAACTTATACTTTGTGCGTGTGTGTATATATAAGTTTTTTTTTTGTCGGATGAAAAAAAATTCCACAGAACCAAACCCCCACCCTCCATTTACATTAATTCTTATGGGGAAACTGGATTCGCTTAACATCATTTTGCTTAAAGTCGCATTTTTCAGGAACATAACTACAATGTTAAGCGAGGAGTTACTGTACTTGGAATTCAAAAGTGTCCCTTCTAATCGTGAGGCCAGGGAAGTCAGACCTGGCAGGTCTGATTTAGCAGTATCCAGCGAGAAGGTAAGTTCCACTCATACCCAGCCCACCCGATAGCCCCCTCCAGCACATAATTATTGAATATGGCCTTTGACTCTTTTGCCTCAAAATGAACTGAAGATGCTGAATATAAATAAACCCCGCTAATTATTGCTGCTTGTTTAACTTATGCTACCTCAGCAAAGTTGTGGTTAAAAAGCAGATTAATTTGAAAACAGCAATATCTGAGTTTACTGGTGGCCTTCACAAAGATTATCTCTGTTTGAATCTCATAAGAGTACACTTCACTGCCTTATAAGCAAAGATATTAAGTAATTATAAATTAATTGCAGCAGCAGCAGGAAACGAATAAGTTCCAGAAAGAGAACTCTCTGGCCTCAAACAAAGTTTTAGAATTCAAGTAATTCCATTAATTACAACTTTAATCCACATGGTTTGGAAAAAAATCCACTATTTTTGAAAGGGGAGGAAAGAAAGACCACCTCGGGGATGGCTATTTTACACAGCCCACTGCTGTACAAAGAAGGAAACATGTCCAATGAAGAAATATGAATACAGTCTTGCTAAGTGAGGTACTGATCCTGCAAAGCCTCAATCACATGAGCTGGCTTACATGTTCAACAACTTCTAGGAAAGATGTTATTCCAAATGTGTGCGTGGGGATAGGTGTTATATTTTCACTGTAAGGGAACTGTTTAAAATCATTTTTAATATAAAGCGAATGAATACATTAAGCACCACTGTTAGTTAAAAGAAACACAACCAAGAGGGCTAATCCTGCAAGTCGTTCCTTTTTCTGGGAGTAGCTCAAGTCAATGAAACTACTACCTGTGTCTCACATTACACAACTCCCTCCTGTCGCTCGTCCAAATAAGGGTTTTTTAGAATTATGCTATTAGCCTTTTAGAATTTGGAAAGACTAGAGAGCAAAGTTAATACAATATATTCTTAAAATGGCTTCTTCAGTGAATTACTTTCTGAATACCATTTTAAGCCACAGGAATCATTTGTCTGCATACACTACAATTTTGTGATCAAATAGACAGGGGATCAAATAGACAGGTGGTTTGGGTGTTTGTTCTACCTTGTCAGCCAGGTTTAACTATACCTCAATTTCAACATTATTCATTCCCAAGCTGTTCATGCTTCTGAGGGCCAAATGAATAAAAAGCATTCTAAGTGCCATAAACACAAAATTAAATGAATTATCCTTTAGGCATGGCTGTATATACCAAGAGATTCAATATGCTAAAAATTGGGTAGAATGTTTCCGTGTGTTCATGGGTCTGAAAATATCTGGCACGTGAAAAAAGGTTCTTTGCTTTTTCAGACAGTTTTCTGAGTAAGTGGTAACCTCCTGCAGGATTTGCATTGCCAACTTTATACATGCACCTTTGAAAACCTAGCCAACTTCGGCCTCTCTCTGATGAGTGGACAGTTTTTCAGAGAACCCTAAAGATAAAAAAAAAGCTTAGGGAAATGGAGGCTTTGTCAAATATACTTAGAGAAATTCTGTCAGATAGTTTAGACCCTAAATTTAGGGGAAGCTTGGTTTGGGTTTTTTTTTTTTTTTTTTTTAATAAAACAAAAAAGTTTTACTAAACAGAAACATTCTCCTGAATGTTATATTTTAATTTAAATGAAAATAGATTTGGTTATTTTTTAATTAACCCAGAGCATGAGAACCAGAAAGCTAAATGGCCTAGAATACAGTTGAAAGGACTAGCCTTTTCTGTGTGCTCTAGATAAGTAAAATAATGCAAAAGTAAATAATCAGCAGAAATGGTGAAAAGTCACATTAGTTTTTTTCTTGTTTTAATAATGTAAGGTAGTATCAGTTACTAGGGGTCTGATCCTGAGAGTTATGGCATTGACTTCAGTGGGAGCCACACGGAGTCCCAGGTAAGGGGACATCTGTTTTAAGAGAGTCACTTTAACACACACAGTAGATCTTCAGAACTGACCTATCAGGAAAATAATATCGACTGTTTTTCCATCATGAATTTGAAGTCTTTATGTATTCTGCCATCTCAGACTGGATGTATTCTTACTATATCATTTCTCAGCATATCATCTCCTGCAGCTCTGTCCCATTTTCATAAGAACAATGGGCAGTAGGAGGGAAGATGTTTGGGAAAACCCTTGAGATTGGATTAGCCACTTGGTAGTGGGGCAAAGATGTAGGAGTTCCCTATTTCCTTTTCCTGGTGCTAAGAATCACTGTCTGAAGAGGAAAGGGAGTAGCTAAAAAATGGACTGTTAAGGAATGTTGGGAGGATCTGAGAAATCTTCGAGCGTGGGATTCCTGCCACTACTTGCTGCACAGCCATGCAGTAATGGCAAGAAAGTATTTTCAACTAAGATTGTCTCTTGTCTGAATACTTTGAGATGATGGACTGTCTGATCTCTTGGGAACATGACAGGTGTCATTTCTATCTTCTCCTGAATTAAAAATCAGACATAAAGCCTATTGTTGAAGCAAGAAGAACTGCTATGGAGAGATTTAAAGATTTGGGTTATTTTTAAATTCATCTTTAGGTTGCCATGGTATCGTTAACGAATGAATAAATAAATCTATAGGATTCTACTTGCTCTGCAAACATAATTGATTAATCCACAAAAAATGCCATCCATCCAGCTGAGTACCTCTCCGAGACCTGAAAAAGAGCTCTGTGTAGCTCAAAAACCTGTCCCTTTCACCAACAGAAGTCGGTCCAATAAAATATATTACCTCATCCACCTTGTCTCTCTAGCCAGCCAGCTAGGCTTTTATCCCTATTTACAGGCATAAAGAAGTGAAATGAATGGCCCAAGGCCAAACAAAAATAAAGGCAGGCTGCTTTATTTTTACACCTCTTGCTGATTTTCCTGCTTCAACCTCAGCCTTTGGCTCCTCCACTGTGTAAATTACATCAGTTAACACCATATAATCTGCATCAGCACTTACTTCTCTGATTATATATATTAGCATAGAAATAGCTATAGATACAGAACTATTTGTTCTCTAAGTAAGGGCTTACCTACATGAGGTCGTTTTGGATAGCTAGTCTTGATTAACTCCAGTCTTTGGAAGTGCACACCATATAGATATAGATAAAACCAGTCAGTAATTCAGAAAGGCTAACAGTTGTATAGAGAAGCCTACCAGAAGTTAGAGCCACAATAGTTGATACAATTTAAGTGGAGGATAGCTGCCCAGTTAGTACTCAAGCCAATTCCCTCTCTAGCTGGACCACGGACTTTGATGTTATCCTTTGCTGCTCCATGGATCCTCATAACATAAATCTGGTCTCTCATTCTTCAGGCTTGGCAAGTTCTGATTGGCAAGTTCTGATTTTCTTTGTTTTTTCATGTAACTTTCTCACCATGCAGCCTTCCAACTCCTTCAAATGGGTTATCTGTCAATCTTATCCATACTTGTCTAATCTGTCTCTTTATATAGTGCCCATTACATCAAAGAGCCTCTATATCATAATGTATCAGTTCCTAATGGTTGGTGTCCAGTTTTTCCATTAATTTTGCTTTTGACATTGGTCAAATTACCTACTTAAGTGGAGAATTTAAATTTCTCCATTTTTACAATCCTTAAATAAAGCTAGAAATGGATTAGTGCCGGGGTCAGCAACCGACAGCATGCGAGCCGATTTTTACTGGCACGCTGCTGCCAACCGGGGTCCCGGCCGCTAGCCCCACTCATCCCACTGCCAGCTTGCATGAACAGAATCCTAGGCTGGCAGCAGATTCAGTGGAGCCGACGGTCAGAACCCCAGCTGGCAGGAGCTGGCAGCCGGAACCCCAGACCATCAGCTGGCTGAGCCGCTCAGCTTGCCGCTGGTCTGGGGTTCCGGCCCCTTGCCAGCCAGGGTCCTGGCCATGGGCCTCGCTCAGCCTGCTGCCAGCCTGTGTGAATGGAACCCCAGCCAGCAACAGGCTGAGTGGGGCTGGGACCCTAGCTGGTAGGAGCCAGCGGACAGAACCCCAGACTGGCAGCCAGGGTCTCGACCCCACTCAGCCTGCTGCTGGCCTGGATGGACAGAACCCCAGGCCAGCAGCGGGCTGAGCGGGGCCAGGGCCAAGACCCCGGCTGGCAGGGTCTGGCGGACAGAACCCCAGACCAGCAGTGTGCTGAGCCACTCAACCCACTGCCGCTCTGGGGTTTTGTCCACCAGCGCCTGCCAGCTAGGGTCCCTGCCGCTGGCCCCATTCATTCCGCTGCCAGTCTGGGGTTCTGTTAGAGGCCCCTGTAAACATAAAATTTATTACTGGCACATAAAACCTTAAATTATTGAAGACTTTGCATGTCACTTCTCAAAGGTTGCCGATCCCTGGATTAGTGCTATCCTTTTCTGATCTTTGTGTATGTGTGACAGGAAGCAACTAGGCAAACAGTGGCACTCCCAATTAGTTTCAGTGTTAGCCATGTTAGTCTGTATCAGAGGGGAAAAAAAAGGAAAAAAAAAACAAACACAAACAAGGCGTCTTTGTGGCACCTAAGGGACTAAAAATTCGCAGGCCCACGAAAGCTTATGCCCAAATAAATTTGTTAGCCTCTAAGGTGCCACAAGGACTCCTCTTTTTTTTGTTTTGTTTTTTAAACTCCCAACTAGAAATCACCAATCTGGTATTATCTTTCATGCCCCCTTTCATTTCCACCCTCAACTCTCGTCTTTGGGGATTTTAGCAACACATATAAAACTTCTTTATTGCAGATGAGGATTATTTGACTGGATTTCAGTGAATTCAATGATTTCTCAACAAAGCTCATGTTTCTTACAGCCACTGTGTCATAGGCTGAACCTCTAGGACAGGGGTTCTCGCACGAGGTTATTACATTGGGGGTTGCGAGCTGTCAGCCTCCACCCTAAACCCCACTTTGCCTCCAGAATTTATTATATTAAATATATAAAATAATATGAAAAAGTGGTGATTTAATTTATAAGGGGTCGCACCTAGAGGTTTGCTATGGGAAAGGGGTCACCAGTACAAAAGTTTGAGAACCACTGCTCTAGGGTGCTCCCTACGGGGGAGGGTAAGCACCTCTCTCATCCCAGAAGTCCTTCCCTGGATGTAGACATTTCAGTTGGCTTGCAGTGTGGTGTGTGGGCCTCCAGCTGTGAAGCTTGAGAAAGCAACCCTCCTGGATGCAACAGGAGTTCAAATGAAAAAGGTAAACAAAATAATCTTGCAGCCTACAAAGCAGTCTAGGCTCACCTGGCTGTTCCCTGAAAGGCAAAAGGAAACAGACTCTGTGCAGGGGGATGGGTTCCTAACCCCTTGTGTGACTGAGGGACCACGGGTGAGTACTCCTGTTAAGGTTTCTTTCCCCACTTTGAACTTTAGAGTACAAAAGTGGGGACCTGCATGAACACTTCTAAGTTTAATTACTAGCTTAGATCTGGTAACGCTGCCACCGGCCATAAATTCAGTGTCTGGCGCACTCCCTGTCCCCCCGCAAGACTTTCCCCTCCCTGGGCTGCCTTGAGGGACTTCACCAAATCCCTGGTGAACACAGATTTAAACTCCTTGGATCTTAAAACAAGGAAGAATCAACCATCCCCCCTCCTTTCCCCCCACCAATCCCTGGTGAGTTCAGACCCAATTCCCTTGGATCTTAAAACAAGGAAAATCAGTCAGATTCTTAAAAAGAAAGCTTTTAATTAAAGAAAGAAAAGGTAAAAATCATCTCTGTAAAATCAGGATGGAAAATACTTTACAGGATACTCAGATTCATATAGCCCAGAGGAAACCCCCTCTAGCCTTAGGTTCAAAGTTACAGCAAACAGAGGTAAAAATCCTTCCAGCAAAAAGAAATATTCACAAGTTGAGAAAACATACATAAGACTAATCCTCCTTGCCCGGCTATTACTAAAATTTTGAAAGACTGGTTCAGAAAGATTTGGAGAGCCTGGATTGATGTCTGGTCCCTCTTAGTCCCAAAAGTGAACAACGAAAACACAAAAAGCACAAACAAAGACTTCCCTCCACCAAGATTTGAAAGTATCTTGTCCCCCTATTGGTCCTCTGGTCAGGTGTCAGCCAGGTTTACTGAGCTTCTTAACCCTTTACAGGTCAAAGGGACATTAACCCTTAACTATCTGTTTATGACAACCCCGAGCTTTAAAAAGGAAAACAAAGTAAAGATGATCCCTCTGCCTCTTCAAAGGCTCCAGGCAGGGGCAGGCAGCAGAGGCTCTTTAAGCAGCTTTGTGGAGCTAGAGAGCTTCCCTCTGAATGCCACCTGGTACTGGGCTTGAATCCTCACTTTTAAGGATCCCACCCACTCCAGGCTGGACGGGCCTCTTAGATGTGCCAGGCTGAGGCTGACTGTGCCCAGAGGAGCTCTTTACCCGCCCCCCTTTCCTGGCTGGGATGGGAAGCTGTCTCACCCCACATTATCAATAAGGTAAGTCTACACTGCAATTAAAAACCCACAGCGGGCCTGTGCCAGCTGACTTGGGCTAAGGGGCTCTTTAATTGCAGTATAGACATTTGGGCTGGGGCTGGAGCCCGGGCTCTAGGACTGACCATCCCCTGCTGAGCCACCTCTCTGGCCAGGTTCCATGAAGCCCCCGCAGCCAGGTTCCTTGGGCCCTGGTGCACAACGCATCCTTAGGGCTTAACCCCTTCCTGCCCATGCTATAGCCAGAGACAGCTGGCTTATGTCCAGGGCCATCAGCAGCCTGGAGATGTGAGCTGCCTTTCAACACTGTGCAGGCAGGCAGGAACAATCTACTTCCAGCCACATGGCAGGGGGGAAAGAGATAAGCTCTACAAAGACATGGGCCAGGTCATCCCTTCCTCAGCACCTCCTCCTCCCCTGCAGCTGGAAACAGCCCCATCCCTTCCCTCCTGCACAGTGCCAAAAGGCTGCTGCTGGCCACATTTTGGCGTGAAGCCTGGCAGAAATCTGGGTGGGGAGGGCGCATATGACCCTGTGTGCCTCCCCACATGTTGGTTTGGGAAGATGTGGTGCCAGGTACCAGGAGAGGTGGGTCCATCCAGGAGGCCCAGCCAGGTATGGAGGATGGAGAGCACTAGGTAGGGAGGGTCAGGTTGGTCGGTCATCCCTGTGCGAAAGAGACATAAGGGAGCATGTGAGTGTGTGTCACCTCTCCCCATGTATGTGGGGGGGGGGGAGAGGGAGGCGTGTGTGTCACCCCTCCCCATGTGAACCGTAAAGCCTTAAAGATAAGGTAAACAAATGAACCCAACTATGCAGTATTTCTTTTTAACAGGGGCTCAGTCAACTTGATGTTAATTTGAACTGTTCTACTGCATATTCAGATCGACTGCTGTTGAACTCACTTGAATATAAGTAATTTTACCAGGTGTCCTGTATTTAGCATAGGGAAATATGGTCACCCTACTCCTTATCCTTCTCTTTATTAAGCTAAATGAATGAGCTCCTTGAGTCTATCGCTAGAAGGCAAGTTTCCTAATCCTTTAATCATTCTATTGGCTCTTGAACCCTCTCCAAATTTAGCAACATCCTTCTTGATGTCTTGTGGACACCAGAACTGGACACAGTATTCCAGCAGCACTTGCACTAATGCCAAATACAGAAATAAAATAACCTCTCTACATCTACTTGAAATTTCGTAGTTTATGCATCCAAGAATCACATGAGTCCTTTTGGCCACAGCATCAAACTGAAAGCTCACAGTCAGCTGATCATCCACCAGGATCCTCAAGTATTTTTCAGAGCCACTGTTTCCCAGAGGAGATTTCCCCATCCTATAAATATGGCCTACATTCTTTGTCCTAGATGTATGTGTTTACATTTAGCATATTAAAACAAGTTACACGGCCAGTTCTGCAGTATTACAGGATATACTTCCTGAGCCCATTTTTCTAATATTAGCTATAATATCCCCAAATATCACCAGATGGGGCTTTTCTGAATCTCTGTGAATGCAGAATTTAGTGTAAAAATTCCCTATCATTTATCTACTTTCCTTTAGGTCACAGAGGAATCTTAGTGAATTTTTCATCCCAGCATTTAGATACAGAATTCTCTAGTGCTGTAGGGATGCCCTAATGATGCTCTGACTGAAATATTTACATTGGACTATTTAGAGAAAAGAGTTCTCCTAGTTATAATCATTCTCTCTTGTACTGTGTTAGACATTCTCTCAGTTACATTTGGCGATCGGTCTGTACAGAGACCACTGTAACCAAACCACGTTTTCTGAAATGACTTTGGGAAATTGTAAAACTTAAAATATATTAACGCTCACAGGCAGATCAGTGCATGAGATTCCTGAGTAACAAACTTCCCCAATGTCTTTAATAGGCTATGCCCATTTATGCTATTGTTACAAAAAGTAAAAGTGCATATAATGGTTATAATAATCCATTACAGAGCGAGCAGATTGTGTCATCATCTTCTAGGTGCTGCATATTGACTGTAGGGTTTGAGGATTTTATTGGAGACGTACATATTTCTGTGACACAAAACCTGAAGCCCAATTCACAATCCCAAGCACAGGAATAACCCTCGTTTTCTAAACATGGCAAAGTGCCATAACACATACTACAAGCAGAGTTGTGAAACACTTTATATCCAATGCAATAAGCACTCAGAGTGGGTTGTCAGATTGTAACCATGCATGTATTTTAATAACAGTTGATTTCAGATCTGATAATGAGCCAGACCTCACTCTATCTGTGGATACTTGCCCAGTCAGAAAGAGAGAGTGCCTTGGGGTCCTAGAACACTGACAGCAAACTAGATCCTGTATTATGTGTGTCTTGTGGCCAAACTAGAGAAAATGCACAGAAGTTATCTACTCTGGAGAGTATTTCTGCCAACTTGGCTGCTAGGGATCCCAGGAAAAGTACTGAAACAACAGTCTAATTCATTACATATCTCAACTTGAGACCACCACCACCACCACCTATGCAACAGAAAGGAAGTAATCTCCTAATTATTTGGAATTTCTGCTATCTTTAGCCATTTCATTCTACATGCAGTTGTTTAAGAATTCAATCAAAGGAAGAGACAGACAGCAGGCAAGACAAACTTCTTGATATGTCTGCCTTCATCATCATATATATGAGGTCATATGGGAGTGGAACAATCAGTCACTGATTGCTAGAGAAAAGGCAGAAGGGGATGGTGCATTAGACAAGGAGTCTGACAAGTCTTCTCAGTTCTTAGACCATTCCATACCAAAGACACCGGGGGCTGCTACTCATTCACAAAGCAGTGTTCCTGGTACCACATCTGCTAATACAGTCTTCAGCCTTTGCACCCAACTGATTGACAAACCACAAGTGGCTCCAACTACACGATCTGTGTGTCCCCAAGGTTGTGCAAATAGGTAAGTAAAAAATATATATCAAAGATAAAGAACTAGGACTCCAATCACCACTTTACAAAGCAAACTGCTCAACAGTAACAGAGGCCATCAGTTCTTTTTCCAGACATAACTCAAAGTACATGGGCAATGGCAGGGAGGGATAGCTCAATGGTTTGCACATTGGCCTGCAAAGCCGAGGGTTGTGAGTTCAATCCATGAGGGGACCATCTAGGGACCTGGGGCAAAAATCTGTCTGGGGGTTAGCCCTGCCCTGAGCAGGGGGTTGGACTAACTAACCTCCTGAGGTCCCTTCCAACCCTGATATTCTATGATTTTTACTTTAATCAAAGGCCAGAACAAGAGACTCAGGTTCAGTAACTAGCATTATATCATAGCTGGTGGATGTGAGACACAGCCCCTGTCTCACTCTCTTGGTATGGTCTTTTGGTTTGTATTCATTTTTTTCCATACCATTAGTTTCATTATTAGGTGCATGTAGCCCAGCTAAAACTTTGGCATTTCCAGGATTATTAGAATTTTGTGAATAACAGCAATCATATTATATTTTTTCTGTGTTTATTATTTTATAGATTCATGGAATCTCCAAATCTTTGAAATAATAAACATTGCAAAAAAAAAACCAAAAAAAAAAACCAGTAATTTGATTTTAGGTGGATATGTGCTTTTCTAGACAACATTCGCGATGCAGTAACCATGCACAGCCAAACCAAAAGGCTTACCTTGACATGCTCCATTGCGGATGTTAGGAATGAAGCCACGACGACATGGCTGAGGCTGGGCAGGACACATCTCACAAGGATGGCCCCACGCACGTCCAATGGTTGCACAGCAAAGAGTCTTCGTGCAAACAATGCCAGTCAGCTGGCCCTGACACATCTGGTTGTTGACCTGAGTGAAACAGGGGCCTGTTCTATAATCTGGAAAAGAAGAATGGAAAAATGGAATGTCTGATGCAAACACAATGTTGCCTCCACTAACTGACCCACAAAGTACAAAGGTAATACATTTTTTTTTCCCAACAGATATAAATGTAAAGAAAATACCAGCAAATCTTTGACATTTAAATCATGGTCTTGCATGCAGATATAGTAGTAAACCTTCCACAAAAAGCACTAATTTTTGTAAAGATAAATAAATAAGTCAGTTCAAGATTTTGGCTATTACTGAGAAAGATGTTGGAAGATGAAGGGAGCTCATCTCCCAAAACTGAGCTTTTAGGTGATCAAATGAACACAGTCAACTTGTGGAACTCCTTGCCTGAGGAGGTTGTGAAGGCTAGGACTATAACAGTGTTTAAAAGAGAACTGGATAAATTCATGGAGGTTAAGTCCATTAAATGGCTATTAGCCAGGATGGGTAAGGAATGGTGTCCCTAGCCTCTGTTTGTCAGAGGATGGAGATAGATGGCAGGAGAGAGATCACTTGATCATTACCTATTAAGTTCACTCCCTCTGGGGCACCTGGCATTGGCCACTGTCGGTAGACAGGATAGTGGGCTAGATAGGCCTTTGGTCTGACCCAGTACGGCCGTTCTTATGTTCTTATCAGCTGTAAAATTAATACTGTAATATATGAAAAACTAAAAATAAAAAAAATACATAAACTAATCATTTTATTAACTCCTGGGAGATCTGGGAATTGGGATTTCCTGTTGCTGAGCAAATTCATTACAATTTACCAGGGGAAAATCCAGACCACTGGTACCAATGGGTTCATTTCAGATCAAATGCGGCCATGCAAGAAGCAGTCACACAGTTAGCATTCCATTTGCAATGCTTAGTACAAACTAGTGACTTAACTGCATGCTTCTCACAGAATGCAAACTAGTTTATTATTTAATTTCAAACAGAAGTGATAGGGAAATGGAACTTGTACACGCTATGCTGATGAACTACTGGAAAAAACAAACATTTGCAAATATGCAATTACAGATGTCACATCAAGTTGGCGAATTACAACATTTAGTAAAGAAAGCGTTAACCCCCTCATTTTAAATCCCACTTGTTTGTTATGATTTGCATAACCATGTCTTCACAATTTGTGATTTATGGATAAGAATTCAATATTTACATGATCTATGACAGCCAGATATATAACTTAGCAACTAGCATACTCTTCCATGATAGAATGTTTCCTTTTTCATACAGCAATAGTCAATTGGGATATCTTCCCCATAATATATACCCTGTATTATTTTGATTTTTCTAGAAATTAGGCCATGGCACATTTCATTTTGAGATTATTTTAGATTACTACTGAACTTCATTGTACCTTACATTTAACAAGTAAAAGCAGAGACACAGATCCTCAGGTATGGCTGAGCTGTGATGAGTACAGGACTGAAGAATGGAGGAAATGTGGCTCAAAGCCACCCTTGCATTCCCCTTATCCTTGTAGCACTCAACGTAACTCAGAGCTGCTTCAGGACTGTTCAGATTTATGCTGAGCTACAACAACCCTCTAGGAGTCATTCCAGATCAACAGAAAGCAACAGTAATCTGTCCATACACACTCCTCCTGTGGCACATCCCTTAGGCTGCAGTGCTGAAAAAGGGTGTCAGCTGATTATGCCAGGATTCCCCCACAGAGGTATTCTCAGTTGCCCACTCACAATGACTTTAAATTTCCTTTGCACCAAGGATCAGGCCCATATGGTTTACATTGTGATTAGCCCCATTTACTTCAATGTGTGTATTCACAGTGCATAACGTTAAATGTGTGCATAAATCTTTGCAGAATCAGGGTCTAAATTATTAAGAAAAAAAACTCTGTGAGGTTAGAGGATTTCCATCCACCCAGATAGTCTCAAGTGAATAACTATACTGAAATATTAAGGCTTTTGTCCTTTCCTCGCCTCCTCTTCAATATTCAAAATACACAGAGCAACATTTTTTGCTACAGTACTTACATTATCTAAAGGAAGTGCTATAGTATCAACTCCACAACGGTTTCAGTTTCACTGAGGGTCAAGGTTCTTCCCTGTCAAACCAATGACTGTTGCATTTTCTTAAAAATGTACAGAAATTATATATCTCATTGATGATTGATAAGAGAAGACAGTGACCTTGTCACACAACAGACTCATTCAGGAATGACTAATATTTGAAATATGAACAAATTCCATAAATCCCATTAGGGATTTTGGTACCGTGAACTCATTGTGAATCTTGCTTGAATTTTAATTAAAGGCTAAGGATTAGGAAAGAGCTCTATCATATGTTACCATTGTGCACTCCCTTCATGAAAGTTTGTGCAGGTGTCATGCAGCTTGAGGAGAATATCATATGGTACTTTGCTTTCAGCTTTCAAATCACTGTCGATGACCAGGTTACTTTGAGAACATACAAATGCTATCAGAAGAAAAACAGACTTGTTCAGAAAATAAGAACGTAAAGACATGGGGTGAAATCCTGGCCCCATTAAAGTTAATGGGAGTTTTGCCATTAACTTCAATGGAGCCAAGATTTCACCAGTGGAAAATAATATGCTCTTTAACAAAGACAGGTATTGCAATTAATTACTTTCTGAGTATCAGCTATAACAATATATATTCTTCCTGGCACATGAAGCCAATGTTCTTCACATACACAGCAAGAGGTTTTAATACTGTTACTTCTAATATCCAATTGTAAATACTGCTAATGTTAAATATACAAATGATGACCACAACCGCATTTATTATTTTTTAAATGAGGGAAAATTATTATTAATCCCATTTATAATTGTAGTGTCTAATGGCCACAGGAGCAAGGCCTCCTTGTGCTAGGCACTGTACAAACACAGAGCAGTAAATGGTCACTGCTCTAAAGAGCTTACAGTGTAAACAGAGAAGTGACATGCAGGATGGGGGAAGGAGTGTGCATTCTGTGATGGCAGCGAACATCATGGCAGTTCTGGTTTTTGTTCTGGTTCGGTTTAACCTAGGAGGGGATAAGCTAAATGGAAAGAAAAGGGAAAGGAAGGGGGATTGGGCAGAGTCTAGAGAGTAAGAGGGGCAGGTGTAGAGTGAAGATGTGGTGAACAGACTGTGAAGAAGGAGGTGGTAGAGAGTTGGAGCAAACAGCCAATCAGCACAGGGCACAAAAAGTATAGTCAAAATTGCAAAACGTTCTCTGACTGTCCAGAGGTCTCTGCTTTGGCTGATCTTGTTGCTACTGGCTAGAGTCTCAGGCTGGCTCCTCTCTGCAGTTTCCCCCCCAGGACCGAATGGGAGGAGGTACCACCTCAGTCCAAGTGCCTCCAGAGTAGTGGGGATCTGCCCTGGAACAGTTCTGGATGCAGGGGATGTTGGAGGGAGAGATACCCCAGCTAGAACACACTTTACCCTCTCTCCTCCTCCAGTGCAATAGTCCCCGAGTTTGAGGAAAGAGGTATAGCCTACTCCTAAATGGGTACTCATGTCTGCATCAAAAGCCAAATTAATGTGTGCCTGTGTTCTGACTGTCAGCAGCCTACGCATTGCTCTGAATGAGGTCTGGTAATGACAAGAACGACCAGGAGTGATAATGTTAAATCCTTTCTGAGACTTCAGAACGATCAGAACTCCACACCAACCAGATTCAGAAACATATGGAGCTGAAAAGTTGTCTTAAATGGGCATGGGTGGAAAATAATTAAAAGGAATATCTATGAGCCACCCTACATGGAAAAATATGGTTTACATAATTAAACTGAATCATAGACTATGGGAGTGCCTTAAGTTACAAGCACCCTGTGATGAGGTGAAAACGGAATGGGGTTGTATTACATACAAAGTATTGCCATCATTGATGATATCAAGCGAGAGATGCTCCAACATCATACCAGAGGTTCAGGAATATTTTAAGGGTCATTGCTGCTAAGAGATTAATTCCTGTGTAACAACCGCCATGCTGGCTCATCAACAAAGATGGAATCTGGAAACTGCAACATTAACAGTATGAATTTCTATTACTCAAGATAAATGAGTAATTCTTGTAGCTGCAATAGACTCATATCCTCTGTGGACAAGTTACTAAAAGGAGGATATATAACACACTGAGCAGTGTGTTATTGCACAATGCACAATGGAAACAGTTCATATAACCAAATATAGGGTAAAATTCCTTCCACCTAACTAAAGCCTGAACATTTGGATTTTTGGTTTGTGGAGGTAAGGACCCTAATGTCTCAAAAAATTTTGAAAGCTAGTTCTCATCAGGTCTGCGAAATCTTATTGTCATAACTTGTTGCAGCACCCCTACACAGATTAGCATGGTCAGAGGCTAGTGCTGTCCGGTATGTATGTCACTTTAATACCCCAAAGTAAACTTTTTAAAGAGGACACATTGGATAATGTGGACCAATTATAATATGGACAGAAGTATAATTACTAGCTTTGCTATATAAAAATTGGTGTTCTCCTCAGGAGCGTCTCCCCCGCCCCCCCAAACACTAGCACAGAGTAATATTTAATTTTGTTAAAATCATGGCTTATTCAAGTAAATTAGGAGATCGCTTCTCTCCTAAAAGACCTAAAGGTTCAGTATCTAAATCTCCTCACCTACTCCACACTGCTCAAACATCATAGCTAAGGAGGGTTCATTCCCATGGAGGAGTTTGGGGAAGGAGATAGGGAACACGAGCAGAACATAGAGAGACTGGGTGCATGTATTAGGTGAGCGGAGGGGGGATAATATTAGGGGAGTAATGTATTGAGAAATCTGGAGGAGACAGCCCAAATCACTATGGAACTGAAGTTATTATAACCAGAGAGTTCTCTGTTGGCAAGAAGCAGCTGTTCTGCCATTTCACTGGATACTAGGGCACACGCATTAGATAGCATGCTAGCACCTATAGGGCCCACAGTGGCTCTCAGGTCTGACCGGATTTTAATTAGACTCCTAATTACATGTAAAAGAATTAACTTCATTCTAGAATTGCAGTGGCCCTGAAAAGGACTTAGTGATGGGGGGATAGCTCAGTGGTGTGAGCATGGGCCTGCTAACCCCAAGGTTGTGAGCGCAATTCTTGAGAGGGCCATTTAGGGAACTGGGGAAAAATCTGTCTGGGGATTGGTCCTGCTTTGAGCAGGGGGCTGGACTAGATGACCTCCTGAGGTCCCTTCTAACCCTGATATTGTATAATAGTAGATAACCAACTGAGCATGTGCACTCAGTACTATTCTGTGGCTAAGTGGGGGAACGCCAACCTTAGATACAAAGTCAGGGGAATATCAGATAGGAGAAGGAAGGTAGCATTGCCTTTGAATACTGCATTAACAAGACCACTACTGGAATACTGCGTTCAATTCCAGTACCTGCACTTCAAAACAGATGTTGAAAAATGTTCAGACAAGAGCTACAAGAAAGATTTAAAGACTGGAAAATATGCCTTACAGTGAGAGACTATAGAAACTCAATCTATTTAATTTATCCTAAAGGGGATCAAGAGATGGTTGGATCATGGACTACAAGTGTCTACATAAGGAAGAGATTTCTAATAGATGGCTCTTTAATTTAACAGAAAAATGCATAAACAAGATCCAACAGTGGAAAGCTGAAGGTAGACAAAAAAATTCCAAGTAAAAACAAAGCACAAATGTTTAAACGAGGGTAATAAAACATCGGAATAACACACGAAGGGAGGCAATGGATTATCCATCACTTGAAGTTTTTAAATCAGGGCTGGGTGTCTTTCTACAAGATGTGCTATAGATCAACAAAAGTTATGTGCTTGATGCAGAAATTATTGGATGAGGTTCTATGGCCTGTGTTATGCAGGAGGTCAGACTAAATCATCATAATGGTCTCTTTTGGCTCTAAAAGTCTACAAAACCATTAATCAGATTTTCCATGTGGGTTTTCCTGTCTTACTGTTAGGTGTTTCTTCATTTGTTCCCTTTTCAGTATTGCTACTGGAACAATTCTGCCAGAGAGCACTGATGGAACATATGCTATAAATTATTTGCTACTTAGAAAGTCTAAATGCCCTGGTGAGAGAAGGTGATTTACTTCTGGCATGTATATTATGCATGGTTTTCTTTGTCTCAGAAAACTAAGTTCAGTATGTATTGTGACTTGAAGACTAACAAACCGTCTGTAATGATTAAAATTATTAATAAAATGTAAATTTAAAAACACAAGAACCACTTTTTTCTTGGCACAGAAAGCACTAGAATGGAGAAAATGGAAGTAGCATACAGTACTTATAAATTTGTTTTGAAATTATGAACCGCAGTAATGTTCTTTATGTGCATTCTGCATTAACTCAATGGGCATGCCTACACAGCAACTAGACACTCACGGCTGGCCCATGCTATCCGACTTTGCCTTGCGGGCAATTCCACTGCTGTGTAGACTGCCAGCCTAGAGCCCCAGCTACACCCTGAACCCGGAAGTCCATACAGCAATGGAACACCCCAACAGCCCAAGCAGGCTGATAGGGGCCAGCCGTGGGTTTTTCTTTGTTGTGAAGACATACCCAATAAGGCTATATATACAGATGTATGGATATTTTTCTAAGACATTTTTTATTTGATTTTAAAAATAAAATAATCAATTCTGTGCTACGTATGGTTTAAATAAACCTGCTGGACACAAAAGTCTGTTCCAGTGGTGGGGAACATAGGAACTGCTGTACTGGATAAGACCTGAGGTCCATCTAATCCAATATCTTGTCTCTGACAGTGGCCAGTACCAGATGCAGCAAAGGAAGATACAGAACCCTGCAGCAGGCTAATAGAGACCGTGATGAGACCTAATGAGGGGGACCTAATAGGAAGAGATTGGCTTAAGCACTGAAGCACAAGGTTTAACATCCCTTTAAAAATTTGTTGTAATTAATTATTACAACTCTGGATATTTTTATATCCATGTCAATATCCAATCCTTTTTGAATTTTGTTAAACTCTTGGTTGCTATGACACCTCTTCTGGCAATGAGTTCCCCAGTTTAATTGCTGCTGTCCAGTAATTATGGTCAGTTCCCCCCAAAAAGCCACAAAGAAACATCTGCCTGCCTCAGCAAGGTGGAGGAAGGAAAGAGGAGGTAAAAGAGTAAACAAATGACACCCCACAGATTCACACAGTCTCCATTAGAAGTTATTTGCGGGGAACCTAAGCATGGAGCCCTCTTCTCAGCAGGGACGTGCTGACAATATTTTAATAAAAAGCTGTTCCCACATAGGTCCAAACCCTGCAACTGACCCTTCTTTGGCAGATCCCAGAATCGACAGAGATCATTGATGCTAACAGAGCCCCCCAGGGCACAGAGATCCAATCCCCGTGAAGTGGATTGCGGATTTAGGGCCTAAGCTTGTGAGAACCCTGGTAAACATAATGTATCTGTGCTATAGAGATGATTACTGAGGGACTGCAGATTCTCTAACTTTGTCTCTTATTTAAAGAAAATCACTTTCTTATAACAATAACTAAAGAAGGAGGTAGCCTGGCTTGACAAAACATATTTAACTGTACTTTGCTGTGAATGTTTACACTTTTATTTCTGAAGATTTACTAAGACTATTAAGCATAGTGTTTAGTTTATGCAATACAAAAATGGAATTAAGGCCGTGCATAGTGACTCTGGGACATCACCGCCACCCCTCCTCCCCGAGCCCCAGATTAAAAAAAAATCCTGTCATTTGGTACAAACTGTTGAATTCCAAATCTAAACCAAATTTGCCCTTCAAAAGGACTTTAATAATCCCCAGAGATAAAACCTGATTGGCAGGCATGATTTAGGAGTATCCAGGAAGAAGATGAGCAAGGAAATAATCTCAATCCTCCCTTCATTTTGGAGACAGAATTGTACCAAAGACTCCAGGGACCTCCTAAGAGCTCACTCCCACACATGAGTGCCATTAGATAACCAATAGATGCTTGGAGCATCCAGAAATTAGACTGGACTTAAGGGTGGCAGAGCACTACACTGCAACACCAGGCTCACTGTTAGGGCTCACACTTATTTTATTCCACAGGACAAGTAATCACACTGGGTGAAATTCACTCCCCTCACAGAGTCCAGGTACTACCAGGCACTGTGCTGGGAGTTAAATCCATATTGGCAGAGTGGAAGGATGAAATCCATGCTTGGGAAAAGAAAATACAGTGAAGAGGCTGTTGGATCCAGACCTCACCTGACTATGATTACATGCTAAAGTAGCAGTTACTGTCCTACAGTAAACCCTACGTGGGATGCAGTAGCTCCCATTCCTCAACCTACCCCATCACTCCTCCCTATGTTAACGTATGGTGCCAGTGTGTAACTTAACTCCACAGAAGTCAAGCGGGCAGAGGTCTCTGGACACAGTTGCCTGCAAACACAAAACCTGCTCAGTGATATAGATGGGATTTTGCAGTAGATAGGGACTTGCATGGTCTCTTCACCAGTCAATTAATTTAACTCCACTGTGATGGAGTACAACACTGTACTCAGTCATCCTGTAGGTCATAACATCACAACAATACGTGAAATAAATTCACAACTCAACTGCACTGCAAGCAACGTCAGCAGGCCAAGGAATGAACCACCAGAACTTAGGACTGTTCTATGGATCTGGGGATGGTTGACAATGTAACTAGGAATTTTATGTTCGAATTAAAAATTGAGGAAACTGAGCCTGGCCTTGCTTAATTTTTCATCTGAGCAAGAGAGAAGGGGTTGACGATATACGTTTGTAACTGAAGTTAGACAACGAATGTGAAATGTATGCATATGCAAATATTCTCCTTCATGTACAGCCTGAGTTCACTATCACAAACTGCAGTATGCAAAAACAAGTTTAAACATTAGAAAGGAACAAAGTTTATTTTATTAAAGATTATCTAAAATGGTTTTTCCTTCAATATTTTAGTTACTGTAATATGGAAAGCCTTTTTCTTTCCAGTAAGACTCAGCTGCAAACATTGAGGAGGTGCCATGAGAGAGGTTTCAAAGAGATTTAGAACAAGAAGTTTGATGAATTGTACTGATTTAGGCCTGATATAAATAAAAAGCATTTTTTCAAAAAGTGACATCCAACACATTGGGGAGAAAAGACTGTTGGCTTAAAATAAGAGCTAATCTCTAGGAAAAAGAAAGGGACTTGGCAGGGCTATTAATTTCTCTTGAAAAAAAAAAAAAAGTCTCTGAGCGTACAACTATTTAGACTAAGAACTTTATATAAACCAAAGCCTGAATATTAAGTCTGCCTTTTAAGAGTTTGCTGATTTTCAGCAATTCCACATGCTAAACTCTTAAACATTCAGTGAAGTTAAATATGTGATACAGATAAAAGACAATTAATACAAAGCATTTTTAAACCAACATTCTGAACACTGAAAAACTCCGGTAAGTACAGAAAAATCACTTGTGTTCCGTAAAACACTATTTGAAATAAAAGTCAAAGTTTTATATTGCCTGTAATATCTAAAAAGGCTAAATCAACTGAAACATTTTAAAATATATAACAAATCTATTCCAAAGGCATAAACTCATCCATTCAGATGACAACTTTCATTTTACAGCTTAGATTTACTACCAGTCTAGCAATCCCACATGACAGTTTCTGACTATATTCTATGATGCAAGACTTTCCATCATACAAATGGATGTCTGTGATTGATTAGGCAATTTAACACATGTACTGCAACTAAAACAGGGGAGAGAAAACTTTAAATTAAAGAAAAAACATGTTTAATGCAGCAGTATATGTGGGCTTTACAGATTTTTAGCAGAATTCCAGTTTCTACCGCACTGCTGTCAGGCTCATTCAAAGCACATTCTTATTTTCCTTTTGCTGGAACTAAGGAGGTAACTTTTCCAAAAATAACATTCCAGGGTTTGCACATCCATTTTAGCATAATTGATATTATGACAGCTTTAATTAGACAAGGGATATTACAATTTTCAAAATATCATCTGCAGATCAGAAAGATAATTATTATGAATTAAAAAAAAATGAAGTCCTAAACACCTACGTATATAAGGAAAACTTGGCACAGTGTCAAGAAAAAAAATAAAATTTTGTTGCATTTATTAATTAGTTTGAGCTTGGCTTAGTTTTGGAACAAAAATACACAGATCCAAATTTCTACGTATAAAACTAACATTTAAAATATATATAACTTTTTCTAAATGTGAAGATACAAATAAAAGCAGAGACGTAAAAAAAATTTGCTCTTGAGAGCAACTAAAAATCATGAATGATGAAATAAAGGGAAGAAATAACTGCTTGAAGAAACGTTTGCCACATGGAACGGCAGTATCATTAAATGAGCGCTAGAACGCTTCATGCTTGGAATCAAAGTCTCTATCCTTGGAAAAGAATATTCTCTAAATCCTGACTCCAGCAAGAACTTTAATTTTTTTTTTTTAAGGTTACATCCTACTCCTGCTATCATTTTATAATCACTCCTATATACTGTGTATGTCTGAATTAAGTCTTGCATTATAATCAAGATACACTGAGTGAACACTGAATTCACAAGCTAACACACTAGAAAATGTATGCTAAAACAAGCTCAGGCCTTGATTACCACCAACACCCACCCACAGTTGAACCCATAGGGGAATATGAAATAGGAGAAGAAAATCTCTGCAAAGTTCCCCTATGCCACAGTTCCTACATATCATTCTAAGGTTAATGATTTGATGTGTGAGGACCACTGCCTATCATGCTGACCAATACTGTGTAATTGTTTCCTTGTGCTCCTCCATGGGTCTGTCTGTGTCCACCAATTATCTCAGTCTTAAACTTAGATTGTAAACTCTTTGGGGGCAGGGACTGTTTTGTTGTTCTGTGCTTGTACTGTGCCTAACACACTGAGGTTCTGGCCCACAATGGGTCTCCCAGGTGCTACTGCAATGCACATAATATATAATAACAAAAACCACATTCTGCCTGGGGAGTGAAGTCTCCTTGCCCACAGAGAGATCAGAGGAAGGGCAAGGCTATTTGCACAGAATTTGTGCCTATGCACTGTTCTTAGCTCTCAATGATCCGAGATATACTTGGCAGCAAAACTACACCACCAAGGAATCTCCCTGGCTGCACCTGCTCCAGACCTTCCTTTAATGGGGATCCCTATTATAGAGGTCTCAACAGGAGAGATAATATAGACCCAGGTTATATTTTTTCCAAGGTAAGCTTTATCCCTCATCACCATTTCTTTTCTACATATTGGAAAGGAAACACTCCACCAACGTATTCAAATAAATTTCTGCTAAAAAGTCTGTAAAGCCACATGGGCCAGATTTTGCAGTGCTACACCAGAATAAATTCAGATCAGCTCCACTGATGAGATGTGCCAGACTACCAACCAAATCATATTGAAGGATGGAAGATAGCAGCAACGTAATCCACTGTAACCCTGATTGTGCACTAACAGCTGCACAGCTGCCCTGCTGCTACGCCACGGCAATGGATTCCTCCATTCCTTGACCCCTGCTGAACCTTCCTACCCTGCACAAAAACCTGTAATTCAGGCTTGGGTCACAAGCCAAGATTTGCCCGTAAGAAAATAAGATAACTGCTTAGCAAAACACAGCCCCTGCACAATCAGACTAATGTTCATTATAACCTTGAATTACTTGATATTCCAAATAGTGAACAGGGCAATGCCTTAGCTATGTTCCTGAGGGTTGAGGGTGGGAATCTTTCCTTTGGACCACATATTTAATCCTGAAGACTTAAAATTCCACCTCTTCTGTAGGAAAAGAGTTCGGGGGGTTTTAGGAACTCAATACTATTCAGTGGAATTCACTCTCCAAGACTGGAAATCCCCAGTTGACAAGGCAGAATTTAAAGGACTGCACAAAGAATAAGCACCTGGAATACTGAAGACAGAATCTAGAAATCTCCTCTATAAAGTCATCCTCCAAATCTTTATTCACGCTAGTAGTCCCACTGAGGACAACACAGCTACTTATTTAATTAAAGACTATACATTTGAGTAAGAGTGTTCAGAATCAGTACCACTAAGCGAACACCCTAACATTTATTATTCGTAGAATCTCTGAACCTAGAAATTCACATTGGGACATTTTTCAATTCTTCAGGTGTAAAGCAGCAGTCAGGACAATTACCTTAAATCTGCATTTTCCCCCCATAGCTGCAAAACACAAAAGCAACGGTATGTAGTTTATTCAAATGTTCCTGTTAGGTGGACCAGTGGTTCAAAGTTTGTTTGTTTGTTTGTTTTTTTAACACTGGTGACCTGTATTCAAATCCTTGCTAGGTCAAAAGTGAAAACTGAGTTTGATGTTTACATCTGAGTCCCTATTTGTCCATATCAGTCAGAATACAGTTTGGCACTGTTAGGCATGATTGGGAGCCTCTAATCAAGTAAGGCATTACACTAAAATATCAGAGGTGTTGTGGGTTAGGACTGAGGTGAATTAACATGTGTCTTACACAGACCAACTTCACTCGACGTCTGGCTCTAACCGATGTGAGAATTCCTTCAAAATTCACCCAGATTTTTTAAAGAAAAAAGGAAAACTGAAGTTATTTCAATAGCAAATCCTGCTCAAACTAGAGAAAATATAAAATGTTTTAAAAAAAACAAAAGCAAAATTAGAAATCTTCTAAACACACAGTCCTGCAGCTGCACTCGGTCATTAACTTCATGTAAAAAAATAAAATGAAATGAATAAAGGGACTTAACTATTTCACAACTGCCAAAGTCTCATGTCCAGCTAGAATAGGAACATTCCCCAGATGCCTACCGTATCTGGATTATCCTGACATTCTGTTGGTTTCAGTGAATAGTTCACTAGAAACAGCAGTCAGTGTTTTTATTCACAATACCCTTTCTGCTGATAGGAATAAGGACGTTTTCCTCATTTTGCAACCATTGGCCTCAATGCTATAACAGGATGCAACAGGATCTACCAGTGTGTATCAATTAGGCTCATGTAAAGTCTTCAGTGGGACTCCAGGACCACTGCTGATATTCACCAGAAAGTAGGACAGAAGGTAAAAGGAGACAGCAATTCTGAATCCACCAAATTGTGTTTATGAAAAGCTAACATGTCACCTTTGCAATATCCTAACCTATTACTCTGAAGTGGAGGAAACCAGATTTCCCCTCTAAAACGCAGTCTTTTCCAAGCTTTAGAACAATGTGTTACTGATCTGCTTTTACTCCATAAGAGACATGTTCAATCTCACTACATGCTAAGAAAGACATCTGGACAGTTCTTCTCTACAGAACGGTAGTTATTAATGATAGCTTTCTAAATGCAGCCTAACTAGTGGTAAAGGAAGAGACATTCTTAAATTCAAGAATTTAAAATGGACCAAATTTAAAGAACTATTAATCCCCCAATTAAACTTCGATTTCAAGTGAGGTACAGCTAAAATAATAAATTAAAGAGACAGACAGGTTACTGCTCACTGACAAAATTATGAAAACTGAAAGACATTTTAAAATCCAATATAATTGTTCCTCATTTATACTTTATTCACTTTTTACTTTTTTCTCCAACTTCAACAACAAAAACAAACTAATCATTTTCACTGTCTATGTTGTACTTGTCAGTTTACCTTTCTGGTTTTCATGCACTAGTGCAATGTTGCAACATTTGGGTTGCAAAAATATAGCCAAGTATTTAAATCCAAGCAGTGGCCCTAAATCTGCATTTTCTACTAAAGCAAAACTCCCAGTAGCTTCCCTGGGATTTTGGTCATATTAAGTAAAAGTTAGTCTATGGTATATAATTTTAAATTCCAAACAGTGCACTGCTAATACAGTACGACATTTGAACTCGAGTCACTTTTCCTCAGAAATACCCTTCTGCTAAAAGATAATTTGAGCTTTATAATTATCTTGGATTTTCCAAAGATAGTCCAAAGTCCTCTATTTACCGACATTGTAAATAACTGTAAAGTCTAGGGAGCATAAAGTGACTCTTCCCTCAGACCCAAACAAGCCAGAAGACACACGCACACTTACAATTAGTAACGCTGTTGGCAATACTTTTGCCACTTCCACTTTATAACTTTAGAATAGAATCGTGCACTGCTGACAAGCATGGAATGACTCATTCAATTAGAAAAGCAATTTAGTAGAATAGCAGCCTAAACATGTTTAAAGCTTCGTATCAGTCTATCAGTATTTCTAAAGGGGTATAAAGTCAATACAAAGGTGAAACAATGCCTCCCATATCCAAATGCTCCTCCCTCCTTCCCCAGTTAGTATTTCACAGGAGGCCTGATCCAACTCCACTGAAGTGAATAGGAATCTTTCCATAGACTTAAATAAAGTTAGATTGTGTCCAAACTTCATTTCTCAGTTTTCTCATTCTACCCGCTTCCCTGAGTAAACCCCACATC
This sequence comes from Chelonoidis abingdonii, assembly GCF_003597395.2. NCBI lineage: Eukaryota > Metazoa > Chordata > Testudines > Testudinidae > Chelonoidis > Chelonoidis abingdonii. Next base: position 82,888,051 of record NC_133774.1, read on the forward strand.
CTTCCTCCCCTGACATGTCATTCTATGTCTTTTCTTGTATTTGTATTCTTTTTCAAAATGTAAGCACTTAGGGGCAGGAAACACGGCTTATTTGTCTTTTTAAAGCACCATGGGAATTTATAGCAGTATATAAATGTTTTATAACAATGCCTATAACAGTTTTCACACATATTTTATTCAAATCTCTAGGTAGCTCTAAAGATATTCTGCTCATGGTGCAATGACTCAGCTTATTATAATCATGGGCAAATGTACTTAATTTAGACAATAAGAAAACGACCCCCACTTAACTGGCTGGGAGTGGGTATATGAGACATACTTGTAAAAATATACATGAATAAAGAGAAGCATGTTTATTGGAGAATAAACTCTCATGGGCCAAATTCTCTGCTGGGTTTAATGAGCTTAACTCTCTTGAACTGTATTTACATGAGCAGAGAACTGGCCTTTTAGTTCAAAAACTGCAAAGCTCAAATAATTAAATTAAGAAGGGCTGTTTGACCTGTAAATTTAAAGTATATTTGCTCAATCAAGTGACTAATGAGAAGATCTCTAGTTTTCAATGGTCTTTATTTTACTACAGATTGTAAGAATGCTTACTGAATGTAGATTGTCCACATCAGTTCAGTTTATGCAAACAGACCTGAACTATCATTTAGGCAAATATACTAACAGTGTGGCTCCAATCCTGGGCTATGTCTGAGTTGCATTTGGCACGAGAGTGCAAAAAAGCCAGAGAGTGCTTTGTCTCACCCCTGATCCTAGGGTTAACTGGGATCAGGCCAATGACTGGTGAAAGCCACTTGTCATAAGAATCCAGCACTTGGCATTCCTGTGAGCTGGCAGTCCCCATGGCTATGCCGCTTCCTCCATTCCAAACACAATCCCTACTTGGGAAGTGGGATGTGGAGTAGCATGGGAGCAACTAAAACAGCTCTAAGCCATGCCAGGACATTTCCAACGGGAGAATCTTTCAACGGCAGGGCTATGGAAGCATTATGGAGCTTTACATCACCAGAGTGCTATGAAGTTGCATAGCAGGATATGTCCTTACAATAAGAAAATAAAGAGAGGGCTTGGCTATACTTGGAGGTGTGCAGCGCTGGGAGTTACAGCTGTCTTCATACAGCTGTGTAGGGACAGCACTGCAGTGTGGCCACACTGACAGCTACCAGCGCTGCAGTGTTGCCACATTTGCAGCGCTGTTGGGAGTGGTGCATTGTGGGCAGCTATCCCACAGAGCACTTCGTCCCATTTTGGCGCCGCAGGTTGTGGGAAGGGGACAGAAGGGTGCGAGTCATTCCACTTCCTGTCCCATCGCCCCGTGGTGCATCGCTTCACATCCCAGCAGTCACTGTTTTTCCGTCCACATTTGGCGCCATCATGAGTCTCCCAACGGTTTCTGTGCAGCGTGATTTCTGTGGGAAATGGAGCCCAAGCTGCTGAGGACTTCGCTGATGAGTGTCACCAGCACATCACATTTGGCAGTTGAGCTATTCCTTCAGCTCCAAAGTGACAGTGAGGAGTCCGACGATGATATCGATTCGCCTGACGCATATGACACTAAATTGCTTGTGGCAGTAACGGAAATGCTCAGCACCGTAGAACGCCGCTTTTGGGCTCGGGAAACAAGCACTGAGTGGTGGGATTACATCGTCATGGAAGTCTAGGATGACAAGCAGTGGCTGCAGAACTTTCGGATGAGAAAAGTAACTTTCATGGGACTGTGTGAGGAGCTCGCCCCCACCCTGCGGCGCAAGGACATGAGATTGAGAGCTGCCCTGCCAGTGGAGAAGCAGGTGGCTATTGCAGTCTGGAAGCTGGCAATTCCAGACAACTACCGATCGGTCGCGAACCAATTTGGAGTGGGAAAGTCAACCACTGGAATCGTGTTGATGCAAGTTTGCAGGGCCATTATCGCATCCTGCTAAGAAGAACAGTGACTCTGGGGACGTGCAGGACATTCTGGATGGCTTTGCACAAATGAGTTTCCCTAACTGTGGAGGGGCGATAGATGGGACGCATATTCCTATTCTGGGCACCACCCCACCTAGCATCCGAGTACATTAATTGGAAGGGGTATTTCTCTATGGTTCTCCAGGCGCTTGTGGATCACCGTGGGTGTTTCATTGACATTTACACAGGCTGGCCTGGAAAGGTGCATGATGCACGCATCTTTTGGAACAGTGGCCTGTTCAGGAAGCTGCAGGCCGGACTTTTTTCCCAGACCAGAAGATCACAGTAGGGGACGTTGAAATGCCCATTGTGATCCTTGGAGACCCCGCTTACCCGTTAATGCCTTGGCTCATGAAACTGTATACAGGGAAGCTTGACAGGAGCAAGGACCGGTTCAACTACAGGCTGAGCCGGTGCCGAATGACTGTGGAGTGTGCTTTGGCCGTTTAAAAGGGCGCTGGCGATCTCTTTATGGGAAGCTAGACTTGGGGGAAAGCAGCATCCCTGCGGTTATATCCGCATGCTGTACCCTCCATAATATTTGTGAAGGGAAGGGTGAAACATTCAGTCAGGAATGGACCTCTGAGGTTCAACGCCTGGAGGCTGAATTTGCACAGCCAGAGAGCAGGGCTACTAGAGAGGCCCAGCACAGGGCTACAAGGATTAGGGATGCCTTGAGGGAGGAATTTGAGGCTGAAAAGCCAACAGTAATGTTTGGTGCCTTGCACGGGAGTGAAGTGCAGTGGTTACAATGATTTGCACTGCCTGTTTTTTCCTTGGGCTACGGTATCTTTCACTTTCTGCAATAATAAAAACTGTTTTAAAAGCCAAGAAATTCATTTATTGAAAAGAAAGTAAGTAAAAGGGCAGGGGGTAGGGTGGTGAACTGTACAGTCAGAGGTTTGAATATGTCCTGTCTGGAGTGCTGTGCAATGACTGCTGCACTTCAGGATGAAAATGCTGCATGTGATGGGGGTTGAGTGCAGAGGGTAAGGGTCGTAGTTCTCAGGGCTGGTGGTGAACGTACAGTGTTGGGGGCAGCTGGTGGTGGTAAGAACCTGGATGCTGGGGAGGGGTTTTGAGCTGACATTGGGGCACAAGGGAAAGAGCTTTGGGGGGGGAGGGCGGCAGCGGTAGTGCTCTGCCTGCATGGCTACGAGTGACTGGATACAGTCCGTTTGGCGCACCAGGAGGCTTATCAGCTGCTTCGTGCTTTTCTTCTTAGCCAATGCCTTTCTCTTGCTTTCTCTTTCCCTCCAGTGCTGCATTTTTTCTCTCCAGTCCTGCAGCTTCTTACTCTCTCTGGCAGACTGATTCATAACTGCTTTCACCATATCTTCTTTGCTTTTTCATGGCTTTTTCCTCTGTAGACTTTCAGCAGTCTCTGATATGGCCAGTCGAGGAGGAGTAGTAGTAGTAGTCAAGGACACTGTTATTAGAAAAAGACAAAAATTGAAACATTTAACAGAGAGGCAGCATTGTGTATAATCACAGTGAAGGAGTTTACAGTCTCACTTTAGCATACTTTCCACATACCAACCGGAGCACAGAAAGCCCACAGCAGCGAAGACATGGTGAGTAAGGGGGAATGAGTGCAGGAGTTAGCTTCCAGGATTAATTATCTCACTGCTGCAGGTCACCTGGGAAGGGGGACTAATTGGTTCAGAGCTGCACTGGGGTTTCTGTGCGTTGGAGAAAGCAAAGAGCTGCAGGAAGACCGACACTGAACACTATTCCTACATTTTCCACAGGAGTTAATCCTGGAAGATCTCTCACTGCTGTGGGTCACCTGGGAAGCAAGGGAGGATCTTCTACAGCAATGCGGATTCCGGCCTGACCCCTATGCAACTTGCCTGTGTGCAGTAATGGTCCCCTCACCCCTCGCAGCACAGTGGCTCTCCCTATAAACTTGCACAAGCGCATTGCCCACGCTCTGGCAGAAACTTCTGAAGAGATTACCGAGGCCGATTACCGTGACGTTATAGACCACATCAATGGGCTATTCCACATCTAGGCATGCATGCATGCAGCCCCAACCCCAGCCTCCCCTCCCGAAACATTTCCTTCATGAAAATAAAAGCTGCTTACCGGGTACCCGCTCCTCTGCTTCTTCTTCATCAACAAGTTCCAGCTGCTGTGACTGGCTACCTTCCTCCTGGCTTGAGAAGAGCTCCTGGCTGCATGCCTCCTGGGATTCCGGGGTGTCTCCCCCCCACTCCAGTACCCTCACTCTCAGTTTCTTCCCCCCTTTCCACCTCCCTCTCCTCTCCCCACTCTGAACTGTCCATCGTGGTCGTTGGATTGGCAGTGGGGTTACCCCCAAGTATCGCGTCCAGCTCCTTGTAAAACCGGCAGGTCCTGGGGGCAGCACCTGAGCGGCAGTTTCCCACGCGGGCTTTGCAATAGGCACTCCACAGCTCCTTTACTTTAACCCTGCACTGCACTGCGTCCCGGTCATGGCCCTTTAGATCTGCCCATAGGTATTGTAATTCCTATGGCTGGAGCGCAGCTGTGACTGCACAGCTTCCTCCCCCCAAACACTGATGAGGTCCATCAACTCGCCATTGCTTCACGCTGGGGCTCGTTTGGCACGTGGAGGCATGGTCACTGATTGATTGCACTCCACACCTGGCTGAGCAAACAGGAAGAGGATTTTTAAAATTCCCGGGGCATTTCAAGGGCGGGTCACCTGAGGCCAAGGCAGTAGAGTGCGAACTGATGAGAAGAGTGGCTGAACAGGTATTCTGGGATACCTCCTAATACCCTGGAGGCCAATTACAGCGCTTTTGGTGGCCACACTTGCGGAGCAGCGCTGCATCACCAGCGCTGCAATCGTTATACCCGAGGCAGAGCAGGAGTACGGCCAGCGCTGCAGCCAGGGAGAAGCAGCGCTGTATGTGCCTTGCAAGTGTGGATGGTGAGTAAGTTGCAGTGCTGGTGGTGGGTTTACAGCGCTGCAACTCTCCAGTGTAGCCAAGCCCAGAGGCTGATCATCACATGGGTACTTAAAAAATAAAAGTATGAACATAAATTACTGCTCTACAAATCTTCAAGGAAGTTAAAGAATTAAAGAACTAGTAAATAGATAGAAATTTAATTATCAACTGAGAAATTTGTATAATGTATTCTAGTTCTGAAACGGTGCTTGAACTTTTTCTTTTAATAAGTGCTTTAAAATGTAGTATTTTTTTTCAGACAGCAGTCAATAAGAAATACATGTAGAGTATAAGTTAACAGCATTTTTTTCCTGTTTGGGTTACTAATCTTCGGGCTTTCAGTCTGCCAAAGTTCATAAAGAAGTTGTTTCTCAGAAAAGAAAACATTTTCAAATTTCAAATGGTATTTTTATACTGGAAAATGTCTCTTCCATTGTTACATTTTATTATTATCAGATGTTTTTAGTTAAGTTTGGAGGCCTTTCTTAACTTTCCATTTACTGTAGATATTCCAGATTAAGATCGAATTGGACAAATACTTAGAAGCACTGAACTTTTTGGGCAATGCACTGCTACGTGAGACATAGATAAATGATGTGTCAGGTGGTATCATGTTTTAAAATATGTACTGAAGTATGATCTACCACTTACCTTACCAATAGGTTGAAATTAGGTCATAAAATTAACAAAAAGATTTCTCTCTCATTTTAATTTTCTTCTAGATTTTATGTTGCAAGGTATGAAAAAATGAAACAGATGATTAAATACTCTCTTAAAGTCTTATCATATATGGCAGTGCAACTTAGATTTAGAATATTAGGGAAAGAGCAGAGGCAGTTTAATATCCTGGCTACTGAAAGTATCATTTTAGATCAAAGCTGTACATGAGATGTGATCCCCAAAAATATGACTATAAGGCCAAGTTCCGGTAAGCAGTGAACAACCCATGGAACAGGACTCATTAATGCAAAGTGAGCTGAGGAATGAAATTACTCATCACTGAACTAGAGTAGATGCTGCAAACACTGTGTGGGGATGGAAGCAGAGACAATCCTGCCCAACCCATATAAAGGATTAATCATGAAGGGAATAGAAGAATGGAAAGGAGGAAGCAGGATTCAGGGTGATAGCCTTCCTAACAAAGGGAAGATATTTCGTGTAGGCCTGGAAGGCAGTGGTTCCCAGAGGTCTGAGAATTGTAGCCTGTCCAAAAAAGAAAAAGAGCAGTAAGACTTCTCTGAGAAGTAATCTGTAGACTAAGCTTCCCTGTTTATCGAGACAGATTTTCCTAATGCAGAGGTGCTGAGAGCCATTGAACCAAAACTGTAAACCCCGTACATGATGAAAACCACTTCAAGCCACGGGATGCGGTAGCATCCCCAGCATCTATGCCCTGATGTAAGGGAAAGTTTGGAGATCAGCTCTGCGTGGATTTTTCCCTTTAAAGTTGAACTCACAAACTCTTTGAAAGTCTAGTGAATTGAAGAGATTCTCTAGGCCTTCCTGAGGGAAATGAAAGGCCTAAGAACAGTCTGGTAGTTATATTATGGCCTGATTTTCAAAGGTGCTGAGCAGTTCCCATTAAAGTCAATGAGAGGTGCAAGTGTGCAGCATCTTTGAAAACTGGGCCACTTAATCCTAGTTAGTTCTGACAAGTTAAGAATCAGTACAGTATGGGAGAAATGTAAAATTATTGTTATGTAGTTACTGTTATCTGTTCAAATATGCCACTAACACTAACAGACGTTAACCACCAGTTTCCTTAAAAAAAAAAAAAAAAAAAAGTGTTCACCCATGTTCGTTGCAAGGCCATGCTGAGCTACTGATTATCAAATCTTCTATCCTGCCTCAACTCTGAGTAAGCGTAGTGGATATATTTATTCATCCACTGACTAGAGTGATGAATGCTTTTGTTACCATCCACTTGTATAGGACATGTAATATTACCATACCTCACTTGAAAATGAAATGAAGACTTGCATAAACATAAAGCTGTGAACACATGGGGAAAATCTGCATGTATTAAACTGTGAAATTAAATTGTGATCACAGGGAAATGTTTTTATAAATCCACAGAGGATGAAGTATCCACAGTACTGATATAATTGCTTTGTCCTGTAATAGTCTGTACATAAAGCCAATGTTTGCATTCACAGAAACCAAATTCCACATATAAAATTTGGAACTGCTGTTTAAGTCTCATGTTGTTCTTTATTGTCTGCTCCTATATAGTATGTTTTGGTGCTAATGGTGAAACTGCTGCTTTTGCCTCATAGCAACATAGATGCACAACAATAGGAACTCTAAGTTAACTGCACCTAAAGTGATAGCGTACAAGTCTATTCGTCATCATTTTGGGAAGAAGTCTGAAGAAAGACCTTACAAGCTCAAAATGTAGAGCTTAATCATGCATCTTTTAATGCCTTAATGTACTAACCCAGAATGCCAGTAAACTTGAAAGAACAATCCAATAGGAGGGCTAAATTTTTAGAAGTGGTCACTTATTCTAGGTGCTTCCATTTTTCAGTGCTCAGTTTGAGACATTTTGAGACACTTGGCCTGACTTTCAGCAGTACTGGGCACCTGCAGTTTGCCTTGACATCAGTTGGAGTTAGGGTACTCAATACCCAGGAAAAAAATCAAACTCCAAGGGTATGACTAAACTGCAGCTGGGAGGTATGATTCCCAGCATAGACAGACAGACTCACTCTAACTCTGCTTGAGCTAGCATACTAAAAATAGTTGTGTGCACACTGTTGAACAAATGATATCAAAGACATTCACATCTCAAGAACAGGGTCAAATAGAATACACGTCAGAAGTCATCTAAAGCATGGGAAATGACTACCTAAGAAGGAGTACTGCAGAAAGGGATCTGGGGGTCATAGTGGATCACAAGCTGAATATGAGTCAACAGTGTAACACTGTTGCAAAAAAACAAACAAATAAATAAATAAATAAATAAAAAAGGGCAAACATGATTCTGGGATGCATTAACAGGTGTGTTGTGAGCAAGACACGAGAAGTAATTCTTCTGCTCTACTCCATGCTGATTAGGCCTCAACTGGACTATGGTGCCCATTTCAGGGCACCACATTTCAGGAAAGATGTGGACAAATTGGAGAAAGTCCAGAGAAGAGCAATAAAAATGATTAAAGGTCTAGAAAACATGACCTATGAGGGAAGTTTGAAAAAAAAAAATGGGTTTGTTTAGTCTGGAAAAGAGAAGACTGAGAGGGGACATAACAGTTTTCAAGTACATAAAAGGTCGTTACAAGGAAGAGGGAGAAAAATTGTTCTTCTTAACCTCTAAGGATAGGACAAGAAGCAATGGGCTTAAACTGCAGGAAGGGCAGTTTAGGTTGGACATTAGGAAAAACTTCTTGTCAGAGTGGTTAAGCACTGCAATAAATTGCCTTGGGAGGTTGTAGAATCTCCATCATTGGGGATTTTTAAGAGCAGGTTGGACAAGCACCTGTCAAGGATGGTCTAGATAATACTTAGTCCTGCCTTGAGTTCAGGGGACTGGACTAGATGACCTCTCAAGATCCCTTCCATTTCTATGATTCTGTGTCTTCCAATGTATGTCATTATGGGATGTATGAATTGAAAAGTGATATGTAAGACAAAAGAGGTAACTGTTCCACTCTAGTCAGCACTGGTGAGATCTCAGCTGGAGTACTGTATCCAGTTTTGACCACCATATTTTAAGAAAATGTGAAGAAATTGGAAGAAGAGAACAACAAAAATTATAAGACATTTAGAAAACAACCTTCGAAGAAAGGTTGAAAGAATTGGGCATGTTCAGTCTAGAGAAGAGAAGGGACATAAGTTTTCAAATATGTAAAAGGTCATTATAAAAAGGATGGTGCTCAATTTTTTTCCATGTCCACTGAGGATAGGACAAGTAGTAATCAGCCGAGCTTGCAACAAGGGAGATTTAAGTTAGATTTTAGGAAGAGTTTTCTAACTATAAGGATAATTAAGCACTGGAATAGGTTACCTACAGTGTGCGAGACTGTGGAATCCCTGAATGTGGAAGTTTTTAAGAACAGGTTAGACAAATACCTGTCAGGGATGGTCTAGGTATACTTGGTCCCGCCTCAGAGAGGGGGATGGACTAGATGACCTCTTAATGTCTGTTCTAGCCACACATTTCTGTGATTCCATGACGCAAAAAAGATGTTCAAACACAACCATGATACAGTATTAACCTGTATGCACAGGAAATCTGTGCACAACAGCAACACTTTTATATTTAGCATCAAGGCCACACTAGAATTTAAAAAACGATTATTTTTACAATTCATTGTCAAGCAACTATTCCATTGCTATACTTATGTAATGAAGAGTCAGACAGGCATTTTGTATGAAGAAGGGTGGCTTGTGTTTAAAGCACTAAGATAGGACTCCAAAGAGCAGAGTCAATTCCAGCTGTGCCGCAGACTTTTTTGAGGGGGCCAGGGGATCTTGAGCAAGCCACTAAATCTCAATGTGCCTTGGTTCTCCACGTGTAAAGTGAGAATAACAATATTTGCTGTATCTGTCATGTCTATTAAAACTGTAAGCTCTTCAGGGCATGGACAGTCTTTTACTGTGTATATGTGCAGCCCTACAATACAGGTGCCCCAATTTGGTCAGGCCCTTTTGGCACTATTGTAATACGAATATTAATATTAGAAAGTAAAAATAAATTTATGTGTGAGTTTTAGAAGTATGACAAGTCGACTAGCTGGTACCGAAACAACTTCTTAACAGTTGACTCTAGCTTTACAATTCCTATTGGATGCCTACTGTATTTGAGGTAAAGAAACTAAATGTTCATGACCACCAGGCTAATAAAAATCAGCAGTTCAGCCCCTAAACAGTCCTTTAAACTTGATTTTCTTCTATAACAGCAAGTTTGTTGTGAATGAAACTCAAGAGCACTGGCTAGCAAAGCACTTTTTACTGTGTGAATTTCTTTTTCGTTATGGAGACTCCAATCACGGCTCCATAATTACAACTGTGATGAACTCTGCACTTAAAGAAGGAATTCAGCTTCTGTATTGGAAAATACAGCATATCATCTTGCAAACTGAAGCACTTGCTCTCCAGGCACAGAATATATCTGAGAATTTACAAGTATATCTTAATAATGTAAAACAAATATCCAGATTTTTTTATATTAAGTGGGCTCATCTGTTTGGCAAAAGCATTGTTATAACCGCTTTGTTCTTTCACATGATACCACACACACACACACACACACACACACACACACACACAAATTCAAGCTTCCTAATTTTAGTTTACTTATGTCTTGTCTGAAGGACATTCAACAACAACCTGCATATTTTCCTTCTTAAACCATCAAGATCTCTCTAGAAAAAAAAAAATCCACTTATTTTGGGCCACTCGATTGCTAGTTAAGAAGGTACTCTTCCAAGAACACTTCCTGTGCAGAATTCTTACTTCTGTTTGTCACTGTCCATTAAAAATCTAATAAGCATTTGTGCTATTTATCTCTTGTCCTCCCTTCTTCTGCAATTTCTTATCTAAAGTTCTTGCCACTCTTCTTTTAACATCTCAACAAGTTCAGCAGTATCTCAATATGTTTTCACTCAATACCTCATTACAACTTTCTAAAATGTGCTGATGGTTACTATTACCCTACTCAATCCTTAATGTTTTGAAAGTTGATCATGAACTGGCTTTAAATGCTGAAGCCTTCATTTGCCAAAGGACTTGTCAAGACCTTCTCTCTCTGTCAGTTCCTACTTCATCCAGCTCCTTACTCTTTATCTTCACTGCTTTAATTGTATTCAGTCTGATTCTAGATCTCATTTTCTTCCTATTTTAACAGCTCATTGCTGTATAATGAGTATTTCATCGCTAGAGCCAGCAAATCTGCAGATATCCACGGACCATACTGGGGGGAGGGATAGCTCAGTGGTTTGAGCATTAGCCTGCTAAACCCAGTGTTGTGAGTTTAATCCTTGAGAGGGCCATTTAGGGATCTGGGGCAAAAGATCTGTCTGGGGATTAGTCCTGCTTGGAGCAGGGGATTGGACTAGATGACCTCCTGAGGTCCCTTCCAACTCTGATATTCTATGATATTTTCAGATCTCAGATTAAATGCAGATACAAATTTTGAATCCATGAAGGGCTTTACTCATCTCTTTGCATGTATTACATCCACTAGGTTTTGTTTCTTGATCTGTTTAGCTTCTCATCCTTTGAGCTGCTTTGGTATTAAATTCCACTGGCTAATTTAAACTGTCCAGCTAATCCTGACAAGGGGGATCAGGAGTTTCAAAAATCCACTATGTACAAAGACTCATTTGAGAAAAGCTGAATGAGCATTTTTAAATAACCATTTTTCTTAACACACTTCAAGAAACTAGAATATTGCAGATCAAGTAATGCATAGACTAACAAAAGCTATAGCAACCGCAGAACAAATCATATTAATAGCATACTTTGTGTGTTTGAGGAGACTTACATTTCTGTCTTTTCTATCCATTTCTGATAGCACTGAACTTTCAGGTTTTCAATTATATTCCTGTCATTTACAGCTGCTAAAAACTTACTGAATAAAAATCTGGAGCAAATAACCAATGACATTTAAAATTCAGGAAAGTCAGGAAGTCAAGTAATCTGGCCCTGCACTGACTCCTCTAAATTCCAGGCAAGTCACACATACACAAAAAAGAGACAGCCTGAGCATACAGTTCTGTCCAGGGAGCAAAAAGACCAATACATATGGCTCTTCCAATACCTCTTCCCAAAAGGACTCCCGTCAATCTGCTCCTTCTCAAACATCCTTTTACAGAAGCACACACAGGAGGGGGATTTCCTGTCTATACATAGGTTGTTGGACCACAATCTGACAGTTTCGGTTTATTTTGACCCTGTTTTAGCTTCCTCCCCACTTCCAATAGACACTACTGCAGTAAGAATAATATGTGCTAAGCAATAAACGTATCTCCTTTTCGGTTACAGAATAGTTTATAGAAATCAAGATTGTTTCAAAAATATATTTTTCATTCATTCACTAAATCATTTCAAATAATACTTTTCAGTTTACTAGTTATACAAACTGCTTACTTTGAGTATTTAGTATTTGTTTTTGTCATATGATTGGTCGCATGGTATATTGTTTACTTTCCATGGCCCGGATACTTCAAATTTCTTTTTTAAACAGGAGAGTAACAAATGAATAACATATTTTCAGATGCATAATCATCTTTGCTAAAATTCATGAAACATTTTATGAAAATATCTGAATATCAATGCCCAGGATTCATCCACAAATAACGAATAATGACCAATTCTGTGTTTTTATTCTCAAAATATCATTGGGTCTCTTTTTATTATTCAACCAGCACTGCCAAATATCTTACCTACATATGTCAAAATAAGTGACACACTAGTTGGCTAGCAAAGCAGTTTCTCATAGTTTCTCATCCCTCAACTGCTAGGAAAGGGCCTCATCCTCCCTGATTGAACTAACCTCGTTAACTCTAGACTGATTCTTGCCTGCATATTTATACCTGCCTCTGGAAATTTATACCACATGCGTCTAACAAAGTGGGTATTCACCCACAAAAGTTTATGCTCTGGTCCTTTAAATCCCCACCAGAGCCCAGCAGCTGGGCTCGGGCGGGAATGTAAAGAGCCCGGTGTTCCGCAGCGGCCAGAGTCCCGGGCCCTTTATTTTGCCCCGGGGCTCCCAGCTGCCTCTGCAGCTGGTAGCTCTGGGGTGATTTAAAGGTCCTGGGGATCCCAGCCACAGCCGGAGCCTCAGGGCCTTTAAACACCTCTTCTGGTTGAGGCCAAGCCTCTTGCGATTGAGGTCATGCCCCCACTCAGGACTCTGGCGTACAGCTAAGTCCTTTCAGTTACTTTCACCCCTGAATACTTCTGTTAGTCTATAAAGGTGTCACAGGACTCTGTCACGTTTTACAGATCCAGACTAACATGGCTACCCCTCTGACACTAGAATAGGTATATTAAAAAAAGGAAAATGTGTACTTCATGTCTGAGCGGGTTGTGACAGGATATTTCATTACATCATTCAAAAGTACCAAAGAGAGGCCTAAAGAGGCCTAAAATATTGTTAGTAAGTTACCCATCCATACCTAAAGTAATAGAAAAATATGCTGTCATCATTTTCATAACTTCTTTGATAACATAATTATTTAACGTAACTACCTAATAAGTGCATATTATAGTGAGTGTCTTATGCTAGGAATGTCTTGGATACTGGTAGACAAATGTGGGTTAGGAGAGAAAAAACAGGCATGATCCTCCACTATCTTGCATCATATATCTATACCTATACAAAGTTATTACACAGTGGGCATAAAACACTACTATATCAAAATGGTAGTGTTTCACTCCTACTTTCTACTCATGCTGTTCTGGCCTCCAATTACTGTGGAAGAATTCAGATACTTGATGCTAAATGTAATACTGTGTGGTCACAATTGGAATAACAAGCCTTATTCTATGGTAAAGTTTTCCCCTGTGAATGTCCACATGTATGGTACTGCAGGTGGTTCATTGGGTGTATGTTGGCAATCTGTATAGTATTACATAACCCAACTACAGTAAACTACAGAGTAATTTTTTTTTGCATTCTGTTCTGGTAGAGGGAAAATGTAAAGCAAATATTAAATTTACATGAACTCTTATAGTCTTTATAAGTTATGAGACATCTTGAAATCATCAATTAATAGAAGTCAGTGGCATCACGTGATGCTTTAACATGACGAAACTATGAAAGAAACCAGCAGAAAGTTTATCAATGCAGATTTTTATGTTGTATAAAATTTTTAAAGACATCATGCCAGCTCTTCAATTTCTTTTCAATTTGACATGCTTATAACATTAAATTCAATTCCTGCCTGTTTCTTCTTCTCTTTACATCTGTGATTTTCTACTTGCTCTTGCTGCTGATAGAAACAGCAACTCTCAGAAGAAAGTAAGAGGACAAAAGGGTCATACTGCTATCTACTGTGAGGCAGAGCTTCAGCTCGTGTAAACTGTCATCACTGCATTGAAGTCTATGAAGCTATGACATTTTATAACAGGATCTTTGAAATATCTGGGTCCCTTTTCTAACAGATTTCTAATCCCTTAAAGGCCAGTAAAACACTGCAATAATTTCACAAAAGATCTCTCTGGCCACGTCTACACTACGGGATAAAATCGAATTTGCTAAAATCAGTTTTATAACACTGATATTATAATTTCGATTTCATGCGGCCACACTAAGCACAGTAATTTGGCGTTGTGCGTCCATGCTCCGAGGCTAACGTCGATTTCTGAAGCGTTGCATTGTGGGTAGCACTTCCGTAGCTATCCCATAGTTCCCGCAGTCTCCCCCGCCCCTTGGAATTCAGGGTTGAATCTTAATGGGCGCGGGGGGTTCTGGGTAAATGTCGTCACTCATTCCTTCCTCCGGGAAAACATCAGCTGACAATCCTTTCGCGCGTTTTTCCCTGGATTGCCCTGGCAGATGCCATAGCAGGCAACCATGGAGCCGTTCAGCTTTTTTTTTTTCCGGCCCGTATGTGTACCTGGATGCCACGGAGAGAAGGCGATACTCCAGCGCTAACAGCAGCATTCACTTGCTTTTGCAATGATAGCAGAGATGGTTACCGGTCGTTCTGTACCGTCTACTGCGCGGAGAAAACTGGCAATGAGATGACGGTTCTCTCTCCTCTCTGTACTGTCCGCTGCTATCATGAGTGCCCCTGGCTGAAATTGGCCGGGGCGAACGCAAAAGCAAAATTGGGATTGACTCACTTGGGACTGAGTCCAATCCCTCCTTTATGGTTTCTTCAAAATAGAGTCAGTCCTGCCTAGAATAAGGGGCAAGTGTATTAGAGGACCAGTGTACTCAGAGCACAGATGCTCCGTGTCAGTATTCACAGGGGGTGCCCTGCAACAACCCCACCCGTTGCTTCCATCCTCCCCCAACCTTCCTGGGCTACTGTGGCAGTGTCCCCCACATTTGTGTCATGAAGTTATAAAGATGCAGGAATAAGAAAGAGACTTGTTAGTGAGATAAAATGAGGGGGAGGCAGCCTCCCGGGTATGACTGTCCAGGCAGTACAGAATCTTTTCTTTACATAGGAGAGGGGGGGGGCTGATGAAGCTCAGCCCCCAGTGCCTATGATGAAGATATTAACCAGCCGTTCTGTACCATCTACTGGGAGTAACTGGGAGTCATTCCCATTTTTCCCAGGCGCCCCCGGCCAGCCTCACCTGAGGCCAGCCAGGAGCACTCACGGGCTGATGGCGACGACGGATATCAGTCATATTGTACGTCTACCACCGGGAGGGGGAGAGGAGCGGCATATGCTTTACACTGCTGCAGCATCGCGTCTACCAGCAGCATTCAGTACACCATAGGGTGACACTGAAAGAAGTCAAGAAATGATTTCTTTCCCTTTTTCTTTACGTGGGGGAGGGGGAAGAGACTGAGGAGCTATTCCCTGAACCACGCCAGACACGGTGTTTGAACCTACAGACACTGGGCGCTCAGCCAAGATGCAAATACTTTTCAGAGACTGCTGTGGACTGTGGATAGCTGGAGTCCTCAGTATCCCCTCCATCCATGAGCGTCCATTTTGAGTCTCTGGCTTCCCGTTACGCTTGTCACGCAGCGCTGTGTATCCTGGAGATTTTTTTCAAACACTTTGGCATTTCGTGTTCTGTAATGGAGCTCTGATACAACAGATTTGTCTCCCCTACAGCGATCAGATCTAGTATCTCCCGTACGGTCCATGCTGGAGCTCTTTTTGGATTTGAGACTGCATCGCCACCCGTGCTGTATCAGAGCGCCAGGCGCTGGCACAGGATGTAATTCAAAAGTTCGCGGGGCTTTTCCTGTTTACCTGCCCGCTGACATCCGAGTTCAGATTGCTGTCCAGAGCGGTTCAGTGGTGCACTGTGGGATACCGCCCGGAGGCCAATAACGTCGATTTCCGTCCACACTAACCGTAATCCGATATGTTAATATCGAATTTAGCGCTACTCCTCTCGTCAGGGTGGAGTACAGAAATCGATTTAAAGAGCCCTTTATATTGATATAAAGGGCGTTGTAGTGTGGACAGGTACAGCGTTAAATCGATTTAATGCTCTTTAAATCGATTTAAACGCGCAGTATAGACCAGGCCTCAGAGTCATCAGTGGAGTTACAGCTGGTGTGGAAATCTCATCCTTTTGCTGAAGGATAATGGGAAAACATATATTCCCTTGATAGCTCGGATTTTCCCTACCACTCTGTTTTTCTAGCTTTTTCTTCTGCTCTTCCTCTCTCCTACTTGCTTTCCTCCTTTTCATCCCCTCACTTATCTTCACTCTCATTTTTCATTCCATTCCCTTGTTCTCTTTCCCCTATTTTCACCGCTCTTTCAGCATTTTGGTATATTTGTGCCAATACAGGAAATTCAGGAAATATGCAAGGAATACATAAAATATTAGACTGTGGGGGTGGGTTGGGTTATAGCTTTTCCTTTACTAACTCAAAGCTAGTTTGAAATTTGGCTATAACAAGAATACAAAATGCTGCCTTTAATGTTGACTACTTCAAAGAAATATCCTCAAAAGAATGGAACAGACATCAAAACATGTATGTTTATATATTTAACACTCATTTGCTCTCCTTTGTTACTCTGTTTTTCATAAAATCTCTCAGAGTGCCCAAAAAAGGAGGTATGTTTCTGAATTTATTTAGCATGTGCTCTATAGAAACACTGGAACTATATTTTTCAGGGAATTATCAAGGCGATAAGGTCAATTTCCACATCTAGGGAGCCATTAGTAGCACTCTCAAGTGATTAAAAAATTAATCATGATTAATCACACTGTTAAACAATAATAGAATACTGTACCACTTATTTAAATATTTTTGGATGTTTTCTACATTTTCAAATATATGAGTTCAATTACACAGAATACAAAGCATACAGGGCTCACTTAATATTTATTTTTGTTTACAAGTATTTGCACTGTAAAAAATAAAAGAAATAGTATTTTTCATTTCACCTAACACAAGTACTGTAGAGCAATCTCATTATTATAAAAGTTGAATTTACAAATATAGACTTCTGTACAAAAAAAGTGCATTCAAAAATAAGAATGTAAAATTTTAAGAGGTTGCAAGTCTACTCAGTCCTACTTATTCAGCCAATCGCTGAGACAAACAAGTTTGTTGTTTACATTTGGAGGAGGTAACGCTGCCTGCTTCTTGTTTACAATGTCACCTGAAAGTGAGAACAGGTGTTCTCACTGCACAGTTGTAGTCAGCATTGCAAGATATTTAGGTGCCAGATGTGCTAAAGATTCACATGTCCCTTCATGCTTCAACCACCATTCCAGAGGACACGCGTCCATGCTGATGATGGTTCCTGCTTGATAACAATCCAAAGCAGAGCAGACTGATGCATGTTCATTTTCATCATCATGAGTCAGATGCCACCAGCAGAAGGTTGATTTTATTTTTCAGTGGTTTGGGTTCTGTTGCTCTTTTATAGGGCAGATAGCAACCGTGAATAAACAGGACAGGGGTGGGGAGTAATAGGTGTCTATATAAGAGAAAGTCCCAAAAAAACGGGACTGTCCCCTATAAAAACTGGGCATCTGGTCACTGTATTCTTTTAAGACTTCCAAAAGCATGCTCCACACCTCATCCCTTTCAGATTTTGGAAGGCACTTTAGATTCTTAAATCTTGGGTCTAGTGCTGTAGGTATCTTTAGAAATCTCACATTGGTACCCTCTTTGCATTTTGTCAAATCTGCCCAAAAAAGTGTTCTTAAAACAAACTATATGTGCTGGGTCATCATCCAAGACTACTATAATACGAAATATATGGCAGAATGCGAGTAAAACAGAGCAGGGAACATATAAATCTCCCACAAGGAGTTTAATCACAAATTTAATTAACGCATTTTTTTTAAAACGAGCATCATCGGCATGGAGGCATGTCCTCTGGAATGGTGGGTAAAGCATGAAGGGGCATATGAATGTTTAGCATATCTTGCAATGCAGGCTACAAACGTGTCATGTGAAGACCTGTTCTCACTTTCTGGTGACACTGTAAATAAGAGGGCAGCATTATCTCCTGTAAATGTAAACAAACGTTTTTCTCTCAGTCCTACTTCTTGTTCAGCCAATTGCTGAGTGGACTTGTAGGCTGTGAAGTTTTACATTGTTTTGTTTTTGAATGTGGTTATGGAACCACAACAACATCTACATTTGTGAGTTGCACTTTCACAACAATGAGCTTGCACTACAGTGCTTGTACGAAATGAACTGAAAAATACTATTTCTTTTGTTTATCATTTTTATAGTGCAAATATTTGTAATCAAAAATACACATTTTGATTTCAAATACAACACAGTATATGAAAATGCAGAAAAACATCCAAAAATATATAATACCTTTCAACTAGTGTTCTATTGTTTAACAGTGTGATTAAAATTACAATTAATTTTTTTAATCATGATTATTTTTTTTTAGTTAATTGAGTGAGTTAACTGGGATTAATCGACAGCCCTGGTATTTGGGAACCTAATTCCCACTGATGGAGTCAGGTACCTAAACATGTCTTTAAAAATCTGGTCGTAGGTCACTAAAATGAATCAAATTCATTGCAGCTATCATTGTAGTGGCTCTTCTGTGGACTATATTAATTGGGGTTCTCTGTACAGTTCCTCCTGAACAAGTGATGTTATAATGAAAACTAGCACATTTTTGGCATGCTCAGCACAGAGGCCAAGGACTAAATGGAGATGGAGATTAAACTACCCTTAGAGGTATTCCCTCAAAGTCAGAATTGAGGCATACTGATTGAAAAGAGTAGAAAATCTTGCACTCCCATTTCCTATTCTGTACCAATTCCATTGATAGACAGACGACTTCAGTCTCCAGGAGTGTTAATCTGGCATCTCTTACAAGCTCTGTAGCAGGGTCGGCGCTTCCATTAGGCGACCCTAGGCGGTCGCCTAGGGCGCCAGGATTCAGGGGGCAGCATTTTGTGCACTCCCCATGGGAGCTTCCGGTTCCGCTCCCGTCACGCCACCGAAGGAGGACCTTCTGCCGACGTGCCACAGAAGACAGCGGCAGGCAATTGAGCAGCTGAATGACTGCCACTGCCGCTGTCGCCTGCGGCATTTTGGCAGAGGGTCCTTCTTCGGCGGCACAACAGGAGCGGAACCGGAAGCTCCCACGCGCTTTGTGGGGAGCACACAAAATGCCGCCCTCCGAATTCTGCCTAGGACACCAGAAACTCTGGCGCCGCTCCTGCTCTGTAGTGACAAAAGAATTAAGTTACCGTCTAACGCATGTTCACAAAGACGAGTAGGAAAGAGGTTCCACTTTCTTAGAGATAAGCAGTCACGGTATTTCAAAATAAATTAATCATAGTTCAAAAAAAAAAAAAAAAAAGTCCCACAAGCAGCTATACAAAGACCTCTAAACATAGTCTTCCACCTAGAAAACACTGTTGAACAAAGCACAAGCACTGCACATATCCAGTCACAGGACTACAAAGGTGTAAGAAATTAATAAGCTTTGCCTGCAGTATCAGCAGTAGTTACACAGACCTCTCAGCCTGGTGTTAAAGCCTCCCAGCCATTTAAAGATTGGAGCAGTTGCAGGGAATAAAATAAAGTAAAGAGCACAGCTCTCATTCCTCTGGTAAAAGCAGAGTTAGAGAGCACCCTCTTCTTCCTGTTGGTGTGGTGAGAGCTCCAGTCACTGAGCAGTTAAATACAAATGTTTGTCAGCTAGATGCAAATAAAAGGAACTTGACGGAGACAAACCTGGTATGCTGTCACTGTACTACAGATGGTAAATGTTCTACTTATTATGCACTGAAATCATCTCTCTCTCTCTCTCTGTCACACAGAAGTCATTTAAAAAGAAAAAAAAAATTCAGTGGAACACCAGAGATCACTATGCAGCTATCATAAAATTACTGCTGGCTGGTGGGCAGCATGGTGCACATGAGGACATCTTTGGAGTAACTGTTCACAAAAAAAAAGTCTTCCATATTATCCTCTCCTCCTTCTCTGCTCAAAGTGTCTCTCACCACTGGTCACTCATGGAGCATACTTATGGCAGTAAATATTATTAATTCTAAGAAGAAAAGAAGAATGGCCTTGCAGTTAAAGCACTGGGCTGGGATTAAAGACATCTGGGGTTCATTTCTTGGTCTAACACAGACCTTGGGCAAGTTCCAGTCTCTGTGCCTCAGTTCCCCATCCATAACATGGAAAAAAATAATACTTCCTTTGCCTGTCTAGTCTATTTAGATGATAAGCTCTTTGTGGTAGAGAATGACTTTTACTATTTGCATTTACAGGACCTAGCACAATGGAACTCCAATCTCAAGTAAGGTTAGTAGGTTCTACAGTAATGCAAACAACAATAAAATGTACCTCACTGTGCCTCCTATGACAAAGAAAATTAGCTTATTGGTAACTATAGCATTGGTTGTGCTAAACACCGGCTCAGAGTTCATAATGGATGGTGGGTGCTGCCGTGATGTTCATCTCTAAAGACAATACAGGCACACCAATACCTGCACTGCAGATGGCCCTTGACAATTTCCCAAACAGCCAGCACAGACCAGTACTGACCCCTAGTGGCATTCAAATCCCAGTTCTCTACTCAAAACTGGCACTGCACTAGAACTTCAAAAAGCAGATCAGGCCACTTTCACTACAACTGTGGAGAATAAAATCTCCCACATTCCCCCAATGTGGAAAACTTTTGACCATTTTATTGAACTTCTAATCACTACCACAAACTATAACATCCCCTAGGGACACAGGTTATTATATGGACTGCAGAGAGCCAAGAACTCCTGCACAAATATGACTGTAGAGACCCAGAAATTGGAGAAACCCTCCTGGCATCACTGTTGGAAATGGTGGCTTGAATATGTAGAACATCTAAACTTCACACACTCAAGCAGATGCACCGGCAACCTGCTAAGACACCTGGGGCCTACAAATCCCACACTTGCCACTAGGCCACACATGAAAGCTAATGCCATCATTGCTAAACATCTGTGGACATCAAAACAACCAATGGACAATCACTAATTACAGACAAGTCTGGCATCAACTCAAGCAGATGACATCCACATGCACTCCATCATCCCCATGGTCTGGACCACTCACAGGTAGAGAGATTTGTGACTGCAATGGTTACATCAAACTGGGGAAAAACTGCTTCTATCCCAAGTTCGCATATATTCTAGGTCCACTGGCATGGAACCGGATGATGCAGCTTTTCACCAGCTTCCTGAAGACGGATGAAAAAATTCCTGTGTGTAGAAAGAAGCCAAGCTCATTGCAGATGACCCTTCTAGTTATAGGTGAATCTCCCTCTTGACCACCACCAATAAGAGGTGGAGATGATGATTCTGAACCAAATCAGTCCTGTTGTGGAAGCCAGCCTACCCAAGGAGCAAGCTGGTTTCCAACTGCACAGAAGTTCCTGTGACCATGTCCCAACCCTCACTACAAACATCTAGGCCAGATTCCACTGAAAACTTATGACTGGTACTTCTTTGATTGATTTGTCAGTGACATACAGCCCAGTCTGGAAGGATGGACTACTACTGGAACTGGCCAAACTTATCCAATGCATGCAGATTCTCCAGCTGCAGAATCCCATGCTTAGCAGCCAAAGTATGTATGTATACCTCGGAGCTCAAACCAGCAAGCCACACACTTTGAGTAATGGACTACAACAAGACTCTCTCCCACACTTTTCAATGTCTGCACAAGCGATATTCCTGAAGTGATAGTGCAGAAGTTTGCATATTCTGATGATTTGATGCTCACAAGTGAGGCCTATAGTTTTAAAGAACTAGAAGTGACCCTTACATCTGACCTTAAGATCTTGGTGGAGTGCTTGCAAAAATGGAACGTGAGACCAAATCCAAGCAAATCGTTAGTCTCTTCTTTCCACCTTAACAAGAGAATTGCACAAACACTCTGTCAAGTTTTGTAGTGAAACTGTGCAGTATGCCCAAAGTCAACATATCTCAGTAGTAGTTTCCAAAGTGAAGACCTGCATCAACATTATCCAAAAGTTGCCCAGCTTGTTCCTGCTAATCAACTTCCCCGCTATTACAAACATCAGGTGTACTCAGTTGGCACAGTGTTGTACAGGAAGATGCCATACCCAACTGGTGGATAGATATCTGAATTAGACCATGTGAATCATCACGGGAACTTTAAAATCAGCACCGCTAATGTGGCTTTCTGTATTAGCTAGCATCAATCCTCCAGCTATCCATCAAGATACAGCCACAACATGAGAACAAAAATATGCCAAAGATTACCTGAGCTTTCCATCTGGCAGGTTTTGGACAACATATCCCACCTATTCCTCAAATTGCTGAAACCTCTATGGATCACATACAACCACCTCATGTCTCTGGATCCATCCAGGCAATGGCAAAGTGCCTGGAACTCATCCACCATTTCAAACAAGCACGTTACTACTGACCCAACCAGCTGCCCTCCTAGTTTCAACCTGCCATGCAAACTCTGAATCATGCTGAACTGCATCCGAACAAACTATGGAAGGCCCAGCTAGTTGATGGACATGTGGAAAATTGAAGTCTCCCCTTTGGGTGTTCTCATCGCAGTCTCTCAATCAGTCAAACACATCATAATACAGTACAGCAAATATGGATTCAAAGGTGAAATGGATGTTATCCCCAGCACCACAGAGGAGATCTTGAAAGGGCTTATGGACTGACAACGGCATCTCTAGAATGTTGCTCTGCAGATGCAATATGTGTACGAGAGAGATCAATGGTGGGCAATTTAGATAAAGCAAGTGACTTTATAAGGTATATAGCCTTCTTGAGCTGTAGTTCAATAGCATTGCTGGGTAGCAGATGACAAAAGGTTATTTTCAAGATACATGTGTTATCTGTGTGGCTGCAAGCTCCCCAGAATTTTTGAGCTCTGATGCACTAAACAAATCCAAAGTCCAAGACCTTCAAAGGGTTCCAAAAGGACTTTTCACCACATGCACTGAAGCTGTTGAACTGCTTCTCTTTCCCATGCTGTTGCTACTATCAAAAGACATTATGAATACTGGTGTGTGGTCTGACCCTCTCTTTGATGTACCTTTTGTAGGACAAGGAGGAGCTTTCATAGAGGACTTCAGTCCAACCTGCCACATAAGACTCAAGAGGCATTTACTGCTACCCTATTCCACTGCCTCTCACTCCCCAATCCCTTCCATCACCACCACATCCACATACAGTGAGCCTCCATCACAGCACCATAGCCTGAGGATTCTCCTTCTGCAGTGCTCTGGCAGGGGGCCAGCGCACCTTCCCTCTCCCTGTACCCCACAGTGGAACC
Source organism: Chelonoidis abingdonii (assembly GCF_003597395.2). Classification (NCBI taxonomy): domain Eukaryota; kingdom Metazoa; phylum Chordata; order Testudines; family Testudinidae; genus Chelonoidis; species Chelonoidis abingdonii. The sequence goes on from NC_133774.1 coordinate 82,911,340, forward strand.
AGCATCTCTAGAGATGCTGGGCCTGTACACCTCCCAGATAAATAATTTTAAAAGACAGCACTGTGTGCAGAAATACAAGGATGCAAGTTTCCTTTGATGAAGGGCCTGGCCCTACAAATCTTTACTCATACAAGTAATCCTTTCTCAAGTAGTCTCACAGAAGTAAGTGGGGCTATTCACATGAGTAAGGACTACTTGTGTGCATGCAATAAGGATTGGGCCTTTGAATGGTGGGTATTTTACATACACATAGGCTTATTGGAGGCAGAATATTTATTTCAATATATAACATTTTCATAACTGATTCAATGTTAAGCATCAGACAATCTAGTGCCTTAACTTTCCAACAGACTGAACCTAATGTGTCTACAAATCAAAGAGGAGGAGTTGACCACAAGAACAGCTTTGATAGTAAGTACAAAAGGTCATTGTATATATCAGAAGAAAATAAGGCAGGCGCTCCAAAACAGGTTCTGCTTTCTTGTTATCCCAGCAGCTAGTCTCAAGTTAAATACTGTAATCATGCCAGTCATTAGTTACTGCTCAGCCTCCTGTCTCCAGCCCGGAAATTAGTCTGCTAGGAGCCCAGATAGCTGAACAAGCAGTCACGTTTTATCATATAACTGAGTCTGGGAGGCCAATCTGAAGGAAAGCTACATGTGTTATACATTAGGGGGAAATACCTAATTTAAAATACCTTAATTTACAGAACAATAAAAACTATGCATTTGAAAATACAGTAACGTAAAAAGTAATCAAGACAAAGTCTTTTAAAACTCTAATGTGATTTATAAGGGAAGTTCATCTAAACTTTAACTACAAAATTTTAGTTTAAAAATTAAGGACTGTTGCTACAAAGCTTGTTTCAGAAGCAAACTACAGAGTTTTGTTTTGTTTATTTTACCATGGACTATTAAGGTGCCTACTACCACCACTGTACATAAGAATCAGGCCTTTTTCATCATGTTGTAAAGCATAATCTTATTTTATTACTAAAGGAAAGAATGTAAATTGCAAATTGAAAAGAACAGACGTGCATTATATTTTACAGAGTTCTGTGTATGCTAGTTTTTTTTAAACCACATGAGATTAATGTTTCCCATAATTTTAAAATGACCAAAATATATGTTAGGCATATTATTTTTAATGAGCAATACTGTTGCTCATGACTTCATCTTTTTTTAAAAAAAAAAAAAAAAAAAAACAGGAATAGATGGATCAATATTCATATTTCACACATGGAAAACCTTTTTGAAAGACAGCAAGCATATCTAATGTTAATACAGGCTGAAATTCACCTTTTCCAGACAGTCCTCACGTACCACTTAAGTTCTCCAATACCCCCAAATAATGGTGGCTCAGACTGAGCAGACCAAAAGGGAGAACTGGATGCCTCTTGCATGCTACAAAGGCGGGCTCATTGCCAAAGCCAGATTTATCAGCCTGAAGGTGAGCATGGAGGGTGAGCTGAGTATGTGCCCACTGCATCTGTGTACATGTGGATCTTGTGGTCAGAAACATCCATACAAGGCTGGAATATTGGCCACATGGTGGTTGCATTTCTGCCATGCAACCTGCACACTGAGTTGAGGGTTGGATTCTGTCCACCCCCACCAGTGTCTGCTGTACCCAGGCTCTGTGCAGGGACTGATGAATTTCACCTATAATGAGAAGACTTACAAGTTCTAAATATATTTTTTAAGTATTTTTAAAGTTGTGCCTGAAAACACTGTTCTCTCTCTCTCCCCCCTCTCCTTTCCTCAAGAAATGTGTGTGCCCCCCTCTCAGTTTAATTTTACTAACTATATTAATCCATAGACATACATTGTTTAAAATAAACCTTGAGACCGGATCCACAATTGTTTTTTCCATCTTTAATTATTTCAGAAACTTCTAGCAGGATTGCTTGAAACTACACATCAAAAATATGCTACCACACCTATAACGTATATTGCCTGTTCACGTAATGATATTATATTACCGAGTAAGCATGCATTTAGACTGAGCAATTAATGTCAGATTAGGATCATACAGTCAGATCTTTGTTGACATTAAATGAACAAAGGAAAGTGTATAATAATATGATACTGGTTCTGCTTTCAGCATCAGGCTGGAAAAAAGTCTGCATGACTTCCAGAATATATAAAAATATAGCAAAATTCTGCTCACAGTTCCTTCCATTGATTTAAATGGAGTTGCTTTGTACTTTTATCAGTGTTACAGAAAGCAGAATTTGGACAGAATTACTACGGTTGACATTTTTAATTAAGCTAATTCTCTTGCTGGTCAGTTATATACTGCAGACTAAACCTCAGGTGATGGTGTCATCCCTATCTGGCATACCACTCTCTGTTCCTGTACACTCGGGCTAAGGCTTTGAAAGCCACCTAAAAGATTTGGTTACCTAAATTCTGTCCATCCAAATACCTCAAGTGGCTTTGAAAATCTGAATCTAAAATACCTAATGCATTGTCAGAAAGCAGATTCTGGGACTGACATCTAAAACTCAACAAAACAGTAAATACACAAGCTGGAGCATCTTCCTTTCACAGAACAACCTATTAAAAAAATCCAAAACCATTCTCACAGCCAGATTTTGGCCCATTTACTCCATCAAGGGTCCCACTGAAGTCAACGGGACTATTTTCAGAGTAAGGATAGCAAAATCTGGCCCTCAGAAGGTCTTAGTCTGATCTCACACTGGTGAGAATCAGGAGCAATTCCTTTGAAGGCATTGGCGTTCTACTGAAACCAGCATAAGTGAGATCAGAATCAAGCTTATTACGTTCAAGAGAAACCAAACAAACAACAATATTCACACACAAACACCCTCCCAAATGCAATGAAACCAATGTTTTATTATTCAGATAACAGTTTCATGTCCCTTAGGTATAACCTGAACCATTAGATTTGTATAAGAGTTTTCTCCACTCTGAATAAAGCTGAGATTTTAAAAACAGCCTCAGGGAGTTAGGTGCTCAGCTCCCTTAGGCGCCTTTGAAAATCTAATATAAATGAAGTGCACACATTTTATCCAATGCAGAAGATTTCCACGTATTTGTATAAATATCAATATAATTCCCAACAGACTGATGCTTCATATTACTTTCCATGTTAATTAGTCTACAACAAAATATACCAGAATTAGGTCTGGAGTTCACAGTCCCCATGGGATTTACTGGATAAGCAATATATTATAATACCAAACACTAATCTAACAGTGGTAACTCTTAAAACCCGATATTCAGATTGACAGCAACGGGCAATTTGACACAAAGAGCCAAATTCATCACTTATGACACTCTGCTGTTTGTGGCAAAGTATTGTTAACCTCTAGTAATTTGATTTTCAATGTGTATTCATGGCAGGAATCAGGGCTTGCTTTATATTACTCCTGTGTCAATTTCTTTTCCTGCTACACTTCTACCCATTGAGTATATAAGTTACACATGCAGTGTATGCCAAATAAGTGCAAGATATATCTAAGTGGTAAAATAGTAGGTTTTCTAATCACATTTGAACACTGTCTATAATTCCCTGGAAGTTGTTCCTCCTCATACCAGGTCTGATTTTAACCCAGTATGGACCTCAAATTTAAGAAGTCTATTTTCCCTATCAGTGCATGTATGTCTCCCTAGCGCAAACGGAACTAAGCATTTGTCTCTGCATGAGAGAAAACTCCTAAATTTAGGAGTTTAAAATAACATAGGATGACCCAATATTCTTGAGGCAAAATATCAATACTTTATAAAGGGCAATGTTATTGAGTATTTTAATGATAATGCATTCTAGTCATTGGCTTTTCACATCTCTGTTGCTCTCTTCTTCATTATGCTTTTTGATGAGAAAAGTTATTTGCAAACACACTGAAAATAAACTGGGCCAGAGAAAGACAAAGAACATTATTTTTGCCAAGCAAACCAGCAATTGCTTTGATTAATGCTGACAGGTTAATGTTAAAGGACATACAATTCTAGTGATTATTTTGAAAAGCAGTCTTCAAGAATATTTTAAATTAGACAGTATGTTGCGAGATATTTCAATTTTGGCTCAGTTTAATATTAGTGTTCTTTTTGTTTGCCTGACATGTCAGAAGTATTTGGCAGTGGTAACGAACAATGTCAGATATATTACTGTTCATTTGAAAATAAAGAGAATACTCCTAGCTGTTATCTGCAACAGAAACTAAAGTATAACACATTTTGAGAGGAAAATATATTGTAAACCTGTTTATTGATCGACTGATTAGCATTACTCAAATATTTTATATATGGAAATATTGTCTTTCAAGGTTAATATGACTATTATCATTCAAATTCAACTAAAAACAATTTTGCTTATGTTTAGTACTAAATACTTTCAGCATTGTTGTGAAAGACATGGCTAGGACTGACATTTCTATCCTTGTAATAAATAAGCTGATGGCTTCTTCGGTAATAATAGTAAAAATGATAAAATTACTAAGTTAGGTCCTAATTTAGGAAAGCACTTAAAGATGTGCTTTCCTGGACATACATGCTTTCTAGAATCATGGCCTTAGACAATTATTATAATTTATCCATTTTTTCTTTTTTTAAATATTTCTTTAAGGCACTCTCACATCAACATAAATAGCGCTATACATTTCCCTTAAACAATTCTTGTATGGAAAGCTGGGCCAAATTCTGCTTAGTTACAATTACACCTCCTCCCCGATATAACACTGCCCTTCGGAGCCAAAAAAATCTTACTGCATTATAGGTGAACTTGCTTTGACCTGCTGGAGTGCAGCTTTACTGCGTTGTATCCCAATTCATGTTATATCTGGTCGCTTTATATCAGGGTAGAGGTGTACATGGTTCCAGTGCAATCAAACAGATCTGCCCTAGTGCACTCAGCGTAGCTGACAGCAGGGTTTGGCCAACTGTCTAGTGACTTTACATAAAAGATAATGAGATATCTATAAGAACTCAGCTTTTCCTCATTCACAATGAAAACACTGTAATTTTCTGCTTGCTTATCAGATATGCTATAGTCACAAAGGAAAGAAAAATATTTTGAACAACAAAAGGCTTATTAGAAACTTGCTTGCAGATTTGTTTATTCCTTTCTCTCACTGTTTTTCTTACCTCTTTCGCACTGAGGGCCAGTAAATCCATATACGCATGCACAGCGGTTGGGTCCAATACAACGTCCTCCATTCTGGCAACCATTTTCACAGACAGCTGTGTTTGAAAAAAGTTGAAATTCTGATGTAATATTAATAGTATACCTTTGTAATCTATTTAAAATAAATTAAATAAATATACCCCATTGGCATTAGTACAGAGTAGCAGGTAGTCAAGGCTAAAAGACAGTTTTCAGTCAAATCTGCTCAAAAACTTTTCAGACTGAAACTTTTCATACTTACTACCAACCTAAGGGAGATGTTTTGTTCATTCATAACTCAAGAACTATTGGCTATACAAAGATCAAGTTGGTTTTACCCATTAAGAACTTATCATTAGGATTAATTTCCCCAAGTTTTTTTTTTTTTTTTAAAGTAAAATTCCTTAAAACATTGATGAAATCTGAAAAGTGCCATTGTAAAAAATGAGGATCCATGTTTATTAGAGATGGTAGGAAATTTTTGACAAAAATCAAATTTCAATGAAAACAAAATTATTTTTGATTTTTTTATTGTTTTCTGATGAGCTCTAATGTTAAAGTTCTTCCAATTTACAGTACTCAATTTACAAGTAAAAATATTTTTCAAACTGCCCTACAAACTCAATCTGGACCTGAAAACCCAAGTTGGGTTCTTTTCTTCTTACAGATCGTCCCTAGTAATAAAAGATTTTGCAGGCCAAATTCCACCCTCATTTGCACCTGTTTAAATGTGCTTAATTTTAAGCACGTGCTAGAAAGCTCTGCTGAATGGGGATAGAATTAAGTAGCTGCTTAAAATTAAGCACAGGCTTAAGTGCTTTGCTGAATAATGGCTCTGGCTGTGCAGCACTAACGGGCACAAATAGGAGTAAGAACTTATTTCTGCCATAAAATTAGCAGACACAACTTGAATACACACAAGTTGTTCGATGAAAAGATGTCACTTTTACATATTTTGGTTTTAGAGTAGAACCATATTTTAATGCTTGGAACTCTGTCTTGAGCTCAACTCCTGGGCTGCATGGGAAGAGCATCGAAGGTGTGTGGGCAAAGGTGGCTTAAAGTCGACTTTGGGTTTTCCTGCTTCTGAGACTGATAAACGAAAGCTTATCCTCAGGCAAGACTTAAAGCAGCCTGAAGGTTGTTGTAAATTCCCCTGGCTGTCAATGATGCCTAGGAACCTTTCTGGCAGTCGGGGATTGCTAGAGCACAAGTGTCTTCCTGAGCCATCCCCCTGTTTCCCCAGCCACACTCCTGTACAGGCAACTGAGGGGTGGCAAAGAGGTGGAGTACAAGTAGATGCCTCAAGTGGCTGGATCAACCAAAGCAGTTTTACTGCACCATGGAATCATTTGTTAGACACCAAAATAAAGTTTAATTGGGAAGGATTCCCTTTCTAACTAGTTACATAACCTCTATATATTCATGCAGTCTTTATATATTAAAAAAATTACGATTTTTCTGAAAAAACTAAACTAGTTTCCCAAAAACTTAACACTATAATAATTATATTCCATCCTGGGATATGTCAGTTATCCCCAACCTGTGGGGTCTCAACATGAGTAAGCTTGCTAGGATGGGGTACTTATAATGGCAAAGGTATCAGAAACTCCAACTTTATCAGCGAGTATGCAGACAGACAGTGCAACCCCAAAAGTAGGCAGTGCTGACCAGAAGTGAGCATGGCTAGGACACCTGGGAGATCCATTGAGTCATCATATCTCCAGGTAGCTGCCACTAATGAGTCACCTAAGGTGTCCTGGTCAAAAATTAAAGCTATCTACTTTGATGCAGATCACTAGAAATATCATGTGCCTTCTCCAGTGATAAATCTACTGGTGGGTTACAATTTATACACACAAACCATGTACAAATTTGGGTGAATCAAACAATGAATGTCCTAAAATCCATTAGACTCCAATCAACGTCATATATATTCTTGAAACAATAAAATATGAACTTCCTAGCAAAATAAGTGATGTTGCTCGTATACTGCAATTCTCTCAGAGCAACCTTTCCTTTTTAAGCCTGCAAGAATTTTCACTGGGCCTCTAGGAAAGTATGCATTTATAAATAGAATATGACCGTGAAAGAGAGAGTTCACCTATCATACTGAAAAGATTGTTAATTTTAGTGTCAAATCAATTCTGCCTAATTCAGGGCTCACTATTTCCAAAGCTACACACAAGGCTACACAGCTCTGAGCAGAAATATCAGGTGCTCTGAAAGAACAGATTACAACTACAGGACAGTTCCACTGTCTTTAGAACAGCAAAGAGAGATTTTGGTCTTAAAGTTTCTAGGCAGTCTTCCAACTCAGGTCCCCAGAGCTTAGGGACAGGTTATAAAGCACTTGACTATCCTGTGCCAAAACAACTTTTTGTTAAATCTTTTACATTGGAAAAAATGCACATATAGTCCACTTCGACTGACCACTATATCACAAAGGGAAAGACATAAAAATGTAGTATTATCTAGAAGCGCGATAAAGCTCTTATTTCTTATCAAGGCCTATAAAACAGAATTACTTTTCACTCAAGATGTTGGTCCCATGTATTAAATGAAGCAACTTCTGTGCTGCTTTTCTAGCACGCAGTGGATGAATTACAATATTTTGTGGAACAAGAAGGTTTTTTTTTTAAAAAATGTCAAAACACAATGAAGTTTTAATTTAAATACATTTATGTTATAATTTAAACATGACTTTCAGTCCCATGTCTAGAGGCCAAATCCTGAAGCCCTAACTAAAGCCCTGATCCTCTAGTGTGCTCTGTGCAATCCCAGGGATCTGCGCATGCGCAGCTCTTTGCAGATCAGTGCTTAAGGATCCAATCCAACTCCCATTGACTGGCCTGAGTAAGACTCTCCAGGGTTTAAGCCCTAGGCTTTAAAGCAATAAAAAAAGCACTTTTGCTACTGAGGATCCCTTAGAACTATCTAATTCTCATGGGAAAAGTACTCCAAAATCATCATAAAAAAATGTGAAAATTCATCTAATATATCATGACTCATCCAAGGTTGCCCCATGGAATGTTCCCCAGTGCCTTGCCCAGGTTACAGGGGCTGTCATTATTTCTTTAAGATGATCTTCCACTTATGTCTCCATCATAGTTTTTTTTCTTGCTATTCAATATAAGTTTTCTTTTTTACTTCATTCGCTTACTCCTACTTGCTTACCTACCGACTACCTCATACAATTCTCCTCTTTTATTGACAGTCTCACCTCTTAAATGCTTGTAATCTGTTTATCAGATTCTATACTAATTAGTAATCAGTTGGCCACACAAGACATTCAGTTTTTCTAATCTTTCCTCATAAATCAATTTTATTGTTTTCCAAATTAATGTAATTTTTTACATCTTTCTGTGGGGGGTGCAAAGGACTCAGGATAGTAGCATAGTTGCAGCCCCATCTGGTCCATGTAGCAGGGGACTTCTGTATTACATCCTCAGATATGGCACAATGTCTCTGCATATGTAACCTTATGTATAGAACTGGATTCTTTTGCTCTCCTATACATGCCAAGCTACTCAAATGAGAAAGGATTGTAGGATTGATCCCTGCTTGTCAAATTTAAGCATGAAACAGAAGTTACTTACGTTGTCCACAGTAAGTTCCAATGTAGCCCTTCTGGCACTGGCATTGGTCGTCTGCACAAGTACCACCATTCATGCATCTGATAGTGCACTGTTGTACTACAATAGAACACACATACACACACAAATTAATGTTAATATTATAATGGGCTTCCAACAGTGGCTAACAGCAAAGTCATTCAAAAGCACATATACACATAATACACATTTGAATGGAGATAGCCATTTAAAGAACATGTACATATGCCTACATTTGTGTGACAAATTATCAAGACATTTAAAATAAAAATCTATGGAAAATAACTTCCCCAATAATATATGGCACAACTTGCAAAACCTACATATCTAGAAGGATTTTGAAACTCACTTTTCATGCAAAAATTCAGAATTAGAAAATTGTATTACAAGATGTGTATGTATTCAAGGTATCTATGTGTGTTTGTCATATCACTCAGCTAGTAAGGCTTATTGATGAAACTAAAGCAGTAAGTCTAAATTACATATTTGTATATATGATGACTATTTTTAAGGCATTTGTTCTATACATTAAAAAGTATTTTTGAAAAAATGGATGCTTATTGTAGATCAGTTTAAGAGAGCTCTCTAAAAGCAATGCAAATATTTTAAGTCCTTACTAGATTTTGATCCACAGGTAGGTGATATTTGTCCACTGGAGCAAGTGCACATATTAGGACGGGAACAAAATCCATCACCACAACTATTTCTACAAATTGCTGAGGAAAAAAGCATTTAAGAAGACAATGAATAGCAATGTTTTCAGAATTAAGTTATAAAAGAAATGCAGGTTAATGAACCAAACTCATAACCTATTGTTCGAAAGAAAAGTAAGTCAGAAAACATGCATGCCTTGAACCAAGCCAGAAAATTGCTTAATTCAGAGATGCAGTTAAACAATGTTAGATATATGCCAAAATAAAACTCAAAAATAGTAGAAAGAGTTGATTTTTGGTAAATCGTTTCTGTGATCAAATTCAAAGCAACACTCTGAAGATGGAAAGGATCAAAATATAACACTCCAAATAGTAGTCTTAAAATGGAAAAACAAAACAAAATAAAAAAACAAACCACTTTTTTCCTAAATAGAAACAACAGCCTCCAAAACAGGCAATAGAATAGAGTAAAAACTATTAAGTTTTAGACAGAATGACCTAAAGACAGTCCAAGTAGGAAACTGAGATGTGACTGCACATGATGCCCTCTCAAAACAAAAGCACTACATATTACAAATTCAGGTTATTGCATGGGTTTTGTTTGGGTCATGTATTTTTAAAAAATGTTAATTTTAAAATAATTTCAGACCTCCTTGTGGAGAATTACTTATCCTTTCCTGATTAAAGACAGATTTTAAAACTCTAGCTGACCTTTTGAGGAAGGACAGTGGTTCATATTTAGGTTAATATCAGATGTTTATTTAACGGGATAATATCACCTTCCTATAAAGAATTAATGAATCAAGCAAACACACAAACACTTCCATATTGTCATTAAGATGGTAATTTTCTGAAATTCTCTGGGCAGTATGTACATGTTATGCAATGGGCTGTGCTAATATTAACCATCTATTGCTATCTTCATGCACGCATATTTCCCCACTGACTCTAATGGATGTTCCACTCACAGAACAACTATAGAAGCATGAAAATGCTAAGGGCCAAATCCTGAACTTTGTCCTGATTAAGGCCATATAAGTGTTGTGGGAGGGTTGTACAAGGGATGGAATATGAGCCCTAGAACATTAGTGGAGCCAGCACCCCACACAAACACCACTGAAGAACAAGTTATTGTAGGAGACAGTACACATGCAGAGTTCACATGTAGATGACCTCAGCCCCCATGGTTCTTGGGAGACTCACACGCTCTGAAGGCCTAACACCTCCACTAGTTTTGTGGGAGTGGGAAAGAGACAGAAACCCTGTTCTTCCTGATGGAAGAATGCAATGGAAATTTTTAGCGTGCAACATTGCTTTCCAAGCCCGTACCTGAGAAAGCCCAGACAGGAACTGCATCTGTCCCAGAATTTTGTATCCTGGGTTCTGACTTAAGAAAAAATGTTAATGAAATGAGAAGAAATCTAACTTTATCAAAACAAAAATAAAGTATATTATTTTCTTGCTCCATTAGCCGAGTAAAAATGTTCTCTCTAGGAGACTTATCAACTTTCTTAACACCTTTCCCCTGAAAATAGAAGCTCCTTATCAATGCCAAACTAGGCACAATTTTACACATGTGGTCCTTGAAATTCTCTATTAAAGTCACATAATCCCTAGCTCACATTTGCAGACCCTGGACACCTCTCTTCAGTTGGTTAGCTGGTGCACCACAGAGGGACATCAAAAATCTCTCACTTCCATCTATGAATATGTTGTCCTTGCACAACCTTACCTTCTGCTGATCTAAACGTCAATGAATTTGATTCAGAAAAATGTTATATACAGTATCTCTATAATTGGATACATTCATTACAAAATGATAGAAGTACTCAGAGACCTTCCAACCAAATAACCGGATTATAGTTTCTAAACTGATGAACACTTTTAGACAGAAGTTGCAATGCAGTGTGATGTCTCAGTTAATAAGTGCTGAAATTAACTCTTTTCAAGGAATACATGACAAATTGTTAATCTAGCCTACCAAAAATTCAACTAATCCTCATTCATATAACCCCCAGGCTAAATTCCACCTTACACATTATCAGTAAATAGGTTTCGCATGGTTTCCCAAGAATTGGGATGGGTAAGTTAAATAGTTCCACCTCAAGAGACTCTTTTCCAAGATATCTAAGCAGAGAGAGTTCAGCTCTTAACCTGACATCAAACCAATATAACAGCAAAACCAAATTAAAAATAAAGCAGAACGAAAACGTTGTTGGCAAAGGAGTCTTCAGGTGCCATTTGAGCCATAAACACATGCTTCTTCCTCTTTACTGTCCTCAGACAGTTACCACAACAAAAACCTTGAACAGATTTTCTTCACAGAAAACTTATTCATCTTTATCATTCCAGTAGACTCAGAAAGAGGACATTTTGAGTCTGATATTCAAAAATCAGAATATATAGATACCAACTCTTTTATAGGAGTTGTGGGTAGAGAAGCTGAACAAATATCACTATCTAACAGGGCAGATTTGGAAAAAAAAATCATTGAAGAAATTCCCATTGGAGTGGAGAGGAAGAGAGAATTCACTTGAATTCACTGTTTTGTTAAAATTAGTAGCACTGCCTTGATTAATGCAAAAAACAAAAAGAATCCTTTTTAATTGTCTAACTGAAAAGCAAGAGAGTCAGGCATCTGAATGTAATACATGGCCAACACCAGAGACCCAGAGTTGATTTTTTAAGTCATTTATTAACCCACAGAAAAATGGGCCAGCTCAATTTCCTGAGTAAGACCAAGTCTACACTAGAAACTTTTCCCAGTGTAATAATGTTGGTTGGTTAGGGCATGATTCTTTACATTTTTTAAAACCGGCAAAAAGCCCCAATGCAGGTGTATTTATACTGGCAAACAACAAAACAAAACAAAAACCAAAAACAACCACAATGCTTATTTCATTTGGGGAACTGGTATAAGCTATATGAGCAAAAGAACTCCTTGCTGGCACAAGGTGAATCTCCATTGGGGTACGGCTAGTGGAGTAGCCATTTAGTTTGAACAGAAAAGGCTGTAACTACGAAGTGTTCTAAAGCAGTCTCTGGTCACAACAAAAGTGGAGTATGAATGTAGAAATGTGTTCCTAAACTATTTCATAACCAAAAACATCTATTAAAAACAGCATCATGTGCAAGACATTTACTCAATCTCGTAGTCATTTTGGCCCAATTGCTGCACCACTGAGGTCAACAGGACTTTTATCCTGAGTTCAGTGGGAGTAGGATAGGGTCCTCTGAGTAAATAAGTCACACAAGTCAAATTCAGCTTGTGAATAGATTCTAGGATCAGGTCCTTAGTATGTACTACTGGGCAGATTTTTAGAGATTACAATGAGAATTTAAAATTTGTCCTTATATGCTGTCCATAAAAATTTACATTAAAGTAACTTTCAGAATCAACTATTAACCACAAAAACAGAATTAAACACACTCAGGTGCTCCTATTATTCAACAGCTAGTTTGGTATTGCTGTCTTCTGTGTTCTGAATTTGTAATTATCCTTTGCCTGTAAAACATTAAGGTAAACCTAAGATCAAGAATATCTGGCATAATTGGAGATAATGTTAACAAGACTGACTTAACTATGTAAAATAAACCAAAGTGAGAAGGCCAGTAGTCATGTGCTGCCAAGGGAATGGCCTCAATGACATGGCAGGTCTTTCCATCTCTAACTTCTATAAGCCAATAGATTTTCCTCCCATCCCCCACTGAATGTCTGATTTGTTAGAGGAGGCATTACAAAGCACATCACAGCAGAACTGGAGAGCAATGTGTTCTCGAACTGCAAAATTTTATGTATTTATTAGTTAAGAAAGTAACCCAAGTTAGTCAAAGGGTAGGATGAGTAGGTGCCGTTTTCATTAAAGCTGAAGTTCAAAGAGCAAAAAGCACACTTCTAAAATGGACAGTAATTTAAACAGACAAAAACCCTTAAATTTTATATTTCCTTTTTAGGTACACAATTTCTCTTAAGTAGACTGCTCAGCAGACTCCTTTTTTTGCCAAAGCATTTCAACAATAGCCAGATCTGTCAGCACAAAATTTAGCATGACCAGAGCAATAATCATTGAGCCTCCATGCTTTATAGCTATTAAAACACAACTAAAAATGACAAGCAGGAAAATAAGTAAACACACCTGGATATTAAAATGTTTCCTATCATATCATTATATTGCAATTCAAATTTACCACAGAAGTTTCAGAAAACTTCAGATCCCATTTGCTTGACATTTTTCTTTTTTCAGCATTGATCACTCAATTTACGATTTTTTTTTTCAACTAAATTGATCCATGTCTCTTGGCAAATCACTGTATTTTATTTGGGGCATTCCTAAGGTTTCCCTTATAGGAACTGTGAGCCACTAAATCTATCATTTCGTTTTTGAAGTGTAACCTAGGAGTCTGAACTTGCCAAAATGAATTACAAGATATATTCCACTATCTTATACCGGATGCAGCAGAAAAATTCAGAGAAAATTATTTCCTATGAGAATGTAAAAACCAAAAGCAGCCAGACACTTACGAACAATACACTGATTTCCTCCAGGGAGCGTTTTCCATCCAGGGCAACAGTAGGAGTGGAATCTAGAGCCACACACGTTTGGCCTGTCACATACATACAAATAAATGTGCACACAAAAATGTCAGTCATTGGAAAGGCACATCCAGCTTTTTACACATGGAGTAAGGAAAGAATCTACAACCCACATACAACAAAACAAAAACTGTATGAACTGCCAAACAAAAGCAAACAACTCCCCTCCCCCCCAAATAAAAAAAAAAATCAAAGAAAAATCACCTTCCACCACTACCTTAAACCAAAATTCCTCCTCAAAACAAACAAAACCATCCTCTTTTGCAAGCACATCGTTTAACATGCAAAACAGAGCCTAACTCAAAAGTTTTTTTAAAGGCTGTAATACCAAAGATCACAAAATTGAAAAAGTATGTGTGACTTGTTAATAGCACCCACTTTTTCACATTTACCTTTACATGTAAATAACTATTTTCAAACATAATCACTGTATCTAAGAGGCTATTTTTTAAAATCGTGGCCAAAATCTTGAATTAAAACAACACTGAACTGTAGTTATGAGTCTGAAAGGAAATGTCATGTGTGAAGAAGACAAAACAAGAGCCACCGGTTGCGGTTTTGAAGTGGGGAGAGGTTCCATGGAGACTGCTGTGAATTGTGCGAAGGTAGCGGTGTGGGGATTCCACGGATTGGTAATGGATTCCACTGAGGTGCTGGGGAATAGGGCTTGCCTGGGGCTGTGGACTGCCTGGAAGGATTGCGGGGGTGTATCGGTGTAGTTGTGGGGGTTACATGGAGCTGCTTGTGGACTGCATGGAAGTGCTTGTGGTGCTGTGTTGCAGAGAGATGAGCGGGAAGGGGCTGCTCGGGGGTGGCTATGCTGGATTGTGTGCAGGAGCTATGAGCTGCATGGAAGTGCGTTTGCGGTGAAGTGCTTCCTACCCCCTGAGCACATCCTGCTGGCCTCTCCTGCGGACCCGGCTGGTGGCGGCCCCTGCTCCATCCTCCCGATTCTCCGAGGTTGGGTAGATGGCGTCTGATCCCCCCACGGGCCGGACCTGCCCGGCTGCTCCCTGCGCCCACAGCGCGACACAGCCTAGCCACAAGCAATAAACCTGTGGGCAAAGCCCGCGCCGTCTCCCCATCCTGCGACTAGATAGCTGCAAAACCCGAAGAGGAGGGAGGCCGGGTGCAAAATAATTAAACTTCCACTCGGCGGGCGTCTTCAGGCCGCAACGCTCGCCAGCTGGGGGGCCGCTGCTCCTTCTTTCCCTGCTCGGGAGGGACGGTGCTGCAGCCGCCTCTTCCAAAGCGCCTTCAGCAAGCTGCGGGGAGAGCACGCGCCGAGGCGCCGCGGGCTCCACGCTGCATCGCTCCGCAGCGCGCTTCGTATTTACAAAAGAGCGGGGACCGAGATGAGCTTCAGCCCGGCCTCGCGAAGCTCCCGGCACCCCCAGGAGTCACTAGGGCAAAGCCAGGCTGCACCGAGCGCAGAGCAATCCCGGCCGAAGAGCAGGCGGTTTGACAGACGGATCCTGGAGAGGCGGCGAGGCCAGGAAGGCGAAGGGGCCCCGGACGCTGCAGCCGCGGGCCGGAGAGCTGCTCTGCGGAGGAGCGAGCTGAAGGATGCTGGAGGGTTTTGAAGCAGGGCGGCCGCCTGCCTGTCAGTCAGCGAGGAGCAGAGCGGAGCTCCCAGCACGTGGGAGCGCAGCAAGGAGGGCGCGGAGCTGCAGCCAGGGGGAGATGGGTGGGGAGGAGGAGGGGCTGAGAACGGGTGGGGAGGGAGAGGTGCAGCGGGAAGAGATGGGGAGGTGGGGGGAAGGAGGAGGGGTTGCGAGGGAGAGGAAGTCGGAGAGGGGGATGGGCGAGGATGAAGTTATAAGAGGGAGGCGGGGCAAGGAGGCTGCGAGCGGGGTTCCCGGGGTGTCTGTCCTTTCATTCCACGGGCCGCTTGCCCCCTGGTTCCATGACTTCGCCTTTCTCCCCCGGGCGGCTCGGTGCAGCGAGCGCTCAGGAGACGGCGCTGTGGCGGGGGCTCTCTTGGAGAGGAAAAGCTGCCTTGGTCCCTCGCTTGCTTTCTTTCCGTAGCAACCGCTTGGGTAGCGGGGACCCTCTCCTTCCACGTGCTGGGGCGCGTTAGAACTCCGTGTGCAGAGAGTTAGGGCAGAAGTGCTCCCCGAGCGAAGTCCGCCCCTTCCCCTCTGGGGCACAGAAGTGGATCTCGAACGCACCGACGCTCACATGCAAGAAGACCACAGACCTGATTACATAAGGGGCATTGGGGGAGGCGGGCAGAACTGCAGTGCAGCAGCCCCTTCAGTGGTGGGAGCCGTCCTGCACTGAGGTCTGTTGAGGAAATTGGACAGTTAGCTGCGGTGAAAAGGGCACGTAATTGCGCTCTTTCCATCCGTGACCTTTTGCCTGACTTTGTTCTAATTTCAGTCCAGCGGGAGGAGGGGTTGCCTTAGGGAGCCCAGACAATGAATGTTTATTCTTCCAGGAGGCATGCGGTTGAGTAGCTAAACCTCAGCAGTTAAATGAGGACACCAGTAGCGCTGTAGAGGGGAATCAGATTTTCATCTTTTGTCTTTTTTTAACCTTGTGTATTTGTATGAGAGTTTAGTGACTTCTCTGGAAAGCCTGGATAATAACAAGTTATGATCTGCAAAACTTTCTTTACTTTGCTTAAATGTTTCTGTTGTTGAGGTTCCTTTGTGTTTCCATTTCAACTACACCTCAAACATCAAAGCAAGAATCAGCTTGTTTACCTGATTTCTTGTCTCTGTTTGCTTGGTTTCCACCCAAAACCATAAACACACCTAGATTTGTTGAAAATTGAACAAATGCTCAAAAACTGGCCTAAAGGTTTGAGAGTCTGACCAACCTAAACCAGGGGTGAGTGGTTTTGTTTTTTTACAAACATTTGTCATTGCTCTGATAGTAAATGAGGGACATTCAGTTTTCTTCATTTATGAAGGCAGGCCTGAGTGATTAAAATGCTATTGAGGAAGACTTCTCACAATATCATGGCTACTACTGTACCTTGGTACTTTCTCCAAGTAGTTTCTGGCTACCTTCACAGAGCTGGCAATTTTTACTTTTATTTTCAGGGGGGGATGAGATGCAGAAGGGATCATAGGCACCAACTTACATGGGCCCAGGACGCCAGTGGTCCATCGATAGTCAAGACTGTGGGCCCAGCTCCACCAATGTTTGGGCTTAAATTTTCAGAGCTGTCCTGTCCCTAGGTTGGACTAGGGCAACCTCCCTGGACTCTGCACTTTTGGGGGCCCCCTGCTTCGTGAGGTGCCAGTCCAGGGCATGCCAGGAACCAGCAGAGCACCGCGGGCTGGGGGCAGGTTACTCACTGCTGGTGCCAAGCTCCCTGTTAACTTCCCAGGCCCCCCTAAACCCTGTATCTC
This sequence comes from Chelonoidis abingdonii, assembly GCF_003597395.2. NCBI lineage: Eukaryota > Metazoa > Chordata > Testudines > Testudinidae > Chelonoidis > Chelonoidis abingdonii. Next base: position 82,928,690 of record NC_133774.1, read on the forward strand.
CCTGAAGCATGGGGCCCCCCCACAGTGTGGGGCCTGGTCCAACCTATGGACAGGATGGCACTGCTTGGGACGCATTTGGGGCACCACCAAAACCTGGCACCCATGAAAGGGATGAGGATTATTCCCTTGCAGTAAAAACTGTCCTTCAATCTGAGGTTGGGTCAGACCTCTGAGTGGAAAAATGGACCTTTTGAGACAGTATCTGCCTTCAGCGGCTGAAGGAATCACTGCTGTTTCAAATTAATGTAGGGAAGAATACTGTGTTACCAACCAAACATTGTCAAAGGTCTAGTTCTTCTAGAGCTAGGTCATTATAATTATGTCTTCCACTGACTCAGTGCAGGCAAGAGGATCTGAGCACTATCATTGTCAGGGGGCGTTGGAGACGGATCGGTTATATGCTTTGGACGGAAACTGGTTCCATCACCAGAGCAGCAATAAGATGGACTCTTGAAGACAAGCAAAAATGAGGCTGCCCAAAAATAACATGGTGAAGAACTGTGGAAGCCAAGCTGAAAAATGCATGGCACAGCTGGGGAGCCATTGAAAGACTTGCCAGAAACAGGAGTGGAGGCGGTTTGTTGCTGCGCTAAACGCCAGAGGCGTAATAGGAACAGGATGATCAAAGTAGACTGTCACAGTGACTCTTAATTCTGTTCTCCAGCTTCAGCATGGTATACGGAGATCTTGTAACAGATGAAGCTGGAAGGAAAATAGCTAGACAACTAGTAGCTGAAGTTCTATGCCATATCTTACCAATAGTGACAGAGATCATGAAATCTTATTTCCTGTCTGAGCAGAGCAGTCAAGTCTAAACTTAGATATATCAAACTGTTCCATTGAAAACTGGCTAGTTTAGGGATGTACTCTTTTTTCTAACTACTTGACTTTTTCCAAAAACGATCCTTTATTGGGGAAAAGAGTAGGAGAAGTATATATAGTCCTAGTTTATTAGTACTCTGAAAATAGTCCAAAGTGTGATTTGTCAGACTATTACTTTAGTAAAATAGGATCCATATAAGTTTGAGCTGTTGGCCATATGATCATTTTTAATCTTGAACAGGATGTTCTGTGTCCATATTTGATTAGTGAGCTTAAATACATATTCACCCACATTTAGATATATTAAAAGCATCTATCCAAGTCTAGATGCTTGTACAACTATTAAAAAACACACATGCCAATAGACTGTCAGCATAAAAACTAGCCCTTTTCTCTAGGAATCCTTACCCAGCTTGCTTTCATTTTATAGAATTGAGAACATTTGAATCTATAGTAGAAGAACCCTGTGTTTTAGAAAAAAAGTCTTCCATTTAACATAAAGTCACTTGCCTGAACAAGGGCTGAAGGATTAGATCCATAATTTCAGTTTATGTACATTTGATACCATATTTGCATACATTTAGTAATTTAAAACTTAAATTGACTACTGTAATTAAAATTTTATATATATATATATATATATTATATATATATAAAAAATTTGTCTAGCAAAGTTTCCCTCCCCCAAAAGCAACCTTAAAAGTTTCCCTCAGTACAGTATAAGTATTTTTAAAATGGGTGCAAGATATACAGTAAAATAAAAATACTGAAAAAGTAAATTGTGAAATTGTATTCTAAATACATGGAAATTTTTGGGATTTATATTTCAATCCCAAAAAAGTCTGTGGGGTTGTTTTGGTGGGTCACTCCCACTTTCAATAGAGCAAATTATGACTTATCTATTGAGTCTCAATAAGACTCAGGTACTAAGTGCCTAAGTCACCTTTTAATGTTGGAATTTGGAGCCTAATGTCACACAGGGTACATCTACAGTGCAATAAAAAATACCCACAGGTGGCTGGTATCAGATGGCTCTTGGGGCTATAGAATTGCAGCATACATGTTTGGGCTTAGGCTGAAGCCCAGGCTCTGGAATTCCAGGTTCAAAAGCCTGGGCTCCAGCCCAAGCCCAAATGTCTATGCCGTTTTATAGCCCTGCAGTGTGCACTAGCCATGAGTTTATTATTTCAGAGTAGATATACATTGAGTGCTCTTATGTGGAAGCATGACTGACTACTATCAGTGTGCCAATGACTCAGAAATCGTTTGTTTTTCTAATGAGCTATCTCAGGCTTTGTCAATGTCCAGATGTCATGTTAAAATCAACATGGCCAGAACTGGGCTCTTGAACTTTTCCTGCCCATTCTCTTCCTTCTCCAAAACTGTAGACACCACCACCAGCCTCACTGTTACTCAAGCCTGTAACGTGGATGTCATCTGTGTCCTCTAGGTGGATCCTCACATTCAGGCCTTTTCTTCTCTGTCCACACAGCTGGAACTCTTTCACCACACAGTTTCCATTTTAACTGCGGCAACCTCCTCATTTAGGGCTTTGTGTACTGCAACATTACTTGACTCAAGTCTATTCAGAATGCTGTTGCCAAGATGATTTTCCTGGTCTCACTCCTGACCACAACAGCCCCCTCTGGGTATGTCTACACAGCACTTAAAAACCTACACTGCTGGCCTATGCCAGCTGACTCGACTTACAGGGCTTGGACTAAGGGGCTGTTTAATTGTGGTGTAGATGTTCGGGCTCAGGCTCAAGCCTGGGCTGCAGGGCCCTGTGAGATGGGAGGGCCCTGGAGCTTGAGCTGCAGCCTGATTCCAAACTATCTATGCTGCAATTAAACAGCTCCTTAGCCTAAGCCCGAGTCAGCAGGCAGGACCAACTGTGGGCTTTTAATGGCCATGTAGATATACCTTCTGAGAGTCCCTCCACTGGCTCCCACTTCACCTCAACACCTTGATTCAAGCTTCTAGTCTTTCACGCCTTTCATGATTTAGCCCCACTCTACCCTATGAGCTAGTAAAACATCAGAAGAGACATTGAAGGAGGGAAGTGAGGAAAAAAAGTCACAGACAAGAAGGTGGATGTTAACAGAACACAAGGGAAGGAAAGGAGATTTAAAATGAGAAAACAATAGAAAGAAAAGACACTGAAAAGATTCTGCTATATACACAAGGATTGGAGTATATAGCAGAAAGAACCAGCCAATGAAGGAAGAGAAATAGAACAAAAAGGGAGACATAGTGAATTAACAAAATACAACTTTATACAAAAGATCAGAACCAGATTCTGCCACCTTCTATCGATCGCAATGGGGCTACTTGCAGAGCAAGGTAATTCCTCAATGTGAATAAGAGTGGCAGAATTGAGATCTTTATGTTTATTAATAATAATAAATGTTTGATTACACAGATGGATATGATACATACAGCTCTTGTAAACTGAGGTGAGGCATGTCTTCTACCAATCAACTTATAATTGACTAGTCTCTATACGCCCAGCTTGATTTTGCAGATAAAGTTCACTTAAGTGAACTTTATCCCTTCTCTCGCCCTTGTACCCATCCATGGTGATGTTGCCTGTGTTTCTTGCAACTAATCTGTCTGTTAACAGGCTTGGAGCACTGACAGGTTTGTTAAAACTGATAACTGGTGTGGTGGTATTAGTGATACTATAAGTGTGGTGATACTTGAGAAAGTAACACCTTATTACTTAAAGTTATTCACTTGCATATATGCAACTTTGCATTCACAAGAATTACAAAACAGTGAAATAAAAATAATGTGGTATTAAAGTGAATCAATTTACCCCTTTTCACCAGTGTCTAAACATTTCTGCAGGACCATTTCCTCAGAATTCATGATTTTTTTTATCCTTGCTGTCAAGTGATCTTGCTCATTCTACTGTTAGATTTTCCTACCCATTTTCATATAATATATTACCCCATTTTCTGTCACCACTGTAATAGTAGTTTGCAAATTCTTCATTGCCATATGGAGATCTTTAAAACTTGCTTTAAAATGTTGCCCAAATGAGTGAGATCTGGTTGGTCCTCACTGTATAATTAAAAAAAGCTTGCAGCTTCAAAGATCTACCCATGGTCTGGCCTTGCTCCCACTTTGCTAATTCTACAGCAGGTCTGTACTACTTTGATCATCCAATATTTATTAATTAAAGTATACTGGGAGCATATCAGGTCCATCTGGTATTTAAACTCAAATTGTTTTTTTTGTTTTTGTTTTTTTAAAGAGTACTTGTGACACCTTAGAGATTAACAAATTTATTTGAGCATACGCTTTCATGGGTTACAGCCCACTTCATCAGATGCATGCAGTGGAAAATATAGTAGGTAGATAGATAATCTATATCTGTCTCATAAATCATTTAAATGTAAGACTTAAAGAATATACTTTAAATTAATCCAATTGTCTAGTGGGTTGTAACTAATCCTTTGAAACAAATGTTTGTTTTTCCTAGGAGGAAAAGTGAGAATCATCATCCAATGAATGGGGGGAGGTGGGGAAGAGATAGCTTAAAACTGTTTCCCTGTGGTAAACAGTAACAATCTTGTACAGTAAGTTTCTTCTTTAGACTTACAAGCACATTAAACATGATCAGAATTTCCATTTTACAGATAGAGAAAACAAGGTACTGTATAAAGATTAAATGATTTGCCCAAGATCAGCAATAGAGAACCCACCTCTTCCAAGTCCTACTGTCTTATCTACTGGACCTCAATGCCATTATAATGCATCCATCTGGTTAAACTACCTGGCGATGCACTACAATCATGATTAAAGGTGGTGCTGATGAACAGGGAAATAGGGGGATGCATATATGCATCTAAAGTACTTGCAGAAGTACCCTCTGTATTTATGCAAAATGAAAAGACTTACAGCAGCTTGTTATTATCACTGCTAATTGTACAACACCAATGATTCCGAGGCTGTTTTTTAAACTGCATAAACTGAAAACCAGCTATAAGTCAGAAGAAAAGGTACTGTGGATATGTTTTCCTTTGCATATATAAAATTAAGTCAAGAGACAGAAAAGGGAAGATGAGGTTAAAGCACAAAGGAATCTAATCAATGAGAATCTACATACAAACAAAGAAAAAAAGATGCCATGAAGGAAGGCACAGCAAGGATAATATAGTAATAAGCATGGCCTCAGGACAATGCAACTCAAACACAGCCGTAAAGAAACCACTAAGAAACTGTGAAATGGGTGGATTCATGATCAAAGGAAAGACAATACAATCCCAGATATTTAAGAAATAAAACATTGAATGCAGGTAAGATTGTGAGAAAGAAAAATGTAAAAAGTGGCCAAAGGAAGTGATAGCCTAGGTTGGCACAAGAAAAAAATAGAAAACTGTAGCAAAGTGTGAGATCTGCTAATACCACAGAGTCTCTCACAAGGAAATCTTAGTAGTGGCACAGATCACAGCAGCATCAAGTAGTGGGTTTACTGTAGAATAGAAATGAATATTTGTGGATAGTTGACAACTCAGCTGTTCCAAGTACTTCAGACATCGAATGAGAGGATACAAAGTAAATCTGTAATTATTACAGTTTCTATATTTACCATACATGGACTTTTCAATCAAATTAAATGCACACTTCACAGTTAAGCAGTGAACATTCTCCCAAGTTTACAAGGACTGGGAATAAAATATGTCATTAAGCTATCCATAAGTCAGTAACTTGGCAGAGAAGATGTTACAATGAAAAGTTACTAGAGCTAAAATGGAAGGCCATAACCCACACCTCTGCATTTTATAATGTGGCAGCCAAATCTGGCACAAGTTCTAATGACATGGAAACTGAATGCCTTGGAAAATGGCTGCTTTCAGTTATACAGTCTGTCTCCAGATAAAACAAAGATTCAAAAATTACTAGCATGTGCTGAAAAGACACCATGACCAATCAGGACAGTATCTAGTATAACCAAAAGGGACCAGTTCTACATACAAAAACTCCAGAATGTTCACTGGACAACAGCTGCTCCTATATGATCAGAAGAGACACTATGGTTAGAAAAGTGATCCCTAAACTGTAGGGTGCACCCCCTAGGAGGGCACAGAGGAATGCTTGGGGGCACAGAAGAGCCTGGGTCAGCACCCATTGGAAGCAGGGAGGGAGCACCACCCAGCTCCTGGCTGTGGCCCCACCTCCCTGCCAAGGCATGGCCCCAGCTCCACATCCAGCCCTGCCCCCCAGCTGCAGCCCTGGCCTCAACCCATCTGCAGCTCTGCTCCTAGCCATGACCCCTGCTCCTGGCCTTGGCCCCAATTCCCACCTGGGCCAAGATTCCAGTCCCAGCATCAGCCTTGGCTCCAACCTTGGCACCACTCCCAACCATGGTCACAAGGTAAAAAGTCTGGGGATCATTGGGTTAAAGTCTGTTGGAAACCATTGTGTTTCGGGAGAGGAAAGGGCAATGAGATGATGTGATAACCCTACCCAGAGCTGAACTCTATGCCAGCCCCACATGGCCCCTTGGATTTCTGCCTCTTGCTTCTTTCCTCTCCCATGCTCCCTTTCCTGCCCCAGTGCAGCAGAACCACACCATTGCAGTTACCTGTTTTGGAACCTCTCCAGTGGCAGAGTAGACACAGGCCTAAATACAATCTTTTTTAGAAAAAAATAAAGCACATAGGCTTAGAGATAGCCAGTTGTATTTGATGTGATGTATTGTGTGTGTATACAATTTTTACTATATGTTGACTGCCTTCCTCTTCTCTGTCCTGGCTATGTTTATTGTCATCTTAGCACAAGTCTTCAGGAAAAGGATAATACCTTACTAACTGTTTATAAAGTGCCTAGCAAAAAATGAGGCCTTGTCATATTGAGGCCTTTAGGCATCTTTTCTACAATAGAAAAAATATAAATCACATAATAGTGTGTAGTATAGTGAAAAACTGTTCCATAGTCCTGCCAGTTACCAAAAAAGATAATTCAGTTTTGTGATGCATAATATTTTCAAGCACATTAGGTAAGAGCATAAGAACAGCCATACTTGGTCAGACCAAAGGTCCATCTAGTTCAGCATCCTATTCTGACAGTGACCAATGCCAGGTGTCCCAGAGGGAATGAACAGAACAGGGAATCAAGTGATCCATTCCTAGCTTCTAGCAAACAAAGGCTAGGGACACCAACCAGGATGGACAGGGATAATAGCGAGTGATGGATCTATCCTCCATGAACTTATCTAGTTCTTTTTTGAACCCTGTTATATTCTTAGCCTTCACAACATCCTCTGGCAAAGATATACATAGGTTGACTGTGCGTTGTGTGAAGAAATGCTCCCTTTTGATTGTTTTAAACCTGCTGCCTATTAAAGAACCCTAACTCTTGTGTTATGAGAAGGAGTAAACACTTCCTTATTTACTTTCTCCTCACCAATCATGATTTTATAGACCTCAACCATATCCCCCCTTAGTAGTCTCTTTTCCAAGCTGAAAAGTCCATCTTATTAATCTCTCCTTATACAGAAGCCATTCCATACCCCTAATCATTTTTGTTGCCCTTTTTTGAGATGGGCAACCACATCTGCATGCAGTATTGAAGATATGGGCATACCATGGATTTATATAGAGGCAATATTATATTTTCTGTTTTATCTAGTCATCTCTTAATGGTTCCCAGTATTCTGTTTGCTTTTTGACTGCTGCTACACATTGAGTGGATGTTTTCAGAGAACTATCTACAATGACTCGAAGATCTGTTTGTTGAATGTTAACAGTTAATTTAGACCCATCATTTTATATGCGTAGTTAGAATTGTATTTTCCAGTGTATTACTTTGCATTTATCAATATTGAATTTCATCTGCAATTTGTTGCCCAGTCACCCAATTTTGTGAGATCCTTTCATAGCTCTTTGCCGTCTACCTGAGACTTAGCAAAACTTGCAGATGATACAGAACTACTCAAGATAGGGGTAAACAGGGACATAACTTTTTCCAAATCATGTATGCATATCCTTAATGCAGCTGCACCCAGGTCCTGTTTATGAGAAACAGGAAGGTGAAAGCTCAATGTACATTAAGTACTAACATATCCTACTGCATACTGAATCTGTCCTTCATTGATTGAGGTGATTACTTTGCATATGAACACTCCACAGTCCACACTTTTTTAAAAGATAAATATCAGATTTGTTTTCTTGTATGCATTGTATAATTGTGTGAGAGATCAAATGTGTAATCTTAATTTAGAAGTCCATCAGTAGATGGAAATAGCAGCACACCTTTCCATTAAGAAGAGTTAATGGATTTTAATGCACAGAATGGGAATTGCTATAGGGATACTGTGTGTGCATGTGCACATCCTTATTCAAGTGAAACAGGCAACTAGCAGCATCTCATTAAATACTTAACCGTGTGGTCTATTTTGAAATGAGTCAAGTTCTACAAAAAAGCTATAATACACAAAAGGGTTTCTCAGCTATCGTGTCTTTATGGGTAAAGTCCACAATTAATCATTTGCAACCAAAAAAAATGGGGATGGGCGATGTAGGTCTGGTCGCACTGACTCTTCTTCCCCTCCCGCAACCAGGAGACTCCCTCACAGTGTGGGACACCCCATCTTGGGTGCTATGAGTGCTTTTAGTCCCTGAGCAGTGCAACAGGAGTGGAGTAGGGCAGTGAATTTGCCTTATCAGGTTTTAATCAGATAATAGTGGTTTTGTGGGCTTCTTGTAATTACTGCTTACTGACTCAACTTCTTATTTTTACTCTTAAGAAATAATGTAAATGCTCTAAATCTCATTGAATTGAGACAATGGGGTTCAAACCTATATTTTGAGTTGTGTATCTACACAGAATCATGCCTATTACTTACTCTACAGCATTTTAAAAGTCAGCTCAACAGTCACCTTTTGCATTCAGGCCAAGTCTTGTAATTTCAAGATAATCCTTGATGTTGGGTAAAATTAGATCAGCTGAAGAGTTCTGGGAATTGTTACAAGTCACACATTCCAATATATTGACTGCACTGGGCTTCTGAAAAACCTGAGAATTTCCTCTGTTCCACACTCCATAGCTTTTCTATGCTGCATGAAAATACATACAATAAAAAATTTTAATTGAAGTAATCAAGGAAATAAGATATCCCTGACTTTACACAAGTTTGGGAAACACAATGCTCAGTAATCGAACTCTATTCCCCCCCATTATTTCATTGAATGTCACTATTACAACTGCTGGGACAATGAATGCATCACACCTAAACTCTATTCTGCCTGTTTTAGATCTGTGACCCCACAGAGTCTAGAGATCTTGGAAGCAGTCCAGAGAATCTTCTATATGCCCAAGGCTAGGCAGTAACATGATGTAATTAGGATTCTGAACAGAATAAAAATAGTAGTTGTCTTAACTTTTCTCTTTTCCTAGTACAATATTGAAGTGAAACTCCTCATCAGGATTTGGGCATTTTAGGACCAAATCCTGCCCTAACTTACACACACTGCAGCCTCATTGACTTCAGTAGCTTTGTATGGGATACAAATCAGGGTAGAATTTGATTGTTTAATATCTTAGAGGACAAACTGAATTACACAAATCCCTGGGCACACAGATAAAACATTCCCTAGGAAGATTAAATCTTTAACTTCTGGCCCACTTGGATATTTAAATATTGTCAGATACTAAAATTTATCTAGGGTTCAAATCTGCGAGTGCTCAACATGTAGAGGTCCAATTAGTAGTTTTATGACTCTTTAAAAGCTTACATAAATACATACAGAAATTTTTTTACTCAATCACTGTGGAATACTTCATTAACTTGTAATGGTACAACCTATATCATCACTGATCTGGCATTGCATTAATCCAGTTTTATGCTAGTGTAATTCCATTGATTTCAATAGAACTAGACTAGTGCCAAACTCGTATAATGCAGTGATGCAATCACACCCAAAGATCTGTGGGGAATGTTTCTAACTGACATACCAAAACTGTCCTTTTAAAGCAACTCACTTATACCAGTGGCATACCAACTGGGACATTGGGAATCATTAGAAGTGTTCCAAGATATGATTTAGATAAAGTATAACACTATTTTCCTGTTTAGAATCTATTAGCAGTGACTAAAATGTAAATGTTTGGTTTTTTGTTTAGCCTCTGAAGAGTGTCTCTGAAGCACAAATACAGGATGTAAGTGCTGAAACTACTACAAGGTTGGCTGATGACTATTTAAGAAAAATCATATTATCTTTTTTAATTATTGGACTTGTAGGTACAATCAATTGTCATGTTTTTTCTAGGTAAAACAAATCAGGACTCAAGATCACAGACTCTAGTTGTGCAGTCACATGAATCTGTATGTACCAGGGAGAGATGCCATGTTAATTCCATACAGATGTGCTATTGCATTCCAGTCTGAAAATTTGCAGAAGAGGAAATGCTAGTTACACCCCTTCCCCCTTACAGACTAGGATAGAACATTTCACATACTGTATGTGTTTTGAATTCAGAGAAAGATCTTAGGCTTCTTTGACCTAGTTTTAACATTTCACTGCTACACTTTTAAATCAAATACCTCCATTCTCTGATTAAAGTCCAGATATGAACATCACATACATCTTAATATTTTTAAAGGACAGTTATTAAATGGCAACAATGGAAAGTCACTGAGTCACAATCTGCTCTCAGTTGCACTAGTACATTCAGAGTCACTTCATTGACACATCAGTGTAACTAGGATGAGAATCTGCCCCACTGAGTTTATTGCAACAGTATAAAAACCACAGTCCTGTTCTTTCAAGTTCATCCTATAGGTAGGAAGTTGTATGCAGAGACTCAGTGTCATTCAATGGTAGTCCATCAGAACAGTAAGTAGGATTTTTAGTGAAGAGTTCTGTAATAATGCTCACCCAGCTCTGAAAGGCTATTTAAATCTCTGTATGACAAGCACTGAATAAGTGCAGAGAATAAGATTACTGAGTCTTTTGGACAACATGCTAAATTCACGCCAGGCTCTATACCAGTTTCTGCTGGTATAAACCCTTGTTCAATGTAAAGTACAACCACTGCTAAGACTGTGGTGGGGCAAAGCAGCCATAATCCAACTTTCTGGCCAGTCCCATGCATCTTTCAAGGTCAGGGATAGGGAATGTCTATAGCAACTGGGGATGTTCTGATTCAGCAGATCTGCTTTGCAGCCTCCACCAGGAGCACAGATGGAAACTTTTCTGTCCTGATCGAGTAGAAATTAAGCAAGAATAGTGGCCTCACATTCTCTTCCTCAAGGTGGATTTTTCTTGGAGTTCAGGGGATTAGCTAGTATAGGGTGGTGATTTACCCTTATTTACCCAAACTGGTGCAAGGTGATCTGACCCAACCCCTTAAAAACCAAGATCCTGTTTGCTCTGTGAGGACATTCAACATTCCATAGTATTTTTTTCATAACTGTAAGGACTTACCACTTTATTGGCCAAAATTTCTATTCTCACTGTGGTGAAGTGTGCTGTGACTGGATGTTGCTTTCCACCCCAGATCTGTTTGTTTTTCAGCAGCCAATAATGTGATTCCTGTTTGTAACTATAGTATGGTGAAACCTCTTAAATTACTGCTATCAGTTGCCAACCAGAAGTAGTTATTGACTTAAGGTAAAAAAAAATTGTACTTGAAACCACGGGGATACTTTTGTCACTTAAAATATGGTTGTGGTTTGAAAGTCACCTTCTCACTCAGTTTCCCTCCACTTGCATATTCTGACACATCTTCCCTTATGTTACAGACAGAAATATTATTTCACTAATTTATACTTCTCATTGCAGAGCTAGTGTAGCTATGGGGGAACACAGCAAAATTTTCTGACTTGTGCATCATCTGTAGAATAGTTAACCAAGTTCTAATTGCACAATTGTTGTTCATAGCAAAGCTCACAGGTTGTTTCTGGATAGCAAGGACTAGCAAAAAACTGTTCTTTGTAACTGATGCTGACTCCAGTTCTCCACATGTCCCTAGGGGACATTGATAACCAGAGAAGTTTCAATTCTCACTGAAAAGCACACCTCTAATACTGAGTAGTCAGTGACTTATTGTGTGTTGTTGGCTCAGGGGCTTACTTTTCCCTGCTGAAGAATCTATCCTGGATAGATTAGGTATGTTTGGATGTTTCTGCAATATGTTTGTTATAGTCTGGTATAGAGATGGACATTTTTCACAATTTAAAATTCTCTGTCAATGTTTTCCATTTCTCAGAAATTTCAAAAACAACAACATTTTTCTGACCATCTCCACTAAGGTATTTTGTTGTGCTTGAAAGATCAATGAGAATTTTGAGGACTGAAACCATGTTTAACTGAAAATTCTGATATTGATTCTTGAGATAAAATAACATTAGCTCCTACAGCAAAGGTATGTCTTTTTAAATCTTGATTTGTAGACTCAAAAACCTATCATTTCATCAATAAAGCTTCAATAATGATAGTCAATTCTTTGCAGGCAGGGGAACGGATGGACGGACAGTGACAAAAAACAAATGTCTGTTCTGTATTAGCAGGTCACCTAGCTCAACTCCATGACTAGGACTTCTAGGTGCTATGGTAATAAAGTGGAAATGCATTTCAGTGTGAGGTTGTTCTTGCTTCTCAAAGATCCAAATCATGGTAATTGGTACCTGTACTTCCCTCTCCCTGCCCCCAGTCTTCATTTTGGAGTCCCTCCCACAACCTCCCCTGTTCAATGTACATGTTTGGCCACTGTGGGAACTAGCGAGATGTTTTTTACCCTGAACAGCATCACCCATAGGAGGAAATGCATCTGTTTGGTCAGGCCTAGATGTTGCTGTCTCCCAATGCCTGAAAAAGCAAGGAAGGTAGATGGGAACAGAGTTAAGTTCTGTCTGTATAAGGCAGAAGTGATGTAGAAGGATGTGCTATAGCAGCTGTTCTCAAACTATGGGTTGGGACCCATTTTAAGGGAATCACCAAGGCTGGCATTAGACTTGCTGGGGCCCAGGGCTGAAGGCTGAGCCCCACCACTCAGGGCCAGGGCTGAAGCCCTGGGTGATGGGGCTCAGGTTACAGGCCACCTACCTGGGGCTGAAGCCCTTGGGCTTCAGCTTTGCCCCCCACCCCCTCCACACACCTGGGGCAGTGGAGCCCAGGCTTTGGGTCCCCTGCCTGGGGTGGCAGAGCTCAGGCAGACTCAGGTCCCAGTCCCTCCTCCTGGGGTTGTTTAGTAATTTGTTGTCAGAAGGGGGTCACAGTGCAATGAAGTTTGAGAACCTCTGTGCTACAGGAGCAGGTAAATCTTTAAATGCAATTTCAATTTGAGGTATACAATACACCTTTGCCAACAGAGTTCTCAGGCTCAGGGTCATTTTGGATTCATTGCTGCTACTGTCCTCAGGAGACAGCTGTGGTATGTAATGCTTCTCCCCTCCCCTATCTATGATAGCTTCCTAGATAATGACTCCTCCTCTCCAACGTGAACGTCACCTCAGAGTTTCATGCCTTTAAAACCTGAAGACAGTTATACAAATGCACTATATTTGGGGATATTTTTGAAAAAGATTCAAAAGCTTCATCTAGTGCAGCATGCAACTGCATCTCTCTTCAGGGGCCTTAACCATTATCTTATATAACACTAGTGCTTTGTATTTTCTGCTGGATACTTATTTGCTTCTAGTTGCAGGTTGAGTTGGTTATAATCTATATGGCTCTGTGAAGGCGTTAACTCACTACAGGATCATCTCCTCATGGCCAGGCATGGTATAGCATCTTTCACCCTATGGCACCTCTGCTGATGGTCCCTCAGTCACTGCAGTGGTCTCTCTGCCTGTATTCAGCCCTGTGGCCAGGTCACAATTTTATCCTCTGCTTCCAGGCTAAAAGGACGTCCTATGTAGGATAGTCCAATGTCCTCACAAGAGGGTCTTTAGCCCCAGCTTCTGGACCCCAATCTTCACACCCTCACCTCTGGGCTTTCCAAGGTCTTTGTCACCTTCTTTGGACTCAGGCCACCTTCCCAGTCGTGGATAGGGGAACCTGGGCCCTCCCATTACACCAGGTTCCAGCCCAGGAGCCTACAACCAGCAGCTAAAGCCTGTGCAGTCCCATTCCTTGGGCGTCTTTCCCCAGGATCCTTCCTACCTGGCTTGTCAGGCTTGCATATTTTAAGTTCCCCTTGCTTTGAGCTGCCACAGAACACCTCCTAGGGCTCACTCCCTGGCAATTCAAATCCTACTCCTCTTTCAGCGTGCTTGTCAACCTTCTCTAGTCAGGCTAGAATCCCAGGGTTTATTCTCCCCCCTAGACTTCTTCCCCACCACCTCTTTATTCCTAGAAAGCAATTGCAGCACCTCTTCCATGACCTACTTCCACTCTGTATACAAACAGCCTGCTCCTGCCAGATGGGCTTCATGATCAGTTAAGACCCTCCAGGTGCAGCCAAGTAACATAATTAGCCCCTCAGGTCCACATTCACCCATTCAGGGTCTGTGTGGGGTAAACAGTCTATCGTAAGATCCAAATGATTTTGGATGCAGTTCCAGTACCCACCCCTAAGCATTCATGAATCAGGCCCCTAAAATCCTGAGATTATTTCAACTTTTAAAAACCATGTTTTTTAAATTAATGGGTTCTTTTTATTTGCCTTCTGATTTCTGAGTCAGAAAGATTCCTGTTTATAGATTTTCACCACAATTAGTGTTAAAAACATACCTTAAAAATGAAAGCTGAAATGCCCATATAATCATAGAACTCAAGTTTCTGGGGCTTAAAAAACAAAACACCCATGAGATTTGCAATAAAACTGTCAGTTGGCAATATTGCCAATTGTTTGCATTGCCAGCTGAAGAACTGTCACTCTCCCTATGTCCACTAATATTTATAATTCTGGAGGTACCTCATTGCCATTTCCTGTGCCCAAACCCTCACTAACAGGTAGCATGGTGCTCTCACAACAAAAGGTTGGTTTCTGGAACTGATATGACACGTTCTGGGAGATGTGAAAAGTACTTTACCTTAAGCATGTATTCAACAAAAGAGGCAAGTTTAGAAAACTGCTTCCTCCAGCAGATCAATACAGCCTGGGTTGGCATGCCTCAGAGAACAGTATAAAACCTATTTCTTTGATCTAGTTTTGATAGACCCTAGTGATATTAGAAAATAGGGGTTAGGAGTTCTTGTTGAGAAATTAGTTTAGTTATATTCTATAATTAAGTCTGATTGCTAGAAGGTGCCCAGGTGATAAGCCCCAAAACAAGTTTCTTCATTAATTGTAACAGAGCAGGACTCACCACTGTGGTGCCTCCTGCTGGCAATTAACTCAGTCTTTTCACAGGGCACCCTCCTCCAGTGGTGTCTCGTTGCCATCAATTCTGCTCCAGACCCACATCACCTCAAGGATCACAGCATGCTCTTCAGGACAGAGCCCTCTGGCCATGCCCCATTCCATTCTCCCCCCCTTCCAGGGGAATTAGCCATCCTCTGTCCAGCCACTCACTTCCATGGCCAACTGCAACCCAAGGTTCTAGCCACTTGCTTCAGTGGCAAACTGCAGCCCTTCAGTGGCCACTCGCCTCAGTGGCAAATGGGGTTGGGGGAGGGGAGAGACCCAGGCCTACCCATTAGAATCATAGATTATTAGGGTTGGAAGGGACCTCAGGAGATCATCTAGTCCAACCCCCTGCTCAAAACTCCAAATCCCAACCCAGGGACCCTCTAGGCAGCAGCCATGCACTGCATCTCCTTCAACCCCCACCATCCATTTCCCTGGCACACTTCCCCATAGCCTTAGTACCTTCTCCACACCTGTATCAGGGCTTCAGCCTTTCAGCCAATCTGGTTGGAGCTCACTCTCATTCTCCTGACCAGACCAAGCACTGCTCTGTCCAGGGTGCTAGTCATTCCTTCAGAGATCCAGTCCCTTCCCCATAAAGTCCCAAGAGAGAACTGCCTTCTCTGCCCTGCAGTTCTCTTTATATATGGACCTGCTCTGCCCTGATTGGCTACTTCTTGCAGTCCCTTACTGATTGGCTGTCTGCTGCACAGCCTCCCCAGGGCTTCTTTTAACCCTTTCTCCACCAGTGTGGGGCAGATGCCCCATTAAACTAATTAATATCTATTGTCATAAGTACATTTTAACATTGTGTAGAGAAATTGACAAATACTAAGAAAAAAGGAAGAGAAGACAACTTTTTCAACTTTCAGGATACTGATGTACCTAGGATTTTAAAACCAAGTTTTAAGTTATGTAGGAATAGGTCCATGAAGAGCTAATATCTTTTTTCATCCACAACAGAAACAACTGTGTCCCCTTACATGGAAATATGAAAAAAGCACAATAGCATCTTGTCTAAAAATAGTTACCTGCCTTGCTGGAAAGACAATCCCTGAAACTAAAATCTGATTTAAGGTTTATTCTTCAGCCATTACATTTGATGAACAATGAAGGATGAATAAACTTCCCTTCACATGCTCAAATGTAACCGGTATCTTTGGAAGAGTTCATTAACCTTAATTCTAGCCTTTCCTGATGTTTTATGTATATCAGTACTCACTGAGTCCTTTAAGAGTGATCAGTTTAAAATCTGTAATGTAAACTTCTATATGCAAATGTTTTACGTCAGCCAGTTGGAGCTAAGTTCAGCCTCTTTTAATGTAAGATCAGTAAACATCCCGCAATACACAACCACAGTCCCATATTCAAACCTGATTGGCAAATGTAATGAATATGATATAACACGGAAGAGCACCATGCTTACAATTTAGGTGACTACACAAGACTTTTTAATTTGAGGGAAGAGATTTTCATTCAGAATGACCTCCCCTGCTTTGAACCATTGGATAGCTTTGAACTGTTGAAGGAAAATAGCAATCAAAACTTAGACTTCATGCTATTAAGAGCTGAAGTAGTTCCAATTAACCATTAAATGATTTAAACCATATTTTTGCAGGAGGGGGATATTAATTTTCTACACACACACACGCACACACGCACACACGCACACACACACACAAATCTAAATGACTAAAAGCTTTAACTGGGTCAAATCCTACTCTCAGTTAAACCACTGTAAATCCAGTTAACTCAATTTACTTTTACTGGGTACCATTAGGTTTTATCATCCTGCCAGCTCCAGCCATCCAAAATAAATAAATAAGGGCAAGCAGGTATGATACATTGAAAGCATATGTAGTGGGAAAATGGCAATGTGAATAAAAATGAGTCATGAGCAGATTGATTTATCTGGAAAACCAGTACTGACTTCCATAGTTACTCCTGATTTGCACTTGGAAAAACTCAGAGCAGAATTTGGTCCTCTCCTTGGATGGACTTAATTTTCAATAATGCTAAAGGGGTTACTACAGTTACACTGAGTCAAAAAAGAGATGTTTCAAACCTTTTTGAACGGTGATATGACAGCTAAGCAAACACCTCTTAACCCTCTTATTTTACGAAGAGCTATCCTCAGTAGAGCGCCCCCCACCAAGTACCTCCTGGATACTTCAGACAAGCCAGAGTCACAGGTCCCTGGTGTGAACGGTGAGGAGGAGGTGTTGGATGAGGAAGAGGAGAAGGAGGAGTTGAGGGACAGGTGATCGGGGGATCCAGTGGCACAGCAAGCCAGGACCTGGTTTTGACTCCAGAGCAGTTGAGCCAGTCCCTATAAAGTCCAGCACAGGTGAGCCTAATGCAGGGGGAAGGAAACTCTGGTAAGTTTGCAGTTTGCGTTGATATGGCAGAGATACATCTGTTCATTTATGCTTTTTTAACCATGCTAGGAGAGGTAGTGATATAACCAATAGAGGCAGAGTTGCTCTCTGCTTCTCATTCCCCTGTTCTGCTAGGCAGAGGGGGCCCTGCAGAACAGTTTGTTTATGTGCATCGGGATGTCCCATGAATCCTCCATAGAGATCTCAAGGAAGTTTTCCTGTAGGTAGTCTGCATCCTCTGCTGAAGGTTTCTGGGGAGAGCTGCCTTATTTCTTCTGCTGTAGGAGGAGACTTTCCCTTGCCACTCAGCAATTACTTCAGCAGGCACCATTTCAGGACACAGGCTAGCAGCATATGGCCCCAGTCTGCAGCCAGACGCCTGCAAGAGCTATTCTTTTTCAGCCTCTGTTACCCTCAGGAGTGAGATATCAGCTAAAATCACCACCACCTGTGCAAAACAGTGCCACTATTCAGTTCAATTGCCCTATCCACATATACTCATATCTGTGAACTGCCTTATTGAGCCTTTATTGTCTCAACTTGCCTCCTTCCTCCTCCTCCCCCGGACCTTACTCACCATGGCTGGGACTGCCGCCATGCTTTATGTAGTGCTTGCAACTTGTGTGGATCAAGGGGAGTGGGTTCAGTACACCCATTTATCTTGTGAATACACTCACAATAGTACCTCTGTGTATTTTATCTTTTGCAGCTAGAAATGTGGCCTGGAGGGTCTCTCCGTCTTCACCAGCGAAGTGGCTCAGCCAAATGAGGAGGAGAAGGAAGAGGACGCGGGATGACATGTTCCAAGTGATCCTGCAAGCTTCTGGTGCTTTGGATACCGAGCACAAAGCTTGGAGGATCACCCTCATGGACAGAACGGAAAGAGATAGAGTGGAGAGGAAAAAAGCACAGGAAAAGGAGAGAGATGAGCAGCGGGAGATGCTAGCACTTCTCAAGCAGCAAGCAGACATGCTAGAAACTCTTCTTGACCTTCAGATTTAATAAACCCACATTTGCCTCCCTCTGCAGCCCATAGAGAACTGCATTCTGAGACCTCCCTACATACTCTGCCCCTTCCACATTCCCAGTGGTATCCGGCGCCACTGCACTACCCCCATCACTGCACCCTGGGGGAGAGTACAAACAATCACAGCTGCACATACGCTGGCCTGTGAGAGAGACAGTTGGTGTATATGTTTGTGAAATGAAAATGACTGTTCTTTCCCCTTCAAAGGTTCTCTTCCCTGTATCCATAAAGTTTCATTCAGTTATAAATGTGTCTGTTTGCATGGGTTTGGAATAAAAGTCTATTTATGGAAACTTAACTCATCTAGTTCACAACATATGTTGGCCAGGGCCGATATCATTCACAGATAATAGCAATAGGTGCATTTGCATGTTATATTACTACACACAGAGCACTCATTACAAGGTTTGTACCAGGATATAAGAAAAACCCCAGGCAGAATACACTACAGCAACACACATTACTGTAGCTCACTATTAAAACACTATTAAAACAAAGCCTCCCTGAACCATATAGCTCCCTGTTGAGCTCTTCTTATAGCCCTGGTATCTGGCTGCTCAAAATCAGCAGACAGCCATTCCACCTCTGACATCCACCCGGACGGAAACTTTCCCCTTTTGTTTCACAGATATTATGAAGCATGCAGCAGGAAGCTATAAACATTCGGATATTTTTTTCACTGAGATCTAATCTCATGAGTAGACATCACAGCTGCCTTTCAAATGGCCAAAGGCACATTCAGCTGTCATTCTGCACCTGCTGAGCCTGTAGCTGAAGTGCTCCTTGCTGCTGTTGAGGTGGCCAGTGTGCGGCTTCATGAGCCATGAGAGTAAGAGGTAGGCTGGGTCTCCCAGGGTCACTGTTGGCATTTCAATACCCTCAATGGTAATCTCCCAGTCTGGAAAGAAAGTTCCTGTTTGCAGCTTTCGGCAGGGCTGCCCAGAGGATTCAGGGGGCCTGGGGCAAGCAATTTTGAGGGCCCCTTCCATAAAAAAAAGGGCAATACTATACAATACTATATTCTTGTGGGGGTCCCTGTGGGGCCTGGCGCAAATTGCCCTACTTGCTCCGCACCCATGGGCGGCCCTGATAAAAATAAACCTTCTGCATCTCAGCACAAACCCCGTTTTGAGAAAACTTCTTTACAAGGTATCATTGATTCTCAGCATCAGCTAGTGCTAAAAGGCACTAAAGCTCATTAAAAGGGTTGGACAAATATTTTCCATCAAACCTTTTTCTAGATCGAAAACTAGGGGTTTTTAAAAAGCAGAAAAAAATCATGGACAATGTCTGCTTTCCTTCAAAATTTGTTGTGGTTTTTTTAAATGGAAAGCTGAAATTAGTCTGCCAAAACCTGAATATGGTTTGGGGTTTCAGAAGTGTGTGGTCAAATATTTGCTGCTTGCTGTGTTTGATTGTTTAATATAAATATCTGCTAAAAAAGTCCAACTTTGAACCACTTCGCTTTGTGACTCAACAACTGAGCCCATCAGTTCAAGATGATTTTTTCCAGGGTTTTCTGTATCTCTGCTGTGCTTCCTTGACTTCATATCTGTCTCCATAACTTTGGTCATTTAGTTATAGACGTAAACAGTATAATGGTCAAACATAAGGTCATGCAGCCCAGAATAGCATGATCTACACGAATGCGCCAATGCAGTGCCCGAGGAGAGTAAACTAACAGTGTATGCATGATCCAAATCGATGTCTCTGCCAGTATGCATCTCCACCTCTGACCAAACAGCAGTCTAGGAACCACTCATCCATCGCTTAGCGTAATAGCCATTAATGGTACTTTAACCTCCATGCATTTATCTGTTTCCTAGAGACTGGCTCCATAGAGTCCCTCACAAACTGGAGGACGGTTACTGAGGGTTTGTCTTAGTAAACTTTGTTACATACTCACGAACTGAGGCATTTGAGCCTGTTCCAGAGTCTGGCATGCAGCTCTTATGTTGTGAAACTGAAATGCTCACTAGACATGGCAATGATGTGAATGGACACAGGGTGCTAAATTTAAATTACCAGGTTCTACAACTGGGGTCAGACCCCTCAAGGCAGTACGAGATATCATGGAGGTCGCAGCTGTCGCCTCACTTCAAAGCCCGCTTTGCTCAGCATTTTATAATAGTGTTAAATATATAAAAAAAGAGTTGTTTTTAATTTATAAGGGGAGGGTCACACTTCAGAGATTTGCTATGTGCAAAGGGTCACAGTTAAGTTGTGAACACTGAAGTAACCCATTAGCTCACGATTGCAGGGAGCGGGGTCTCCCTTGGTAGGGTTGAGGATATTCCTCTTCTATGTAGATCCCTCCCCAGTGGCTAAATTTTACATGAGCTACTTCCGTCCTTACACGAATCTCCCTATGGCACGTGAAATTACAATATAGACTATCAATTCGCATTGAGAAGTGAAGGATAGGTCAGGCCTAATGGAAAAGCTAACAGCTTGGCTCTTCTGCAAGCCTCAAAACTGGCTGAATGCTTATGGTACGGAAGGCTGTACCTCAAAAGCCTGGGCCCTGCCCCCATCTGACCCACCCACTTCTGCCCCCGCCTGCCACGCCCCCTCAGAATCTCTGACCCATCCTGCTCCTTGTACCTCTCACCATCTCACAGAGACCTATCCCCCCCACCCGGGGACCCACCCCTGCTCCTGTGCCCTGACTGCCCCTGACCCCTATCACCCCCCGCTGAATCCTGACACACCCCCGGAATGCCCACGATCCAACCCCCTTGTTCCCTGTCCCCTGACTGCCCCCCTCAACCTCTGCCCCCTCCCTGTCCCCAGGACTCCCTGCCCCTTAGCCAACCCCTCCTTACCCCTGGCTCCCCTCTCATCCGGAGCCTCAGCACATCCAGGAGCTTCGCTCCACAGCAGCAGCGTGGCTCCGGCGAGGCCCCTCAGCTGCGCCCCGCTTAAAGCCAGGTGGTCAGGGAGCGGGGCTGCAAGCTCCAAGCTGAGTGGAGGGAACTCAGGCACCACTGGTGTTCACAGCCCTGCCCCATTACCATGCGGCTCTGAGCAGGGCGGAGTTCAGGGGCCCCACTGCAGCTGTAGAGCGAAGCTCCTGGATGTGCTGAGAGTCCAGGAGAGGGGCGAAGGTGGGTTGGGCTGAGGCCGGGGGGGGAGCCTCAGCCATTCTTGTGGGGGCCCCTGTGGAGCCCGGGGCCTGGGGCAAATTGCCCCACTTGTCCCCCCCGCCCCGGGCGGCCCTGGCTTTCGGAACAGGCCTGTGTTCTTAAAGATGCACCTTCTCTGACCATCCTGTGTTGGTGTCAGTAAAATGTCCCTGTGATCCATCAGCACTTCCAATGCTGTGGAAAAGTAGCCCCTTATGTTGATGTACTTTGTGACAAAGTGGTCTGGTGTCAAAATAGGGATTTGCATGCCATCTATCAGTCCACCACAATTCAGGAACCCCATTGCTGTAAAACCATCCACTATGTCCTGCACATTGCCCAGAGTCACCGTCCTTTGTATCAGGATGCGATTAATGGCCCTGCACACTTGCATCACAGCAAACCCCCTGGTGGATTTCCCAACTTTGACTTGATTCCTGACTGATTGGTAGGAATCTGGCATTGCAATCCTGCACGTAGTGATTGCCAGTCAATGCAGCTCTCATTCTGGTGTTACTGCACTGGAGGCCTGGGGCAAGCTCTGCACACACACCTAGGAATGTGGCCTTGCACATTCGAAAGTCCTACAGCCACTGTTCATCATCCTATACCTGCATAACGATGCGAATCCACCAATCAGTGCTTGTTTATTGGTCCGAGAACTAGTGCTCTACCATCTTCAACTGCTCTATGAATGCCAGCAACAACCTTGAATTGTTTCTTTCTATGTCCCACAGCAAGCTAGCCTTGAAGGAATTGTCATGTTCCCCGTGGTTCCTCTGGCAGCTCTGCAAAGATCAGGTGCCCCATGCTCGTAACACTCATCACAATAGTGCAGAGCTGTGCAGGATCCATGCTTTTGAACAGATAGCAGACATGCGGGTTGGCTGGGCTTTTGAAAAGAAGCATGAAACATTATGGGATGCATGTACTGTCACTGCATATCAAAGAGGATATTATCCTATGGTTATGCAGAGGGATTTAAACGGATAACTCTCATAACTGATAATAGTTCTCTGATTTATTTACTCTGGGAACAGTAAACCCTTAAATTACTTTAAGTGGTGCTCTTCCGCCACTAGTTTGTCTTAGCATATTACACAAGTTGTCTGGGCTATTTTTCTCAATCCTTTATCATATGTGATCTATGTAAAGAAGTGGACCATACAAACCCTTGGATCTGATCACTTTCAAACTGGGGAATTTCTGATCTGGCTCACACCTGAACTTTGAAAAAGCTTTTGTCCTGATCCCAATTGCAGCCTGAGTTGAGCTCTTTTTTTTTTCATTGCAAGATTGGAATCTAATAAGTTTTACAAAATGTTTTGTATGAACACCCTCTCATCTTCCAGTTATTTATTTATTCTCTCTTCTCCTTTCTATACCTTTATCTTTCTTCTCTTTCTTTTTCATTCCCTACAAGTCTTTCTCTTGGACTCATTATTTTTGGGACTGATACTAAAGTCCTTCCATTTGCAAAACTCCCAATAATTACAGCAGATTCTGAACACACTGGAGTGTCATGCTGGGAACAACTGAAAAATTTGGCTATAATTTGTACTCATGTTAGTTTCAGGTCACTCCTCTTACTCATTTGACAATACTCATATTAGAAGAAGAGACAGAGTGCTGTCCCTTAGTTTAGAGAAGCAAGGGCAAATATTGTGAATTTAAGATGACGCTACATATGCTATAGTATAAATATTCATAGATTGTAAGGCCAAATGGGACCATTGTGATCATCCATTCTGACCTGCTACAGAAATAGAAGCCACAGAAATTTATTCCATGATTCCACCATCAAGGCCAATGACTTGTGGTTGAACCTGAGTGTATCTTTTAGGAAGATATCCAGACCTGGTTTTAAAGATTTCAGATGATGGAGAATTGATAAATTTGCAACTCATCTCCATATACATTTGTTAAGCTTCCACTTCCAGTCACTGGACCCTCTTATGCCTTTGTCTACTAAAAAGCCTTCTGCTACAGGTACCATGTACTCTGTAGGTACATATAGACCATGAGCAAGTCACACTGTAACTTTCTCTTTGACAAACTAAATAGATTGAGCTCCTTAAATCTGTTACTGTAAGGCATATTTTCCTGTCTTTGAATCATACTTATAACTATTCTCTGCACAATCTATTTTCAACACACTTTTTGAAATGTAGACATAAGAACTGACACAGTATTCCAGTAGTGGTGTCTTCTGTGCCAAATACTGAGGTAATACAATCTCCCTACTTACTAATCCTTGTTTATGCATCAATAAAAAGTATGAACCTTTTGGCCATAGCATCACATACTGAGATCTGCTGTGATTATTGGACCCTATAAAGTTACTCTAAGTTCAACTGTAAAAAGTATGTGAAAGTTCATAAGATGTTACAATAACCATGAAAAATAGGTCAAGCTGTTTTTGATGATTAATGTTATAATAGTTGCAAGAAAACCAGACAGAGAAACTGTATTAGTCTAAACAACCAGGACTACTAATATAATTCAAGGACTATGTGAGATCATACTTGGTAAACAAGAAAATGTGGGAACAAAGTTACTTATGCTAAATTTGGCCTTATGGAAATGGATTTAATTGGTACAAAATAATGAGGATAAAATATGTCATCCACTTTTACTATTTTTGGGGTCTCATAAAGAGACTGAAAAAAAGAATCATCATCCTCCAGCTCATATCCCAACCTGGCAGCTGCCTTGACCTCAAGACAGATGGAGCAGACCAAGCTAAGGACTTTCTTCCCAAGAGGAAGGCCAGCTGGCTTTGCTCTTGTGTAAGGAACTTTGTATTCACCTGTTAGTGCTGAAAGTCATCAGATTACCATGACATACAGTCCTCAGTCCTTCAGTGGAGACAGCTAATTCCCTACACCACAGAGGCACATACAATCCTGTATTGTTTTCCCTTCTCTTGTTGTGTTGCTTTATGCCCTCCTGCACTTGCTTCTGATCATCTCTCTCACTCTCTTGGCTTTTCATTGAATCCTAAAATTGACTATAGTGCATTCATCCAAACCCGCCTTGTCTAAAAGGAAAGGATCCAAACAGATGATGTCCCTGACCAAACCATGATCCAGGATCCAAGCAGCAGGTGTCATGGTTGATCTGCCAGCCAAAGCATCCATTTGTGACTGTCCAGCCATCCAGTGTTCCAGATACAACAAAAATCATATTTTCCCCACATTTTCTATCCTTTCTGTCCTCTATCATGTGTCTGTCTATTAGAAATATAGAAGTAAATACGCTTTGCACACCAGGACTGAAAGTATAATTAATCCTTTCCTTTTCATCAAAGAAAGGTAGCTCTGAAAATAAGAGCTTGTTTTAATTTCTTGTTCTTTTTTGTGTTTGATCAATGAACTTTCAAGTTTAGAATGAATGCTTTTGGGTATTTGTCATATAATCAAGTAGGACCAGGGTCTCAGTGGAAACATAACCCAAAGCAAATAATATTGGAGAGTTTATAAACACCTTTAACTCTTTGACAATACATTGGAGCTGATATACATTTGGTTGTCCATCATCAACCCTTGTCCTGGTCACAGTTCCTGCTTTCTAGGATACAATTCCCCATCCTGTAAGTATGACCTACATTCTTTGTTCCTAGAAGTATGACTGCATTTGGCACATTAAAACTCACATTGTTTGTTTGAGCCCATTTTACCAGGTGATCCACATCATCCTTATACCTGTCTGTATCACTATTCAGCACTCTACCAGTCTTCAGGCCATCTGAAAACTTTATATGAAATTATTTTACATTCTCTTTTAGATCAAGCATAAAGATATTAAATAGCATTATGCCAAGCATCAATCCTTATGGAATCCCATTAGAAACATCTATTAAAAATGATTCCCTATTAACAATTACATTTTGAGATGTCATTTTGAATCCATGTTACACTGATTTTGCAGTGTGCTAATTTTTTATTCCAAGGGTTGTGTGGTACAATTTTGCCAGGGATCAATGTCAAGCTAACAGACCTATAATTTTTAAAATATTGACACAACTTTTTTTTATTCCCTTGGAACTTAGCCAGTGTTTTAAGATTTGTTGAAAAATGACCTCAATGATCAGGAGAGCTCTTTAGCCAATTCTTTGAAAACTTTTGGGTAAAAATGATCTGGAACAACTGATTTAAATGGTTTAACTTTAGTAAATGATGTTTAACATTCTCCTTAGTTATCACTGTAATGGAAAGTATTTCATCATCACTGTGGTCTCTGAATACGTCATCTGGCTTCTTTCCGAATACAGAACAGAAATATTTATTAATACTTCTGCCTTGTCTGCATAATTATGACAACTTTATCATCTTCATTCAGTGACGGATCTATAACCATTGATAGGATTCTTCTAATTTCTGATGTTAAAAACTTTTCTTATTGTGCTTAAACCCTACCAGTGATGGATTTTTCATTAATAACTTTAGCATTCCTTATCAATTATTTACATTTTAACTACTAATTTATATTCATTGCTATCCACTTCCCCCTTTATTCTATTTGTTAATATTGTCTCTTTATATTTTATTGCATTAACAAAATTTAAACCAACAACTTCAACTGGAGGAAGGAACAATTTGGGTAGGATGGATAATCTAGTGGAGAGCTCTAGTCTGGGAGTCAGGAGATCTGGGTTCAATTCCAGACTTGCTGTGTGATGTTGGGCAAGTCACAATCTGACCCCTTACCAAGTTCATTAACTGTAAATTGGGGATACTATTCTCCTATCTCATACAGGTGTTACAATGATAAAACCCATTAATGATTGTGAGGTGCTCTGAAACTACATAGACTCAATTACTAGAGCTGGTTGGAAATTTTCCAACAATACTTTTCTGTCAGAAAATGTCAATTTGTTGAAATTGAAACATTCCATCTAAATGTTAATTTCAACAAAATTCTGATGGAACTCTGCTTGATTTCTTGCCAGCTTGTCTGCTGAGCTCCTTGGCAGCTCAGTCTCCTGGAACCATTCTGCTTGTAGTTCTGAGATTTATTGTTCTTGTTCTTCTACAGAATGCATTTTTTTTCAAAATCTCATAATTTGTCACAGAATGGAAAATCCCATTGTCATTCAGCTCTACTAATGACTTTGAGAGGTCAGTGGTATGGAGGGTACTAAAAACACTTTGAGTTTCAGAATTATATTTCAACTGTGATTTTCCACTAGTATTAATTAGAGCTCATGTATACAGTCATCACCATTAATCAGAATAAATCCGGAGACCATGAAAAGTGCTCTTTTTCTTGGAAGTCCACTATCAGTTTGTATGGAGAGATGCACACTGTATTGCAATTTTAATTTTCTCCCTTCTCTTTCCATATGTTCTTGCTGAGATATCTTGAAAGTCCCAGGTTAGTTAAGTTTCAAACTCAGTGACAGGCTTTAATCCACCCTTCCTGAAGCTGGTGATGATAATGATTGAAACTGAAAAAAATAAACTAAAAATGTACATCTGATTTTCAAATTAGGAAAACTAGCACTGAAGAATCTAAGCAAAGACAGGTCCCTTAGAGAGGTGTATTTATTACCAGAGTGGTCATTCAGCAGGTGCTCTTATACTTGGGGCTAGCTGTTATTAGTATTCTTACTCTTGCTTTTTAATTTAGTTTCTGTTACATTGCTTACCAAATGTTGTGCGTGTCATTTTTATTCCTCCTGGAGACTTCCAAAATTGCTTTCATAACAATCTAGTTTTCCAGGATTACTGCCACCAGTCTACATTTTTTCCTCCTCATTATCTTTTAAGAACCTTGGCTAAATCCCATCTGGGCCTGAGAGTTTATTGGTTTTGAAGTGTTGTAACTCATTTATCACCTCTGTCTTACTGACCCTGAAATCATCCAAGATAGTGAATCCACAGCTACTTTGGATAGGATTCTGTTAGTGTTTTCTGTCTCCAGTTACTGTATTCAAAAACCCTGAATAACTGTCCTGGAAAAATAAACTTGTTAAGCAGGGGAGACATTCATTCATGTTGGAGAATTCAAAATCTTCAGCATTCCTAGGGTTAAAGCTGTCTATGGGCAGAGCCAGGTCCAGGCACCAGTATCCCAAGCAGGTGCTTGGGGCGGCAATCTGCAAGGGGTGGCAGTCCCTGTGTTTTTGCCCCAAGCAGAGAGCCGAATTGCCGCCGGATGGCAGGGGCAGTCCGTGTGCCCATAGGGTGGCAGGCGCATTTCTGCGGCCACGGCAATTCGGCTGCAGCTTCTATGTTCATCTGTCCGTGGGGGCGCAGCTTCTGTCTGCGGGAGGCTTTGTTTTTGAGTTGCAGTCCCCAACAGCTGCAGTAATCTATCTGTTCTATTAAACTGGACACCAATACTGTCTAGTTTTATAAAGCTTTTGATTTCTGGTCTTGGGAAGCCTAATCAGTGTAAAGAACTGAGATTTTGATTGCTCAGTGAAGTCTGCTATTTTAGAATGAGTGCCCTGCATTATATTGACTGTCTCATTCCTGTTTCTCAAGATCCTAAAATATGTTTCTCTTGAGGCTCTCGCAGTGAACCATAGTTTCAAATAAGTAAAATACAGGGAGTCAATCCTGTAGGATTGCATTTTCTCAAGTGTTGGGGAGAAATAGTTGTCTTATGGCCCAATCTAGTGAGGTGCTTTAACATCTTCAACTCCTTCTAAAGCTGAAGGAGCTAAATGTAAGTGGGGGAATGGTCCCACTATTGTGGGAAACTTTCCTGGCTTCTGCACTACCCCAGTGAAGTGGGCTAGCGAAAGGATCTGAGTCCTGCTCCCACTTCCTTTACCCAGAGGCCTCCCTGCCCTCTAGGACTCCACTTCCACTCTCCTGTCTGGCAGAGTCCTTGTAACTCCGACAAGGCTGGGTCCAGGATTCCTGGGGGGCTCGACTCTCAACCCTGCCGTGATCACCTAAGACAAGGGCTAGGTCTGCACTGGGCACCTCCCTAACCCACTGACCATTTCATACAATTTAAAGGAAATACAAGTTGTTTAATTAACAATTAATTTAAAAAGAGAATAAGAAAAAATGGGAAAGGTTAAAGGAAAACGCAGCACCCTGCTCTGTGGCAGGGAACATTACGAACGGTGTCTCTGGACATCAGGGCACTTCACAGTCTGTTCCTTGTAGGTCCCAGGTCTCCTTCTCAGGCCCTGGCAGTGCTGCAGGGATGCTGTGGGCTGGATACTTGCAATGGTGGTGGCCACACACCTCTGGGCTTTGCCCAAGGTCCCCCCTTGGCTGGCCCCAGTTGCTCACCACACCTGGCTCTGTGGCTGTAGCTCTGCTCCTAGCATAGGATCTGCTCTCCCTGGGCTGTGTCTCTGGCTCTGTGGCTGCTTTTCTGGACCCTCTGGCTCTGGCATGGCTCTGCTCCACAGCTCAGCTTGGGCCCCTGCTTTCTCCTTAGCTCAGCCCCACTCTGTCTGATCCAGGCAATTCCAGCTCACACAGAGGCTGGGATCCCCCTGGCCTCCTGACTCCCAGATTACCTTGCCTGCCCTGTCAGTCAGGCTCAGAGGCTGAGGCTGACCTCTCCCCATTCTTTTAGTGCTGGGAGCTAGCCAACCAAAACACTCCCACTAAATGTTAATAAGGGGGCAACAGTCCCCTTACATAAAGGCACTCAGCACCTTACAGCACTGAGCTGTAAGTAGTGAGGAGTAGCAATCATAGACCAGCATTATCAGCTATAAATCTACATATTAAGCAGTTCCAAAATTAAAGAATATTTATATACTGGGGGATGCTAAACTTATCCTACATTATACATTTACTTTGCCTTAGAGAGTAGCATTTGTTTGTTTTTAAAATGTAGTGCTTGTGTATATTCCAGACTGAGAGGTCTGGAGACCACAGTCCTCCATTTAGCCACAGCAATTTCAAGAGCAAGTCAAGTTTCCTCATAGTACCCTATTATTGTGACTCACCAGCCTTCACTTTGAGATACCACTTCTCATGGTGAGAAAATAATTCAGTTCCATTCAGAAAATAAAAGCTTAATGATAGAAAGAGGCTGATTAGGTCATTAAGTCCATTTCTCTGGCAAAGCAGGATTACTCCTTACTAAATATTTTCTTGTACTTTGTGGAGTCTGGTTTTAATGTCTTCAGTGTTTTTGTGTTTGGTGTTTCTACTAAGACTTCAAACAAGGTTGTCAATTAATAGCAGTTCTAATAGTGGGTGTTTTCTGCACTAGAATGAACTACAGCGGGAAGACAACATGATCTGATGGCTGAAGAAGTGAACAGTGTGTCAGGAGATCAGGGTTCTATTCCAGATTCAGCCACAGCCTCTTCCTGCGTGAATCGTGGCTGTCACTTAACCAGCTGTATGCCTCAGCAATCCCACTAGCAATATGAGAATAGTACTCTCCACCTTTGGAAGGTACTTTGAGCAATTCATATACTGGTATAAGTTATTATAATGTAAGTCACAAAAGCCACCAAATATCTTCCAATTGTAGCAATTTTCATTCTTTACTGTCATGGATTGATTTGAATCTGACCTAGAAAAGAAAGGAAATGACTACGAGTCTGAGCCTGTGAGATACTAAGCAACTCTTCACCTTCCAGGAAGCCCTCAGCACTTTGCAGGACTGGGAATCCACTGAGTTATCCAGTTCCTCTCTGCCAGAAGTTTGACTTTTTCTATCCATACATATATAGAACTGAGTCTTACTCCTACTGAAATTGTTGGTGAAATTCCTGTTAGCTTCAGTGGGATAAGATCTGGCTCTGGTCTAAACAAAATAAACCTGCTAAATGAATATAAACATGCTAAAGGAAATGCTGAAAGATAATGATGATCAGACATAAGGAACTTCTAAAATACGTTACTGTATTTATATAGCTGCAAACATGCTATAGTACACAGTGAAATACTTTCCCAAATGAGAATCTGATATAATTAACATGCTAAAGTAATTGTTATAGTTATACTGCAGCTATGCATTTAGTGAGTGTCAGCCATACTTAAAATCAGAAGAATCTCACAGTGTGGCAATCTGAGCTTCCAAGTCTGCACTTCATTACACCACTTTTATGCCAGTGAAACTCCACTAATGGAGTTCATTCTGGTGGAAAAGTGCTGTAACAGAATGGAGAACCAACCCCTACATGTCCGGAAGTTGGGAGAAAAAAATCACATGTAGCATCATAGGATTAGTAAACTTTGTGGGGTGGACAGTGAACTGATGTATTAAGGCCACATTGTATTCTTACTTAGGGAGAAATCATCAAATACCTTAATCCCCAAATTTGACCTACTTTAATTTTTTTCTTAAAATCCTATTCAGTACTTTACTTACAGTACATTAGAAGCATCAAACAGACAAAGCCTAGTTTTAAAAGTTACTTTTAGAATAATTTCTTCTCTTCTTATTACACCTATTTTCTTTCTAATACTTCTTTTCCTTTTATATATTTTAAATCTCTTTTTATTCGTCTTAATCCCTGTATCTAATTACATTTCACCATGGATGGCTCATTGACATCGCAAGTTCAACATCACCAAAACCAAGCTCATAATTTTCCCTTCTAATCCTCACCTCTGTTTCCATTTTTCATTGCTGTTGATAGCATTGCCATCTTCTCAGTCACCCAGTTCAAAGCAACTGTGGTTTATCTTACTCCTCTCTCTACACCTGCCCCCATATTAGGAAGTGACGAAATGTTTTTTTGCTTCTTCTTCCACAACATTTAAAAATATCTGTCTTCCTTCCCATCCTAAATCATTTGCTCACACCTGGAACATCTCCAGCATTGACTACTATAATCTCCTCCTCTCGGGTTTTTTAGATGCTTCCCTTGCCGAGCTCCAGTTTGTCCAAAATAAATCATCTTTATTGCTCACTGTTCAGTGTCACTCCTCCATCTGCAGCCCTCCATTGGCTCACCATTATAAATTCTTTATGCTTGGTTGTAACATAACTTTGCTTCAACCGATAACTCTGACCTTGGGTTTTTTGTATTCCCTGCATTCCCTTCAGTACCTCCTCCCACTCCCTCATTTGCACTTTCTTCCATGTCTCCCCCTGTGCACAAATAGTCTGTGCTTTTTATCCTCATTCAAATTCTTCCTTAAATTCACTAATGTTGTGTAACCTGTGAGAAGTGATCTTTAAAATATAAACCAACAAAAACTAATTTAGCAGAACGTGTGCTTGACTTTATCATAACTCTTGTTCTCACTCTTCCTTCTCTCTTTTTGTCACACAGGAAGTCCTCACTTGCTAAGTAATGTTTGAGTTTAAGGCACAAGCTGTGCCCAATATTTGAAAAATGGATGCCCATAGTTAGCCTCTTAAGTTCATCTAAATAAGTGATCTGAATTTTAAAAGTGCTGAGCACTCAGCAGTTCTCATTGACTTAATTTTAATGCGAGATGTGTGATTGAGGCTCCTCCCTTACTTTGAAAATCACATGTATTAGAAACCTGGTGGAAACAGTCTCATAACTGGATTGTTATGGACTATTGGAAATAGTCTCATAACTTTGAAAATCTCATAATAGAAACCTAGTGGAACTAGTCTCATGACTGGATTGTTAATATAATTAGACAGACAGGAAAGAATGGGTGGATGTTCTTTCCTTTTTGTCTAATTATATTAACAATCCAGTTATGAGACTATTTCCACTAGGTTTCTGTTATGCTCAGTAGATCATAATCTTCATCATTTAATGTAGTGCTTGCTGATTTCCCAGGCTTCTTGCATTTGTGTATAGTCACAATAATAATCCTGTTGAGTGCTATTTTTGTTCTTTATTTTCTATTTCAGGAGGCCAGGTTTTTCCTCACTACAGATATAGGAAGTACATGATAGGTTATGTGAATCTGGTAAAACACTCCTCTTCTTCCTTCCTTTCATTAATATAAAATACATACATTAAAGTACACAAGCAAAAATAATGGCCAGACTGTGGCTCTTCAGCCACCAGCCATGGCAAGGAGCGATCCAGAGGTGCACTGTATCAAAGGGGGGTTCTTCTTTTTTGTGTGTGACTGAGGTACAGTATAAGACAGAATGGCACTGGCTACATACTCTGCTGGCTAATGTAAAAAGGTGTATGTGGAGCTATGGTCCTAAACTTGCCCTTCCTCCTAGCATTACTGTTGGTCTTGGCTTTTTACTGAGTCTGCAACCTTTATCGTATCCATGCAGTTGCCAGCACAGAAAAGATTGGGGATATTGAACTCAAGTTTCCGCAATTGACCTTTCCCCATGAAGAGAAGTTTAGAGACAGGGCTGTGTTACAGAGATTACTGGTGCCCAGAGATGCTTTCCTGAGGAAAGGGTTGGACTACTGCATATTTAAGGGTTATTGAAAGATTTCCCTTCCTATAAAAAGAATTAGCTATCTAGAAAAAGTGAAGCCAAGCACACCATACAGGCTGTAACCAACCAATAGCAGTAAGGTTCCCTTTAACACATGATGTTACATACTGCCCTTACTGCCTTCAGAACTTCCACCTATGAGACAATCAGTTATGGAAGGTAACACAATTATCTCTTCCTGCTGTGGTTCCACTTTCAGGCTGCCAGTAAATATATCTTGAATTAGATCAATATTCCCTGTGAAGTAGGGTGAGAGTTCCTGATAGAAGCAAATATTTAAGTCTGAAACTGGACAATTTGGAAATCACAAGACTCACACACACAAAACAGAACACTGGGTCATGTTATATGAGGAACAGAAGAGTAAAAAGATATGTTTTTATTAAAAACAGAAAAGGGCAAAAAAAAAATCAAGATTTTCGTTCTTCCCAGAAGGTAACATAAACAATGCAGGATGCAAAAACAAATTTAAAAACAACATGTAGAAAAGTCCTAGAAAACAGAGTCTATTTAAGAGAATCACACTCAGGAGTTCATTACATTTGCTTAAATGTTTATTTTTTCTCTAGTATGTGGATTATTTATTTTTAAACAAGCATGTTAGAGAGCTTATTCCTTCACTCTCACCCTTCCCTGGTCCTTCTCGCATGAACAGAGAGCAACAATACCCGAAGTCCAAAGGTGCAAACAATTCGATGTTTATTGGAGTGAACTTCCAGCAAGCTTAAATTCAAGTTCCTTTTCCTTCTTTTTTGAATCCCAATTTACTTCCTGTTTGCCCCTAATTTATATAGTAATATTTTCAGCTATACCTTAACCAATCATTCTACTAAAATTTACCTAACCAATCTAACGTATTGTAACATGATAGCTAAACAATTATATCCCACACCCTCATTAGTTTACACCTACAAAATAATTATACAGCAGACACGAAACAATCAGAGAACCAGACAGAGGTCATGCAAATAAACATGCAAAACAATACAGAAGTAAGGATTTCACAACTACATCTATACAGACATAAGTGTTCTCCAGCTGTGTCCATTGATAAGTGAATTCTTGCCAGACAGGATGTGATCAAACTAATTTCCTTTACATCTTCTAGGCTCTTCCCTTCTCTGGAGGTGATAGATCGAATCACCTTCCTAACAGTCCCAGATTGCCTTATTTTTTAAATATGACTAGTTTGGAATGTGAGGACGTGACCATACATTTCCCAGTTTATGGCTGCTAAAGAACCAGGCCTCAGACCGTCACAGTAAGAGAAGGCCACTACACAGACAGTGATTTTTGATTCTTTCTTTTATACCTCTATAACTAGCTAAGTGATGAGAATACACCTAAAGTCTTAAAGTATAGGCCTTTGCAGACAGGCCTGAATATCTATATCCTGACAAAGCAGTTTTAGGGTTCTGTCATTTTGTTAAATTTCCCTGGCTTATTGTATAAAACTTTTCTGACCTTTTCGAATGTACTTTTTTTTTTCATAATATGACAAACTGATCCTGCTGAACATGTTCTCCACCAACATAATGTGTTTATGTCTAAAATCTGGTTCTGGGGGACCTGATTTATTTGTCTTGTTTGATTTGATTTCAATATTTCTTTTGCTACTGTGCCCTCTGCAAAGTAGGATTTTATTAGTTTATGCTCAAATTTTAATAGAAGAAAGTATTAAAAATGTAGACATAGTTTATTTGATTTGATCCTGGTTCTCCCAGGCTTAAATACTTTGGTTTCCTCTCTAAAAACCTTAATAGTATTTGCTCCTTGCCTGCTCTGCCCTTTTGCTTGAACTTTATTAGTTGGCTTCCGGAAGTGGACCGAACTGTCAGCAGACAAAACTGATGCAAAAGAAAATAAAAGTAAGTTCTTGTCTACACTGCACACTTTTGTTGACAGAAGACCTTTTGTCGACAAAACAGTGGCGGTGAACACACTGAAATGCTCTTCCTATAGACATAACTCCCCTGCTATGCTGACATAATAAAACTACCTCAACGAGAGGCGTAGGGCTTATGTCAGTGTAGTTAGGGCAACGCAGTGTCTGTTTACACACTGAGTTCCTGATATTGTCTGTCATTCTTTGTCAATTTAACAAGAAAACCAGCTCCTGGGTTGCTGAGATCACACAGGTGAGAAGCCCTGGGCTGCTGCCCTCCATCCCTGACTGGGAGCGTGGAGACGAGAAGCCCTAGGGGGTAGCTGGGCTCCTGGTGAGGAGCTGTGTGGAGCTGAAAGACCTGGCTCTCAGTCCCCACACCATCCCTCTTCAGTCGGTAGAACTGCTCATGATGAGGATACGCATCACAGACAGAAGGAAGGTAGTGTGGACATCAGCCACTGTAGTAATTAATGTGTAGGCTGTAAGTCGAACTAACATAGGTTGACTTACCTCTGTAGTGTAGACATAGCCTAAGAAATAGAATAGGCAGAAGAGAACAAATGAGATGGAAAGAGATAATTAAGCAAATAAAATAAATCAAATGAGACATTGGAGAAGTAGGATAGATTAATAAAGAAACAAAAAAAGTAGATAATGAACAATGAACAAAAGAAAGAAAAAAACAATGAATGCAATTAAAACAGAAAAAGAGAGAAAATTATAACTGAAGAAAACAATCTGTAGCCTTTGCTCAAGCAAAACTGATTGAAAGAAAAAAATTTATGAGAGGTTAATTCTGTTTCTTATTTGTTAGTTTATTCTGTTCTTGCCTCATTTTCTTACCCTGAATTTCTCTTCCATGCACAATCAAGCTGTTTGTTTCCCGTTGCGCCTCCCCCTCCTCTTATGCAGTTAGTTTTGGCCATTTCTGTACTTTCTATTTCTCTGTACTGCATGGGATTTTTCCTTCAGGGCCAGTCTGTGCTTGCTTCATATGTGAATATGGGGCAGGTGTGGGAGGACAAAAGAATCCTTGCAGTCTAGGTAGAACAATGCAGGAATTACTCTGTTCCTACTTCCCAGGGTAGCAGGGAACTATGGATTCACCCAGCTCTATTCAGCAGCCTTAGGAGCAAGACCATCACAATGGGGGAAACAAATTGTCCCCCTGAAAGGGGCAGCATCAGTCATGCTGACTTTTGTTGCAGGAGAGATCTGAAAGGCATTCTGTCTCTGAGGCAGACTGCATTGTGTTGCTCCCCGGGGGTCAGTGAGAGTGTGTCTACACTACACCTGTGACCGGTCCATGTCAGCTGTAAAATTGCAGTGTAACCTGAATGTCTATACCGCAGTTTTACAGCCCCGTAGCCCGAGCCCCATGAGCCTGAGACAGCTGACATGGGCCAGCAGCAGGTGTTAATTGCAGTGTAGACATACCCTCTGACTTCATACCACCGCTTACTTTGGCCTGTATGTAATAGGCATGATCTATGTGGAAGTGAGAACTTGAGGACCAGACATACGGTGATTATTTAGTTTCATCTCAATTTGCAATTATTTATAAAATGGGTTTCAAGTCTGGATTGTAGTTTGCTGAACAAGTTAAATGTATTTTTGAGTAATTAACCAAAAGAATTTAGGATTTCTAAATAGTCTTTATTGGTTTTCTGAGTAAAAAAAACCACTACAAATGACTTTTAACAAGCACTATATCATGCTACGTCATGGATGAGATAAAAATTAAGGATTTATCCAATGTTACTTATACCACCCTCACAAATATTTTGGCTGACTTTCTAATTCTGTAATTTGTTTTCCAGGAGACTGTTAATTCAGTTCCTTCACTCAGTCTTTTTCCATTAAAGTTCTTATTCCTATGTAACATGATGCATGTTCCAGCCATTGGCACATCTTATTTTTGCTTGATGTTTGAATAAGCCTATGCCTGCCAGATATATTGATTATATAGGCACCTGAGTAGCAAATGCAAGTTCTGACAACTAGCGCTGACTCAAGATGCTTCAGGTCACCTGATTATCTATTCTTGATTTCTTTCTTTACTTTATCCTCCCTTGCTCTCTGGTACACAGGATATTGTCCTGATCTGTTCAGGCTTTTGAGTGTAATGTTGAAGAATTTGGCTTCTTTCTCTATTGCTCTGTATAACATTTCAGTAGGATACTCTCTTTTTCTCTTTCCAAGTTGTATCTATGTTATCACTTGATATGGAAGTTGTGTGGTGGCATTCTTAAAAGAGTGTCCTAAATATGTCCAAAATCATTTTCTTGCCATGTTTGATGCTGCAGGTTGGTTTGCTTAGAATTTCTGATGTTGCAAGAAACTGTTTCCAGTGGACTCTGAAGATCTTCTGCAAACACTTATTTTGGATTGACTTGATCTGCTTATCAATTTCTGTTGCAGATTTGCAACACTCTGCTCCATAAAGAGAGGACAGACATGATACCAGTGTTAAAGAGACCATATTTTGGTGTAAGCACTAGGCTTGTGACTTTTCCAAATCCTTTCAAGTTTATGCAAGTTGTTTGCTCTTTTTGTTATTAGTTGCTTGACATCTAACATAGTGTCATCATCATTGTACATCTCACTCCCTCGAAAAATTAAATGATTTACTTCTAGTGTTTCTCCGTCTACTCTGATGGTTGCTTTGAGGACATTGATAGCCATATATTTTGTCTTCCCCTTGTTGATGAACAAATCAGCTTGTTTTACTGTGTCTGCCAAAAGCTGGGTCTTTTCTTCCATTAAGCACTATGTTGAACTAAGGGGGACATGCATCTGACAAAGTGGGTATTCACCCACGAAAGCCCATGCTCCAAAACTTCTGTTAGTCTATAAGGTGCCACGGGATTCTTTGCTGCTTTTAAGGGGGACCATGTCATTAGCAAAAAGAAGGTGCTCCAACTGTGGTTTATTCATTTATTTATACAATTCCTAGGTTGCCTTCTGGTGTTACTTTCCTCTTGACATAGTCGATGACCAGTGCAAACAATAGTAAGAACATAATACACCCTTAATTTAGTTCCGTTGTCACTACAAACCATTGGCTGATGTTGTTACCATCTCTGACTGCATATTTGGGATTATCATATAGATCCTTGATTCTAATTATTTTTTCCTGGTATTCCATAACTTGCCATAATTCTCTAAAATCTGTCTCTGCGTATGTTGTGAAAAGCCTTCTGGAAATCAAAAATATTTCTCACAAGAGGTGCTTGCAACGCCACAGTGTGTTCTGAGAACAACAATATGGTCTATGCATGATCTCGATTTAAAATATGCTTGTTCTTCTCTAATTTGGAAATCTGTTTATTTCTTGATACATTCTGGGATGATGTTGAACATGATTGTCCCAGGCACTAAGAGTAGATTATGTGCTGAAAACAAAATGCACACTATCAATCTAGAATCTCTGTAGGGTTCCAGGCTTATTTTACAAATTTAAAGGATCCAGTCTTTCAAATCCCTTGGAGAAACAGTGACTCTAATCTACTCTTCTAACAACGCTGCCAAAAGTCAGGGCTGCCCAGGGGGTGGGGCAAATAGGGCAATTTGCCCCAGGCCCTGGGCCTCGCAGGGGTCCCCACAAGAGCTTTTCGGGGCCTCTGGAGTGGAGTCCCTCACTCACTCTGGGGGCCCCGGAAAACTCTCGTGGGGGCCGGGCCCCCTGAGCTTCTTCCGCTCTGGGTCTTTGGGGGCAATTCAGCAGCCAGGGGGGCCTCCGCCACCGAAGACCCCAGGCCTCCTGAATCCTCTGGGCTGCCCTGCCAAAAGTCTTGGATCTCACTGCATCCCCTAATCACAGGACAGAAAATCCTAATTTCACACTCAGAATGTTTTCAAAAGACCCTAGCATAATAATGACATAAGTAGGCAAATCAATTTGCCAGTTCAAGCCTCACAGGAGTAAAGAAGATTTTCTTAGCTACCCTTTAGGGACTTCTGAGGTATCTTTCAGGTCCCAAGATCATTTAACTAGCTGCAGAAGTGAGAGGAAGAGCCTTCATTGACCAGGTGGGCCTACAGCATGGCTCCTTTACAAAGATACAATATGATAGAAGTGTCCAACTGATGCCCGTTAAAGATCCTGCAAAAAGGAAGGATGGGAAGCAGATAGGTTCATTGCCTTCCAAAAGACATCAAATGTAAGAAGCCCTGAAGTCTGTTAGGAGATGGGTGGTGTACGAAAGGAAAGATCCCATACCATAAGGGTACAGCGATTGAGTATCACAGGGTACGTCTACACTACGGGATTATTCCGATTTTACATAAACCGTTTTTGTAAAACAGATTGTATAAAGTCGAGTGCACGCGTCCACACTAAGCACATTAATTCGGCGGTGTGCGTCCATAATCCGAGGCTAGCGTCGATTTCTGGAGCGTTGCACTGTGGGTAGCTATTCCATAGCTATTCCATAATTCCTGCAGTCTTCTCCGCCCCTTGGAATTCTGGGTTGAGATCCCAGTGCCTGATGGGGCAAAAATCATTGTCACGGGTGGTTCTGGGTAAATGTCGTCAGTCATTCCTTCCTCCGTGAAAGCAACGGCCGACAATCATTTCGCGCCCTTTTTCCCTGGATTGCCCTGGCACACCCATATCGCAGTGCAACCACTGAGCCTGTTTTGAGCCTTTTGTCGACTAGGTGTCACCGTAGGGGGTGTACTAGGTAGCCGCTACAGCGAGGGAACGAAACAGTTGCATAGGAACAGTAAGATAGCAGAGCATCACACAGAGAGCATCATTTGCCTTTGCATGCTAGCTAGAGGTACGTGTATCCATTCGATCTGTAACCGATCTGCATGTGACCATTGTAACATCCGCAACTGAGGATAGACACAGTATATCTACTTCAAAAGTGAATGTACTCTGTGCTGCACAATGCACATAAATAAGTACCCGGCGAGTCGGCGCGGATCGACGGTCAAAAAGACAAGAAAATAAGGGAATGACTACCCTATCCTCTATGGCTACTCTAAAAACATTAGTAGTCGGTCCCGGCCGAATCGCGTGAGCCATATAGGATTGGCACAGAAGTGTGTACTAGAGAACCCAAGAATCTACCAGGAGAACCACGAACGAGAGCGCTCTCTGGGCGTGCAGATCCCGCAAAGCAAAATAGAATAGCTAGCATAGACCATAATCACAGGCTTGCTGCACCTGACACACAACAGAGCAGCCAACCCCATGCCATTCCATCCAACTCCGACAACCCACCTTCACCTGGAACATAACCGTGCAGTGTACCCCACCCACATTATGTGTGATGAGAATAAACAAGAATGCAGGAATAAGAAACAGTGACATTGTAGTGAGAGAAATGATGGCGGAAGCAGCCTCAGCTGCCTGATGAGTCCAGCCAGGGAAACATTAAAGCAGATGCATGAGGGAGAGGAGCCCAGCATCCGCCCCTGCTATGATATCCAGGCAATACAGAACTTTTCTTTTACACAGAAAGAAGGGAGGGGGTGGGGGTGATGGAGCTACAGCCCAGCCTGCTATAATAGGACCAGGTTACAGCATTGTGTGACCAAGTCTACTAGGTTGAGCGGGAGGGAATCATTCCTAAACTTGTGTTACCCAGTGGCCCCCTGAGCGCCCGGGCAAGAACTCACCTAAGCCAGTCCAGGAGCTTACCAGGCATGTGACGAGGGGTCGCCAACGGCATCAGTCCTACTGCAACTGTACTGGATCTGCCACCAGGCGCCCGCGCGGGAAGGGAGGAGAGAGAGACTGAGTAAACGGCTAGCTGATTTACAGTGCTGCGAGCACGCGTGGTCTGCACCACGCAGCCTGCAGTCGACTATCAGCTGAGCGGGTAGAAATTAAAAGGAAGGTCAAAAACTATTTTTTCCCCTTCTATCACAGCAGGGTGGGGGGTACACATTGTAGCGAGGAAGAGACTAACCACGCCGACAATCCTGTGTTTGACTATACAGGCAATTGGAGCATCAAGCAAGAATGGCAAATGATTTTCGGAGACCTGCGAGGACTGAATAGATTAGCTGGACGTCCTCAGGTACCCCCTCCTTCGCCGCCATGCGCTCGATTAGATATCATTTCGGACTATTAAATGCTTATCGTCGTAGCAGTGATCATGCGAGCCGTGCTGTGGACTCGGTATCAAGCTGGAGAAGAATGAAATTTTTTTTTTCAAATGCGTTTGGCATTCGTCTAATCGTAATGGGCATGCGCTGAGTTTAGAAGCAATTGAATAGCTTCCCAATAACAGCGAGTTCAATCCAATTGTCTCCTGGTACGGTCCCATGTTGGAGCTCTTTTTTTGGATTTGGGGTACTGCATCGCCACCTCATGCGCTGATCAGCAGCTCCACGCTGGTCGGTGTCAAACAGGAAAAATGAAATTCTAATAATGCTTCAGGGCTTTCCTGTCTACCTGGCCGACTGCATCGTAAGTTCAAGATTGCTGTCCCCAGAGCCGTCACAGTGAAGCACGTGGAATACCGCTCGGAGTGCGATTACCGTCGATTTGCAGCCACACTAACCCTAATCCGATATGGTAATACCGATTTTAGTGCTACTCCTCTCGTTGGGGAGGAGTACAGAAACCGATTTAAAGAGCCCTTTATATCGATATAAAGGGCCTCGTTGTGTGGATGGGTATAGCGTTAAATCGGTTTAACGCTGCTAAAATCGGTTTAAACGCGTAGTGTAGACCAGACCACAGAGGTTCATGACAGGTTCAGGGATGATTGAAATTTGGAGGTTTGTGCAAGCCTAAGTCACTTGTTTTGGATTAGGAGAATTCACATAAATTGAATCCAGTGAATTTCGCACAATTGTGGTCAGCATCATTACTTTGCAAATCTGGTAGGTTCATTTAAAATATATTATACATTCAGAATGTACAAATTTATATCATCACCTATAACTGATTTCTTCAACATGTACTGAGGAAATTTGCATGAAATTCCTCCCTGAGTTGGAGCAGGAGAGCCAAAAATTATTGCTGAATCTTTGAAAAGCCTAGCCTCTAGTGGGGGTCCAGTCAAAGATTCACAGGCCCACCTGGTAAAAATTTCTCTGATCAGCTAAGTAACAATCTCCTTTCCCTCTTCCTTATTCTCACATTCAATATATTATAGTCGATTTAGTTCTTAAATGGTAGAAAAAATGATTAAACTAAATTAAAAAATGCAGGGAAAAATCATAGTGTCACAATAAAAGTATACAATGCCAGTTGTAAGTAAGCTGATACAGGGATATACACACACTCACCAAGTTCTTTTCTCTATAACTAAAAATTTGTGAAAAATCTACTTTATCCAAATGAACAGAAGTAGTTCAAGAATGTGTTGTGAAATGTAATTAAACAAAATGCAGGAAAAGCCTTTGGTTTTTGTTTGGTTTTTGTTCTCATTGAAACATTTGGATCCCATTTCAGTTGTTTAAAGTTAGTGACTTCTGACATTTAATGCTTTCCATCACTCTCAATGACTCACATTTTAAAATGTAAGTGAATGCAATAATTGCCCACTGAAGGATAAATTCTGAACAGAGACAGCCAGATCCTCTGTGGTGGGCGAGACCCAGATAGTGTATCTGACATGTAAGGTTGTTATGCAGCTGGTGAGAACTACCTCATTCTCTGCCTGGCTAGACCTCGGTTCAGATTAGAGCAGCCAGGAAGCTCCTCTAACCTATGCTATCTGGAAACTGTTCATCAGCTGACGTTAAGCAAAACACAGCAATGCTTCAGCCTTGCTCCTTTCCAACCCAGCATGCTCCCTACATAAAGACCAATGTAGGATAAGTTAATGCTGGCTAAGCCATATTTATGTCATATGAGAACTCTCCCATGCCTGGGAAATTCTTGTTTCTTTGTGCTACTGGAATGGAAGGGAAAGAATCTGGCCAAGAATCTTCTGTCAATTTACAGCAGCACATCCAGTCATTCACCTGGTCATTTATTAAGCCTACATTTAAAAAAAAACATACACAAAGAGCTATTTTTACAGAAATAGGCAAAGAAAATTTAGTCTTCTATTTTCTCAGATGCTTGTCAGTATTCTTCCCAAGCATATCCAACTGCATTAGACGAGATATACAGTGATTACCACTGTGAAGATATTATTAACCCAAGACCTTTCTTTGGGGTTTAGTTTACAATAACTAATATTCATCCAAATAGATCATTCTCCAGGTGCAGAAGCATTGGCTTATTGCATTGATAGGAAAGGCAGAGTACCAGTTGAAAAGAGAGTTTAAAGAGAATTATCAATAGCTAAGTAAAACACCTTATTTATTCACCATTCTGGTTTATGTTTGACCATTGATACCTCTTTGTCACTGGTTAAATGTTTGGTATGAATTTTTCCAGTAAAAAGGGCATGTGAGTAAGTAAAGCACCAAATTATGTTAGCATGGATATTGCCAAAGAGGTATTACAGTTTTCCATCAAAATTCTTCATAAATACACTTCAGTGTGAGTCAATCATGAGATTCCCTTGATGATCCATAGACTTCTGGGATGTAATCCTGGCTCCACTGAAGTCTATGGGAGTTTTGTGATTGACCTCTGTGGACCAAGATTCCACTCCTGGCTTTTATGAGACCAAACTCTGTGTGGTAAATGTATTTATGTAAATTTATGTCTTTTTTTCTGTGTACCAAAGATTTACATTTCTAAGAAGACTGCTATTTTGGGCTGAATCCAAACCCATTGAATGAAAAGAGTACATAAAGTCATGGGTTTGCCCCTCCACATGTTGGCCAGCAGAGTTGTCTAACAATGTTGGTTGAAATGGGAATATGCTGAACTCCTCAACAGGAATGTAACAGTACAGCGCTAGCTCTGTTCATTGAAGAACTCCAGGAGGTGCCTCCATACTGCCTCCAACACAGGCATTATCTAGCCATTGGCGAGAGATATGTTTTTAGACAGTAATAATGAAAAATCACCTGGCTAGTTAAGATGTGGTCTCATATCACAAAGGGTTATATTTAATGGGTATCTTCTTTTGTATGATGAATTTGAAAAGCAGTATAAAGGTTGACATCCAAGTTTGTCGTCGTCTCTATGGCTTTCAGTACAACGGAATAAATCAAGGCTGTCCCTCCAGAGAGAGATCTTAGAGGGCAGTGGTTCACTAGTTGTTCCATGGTTTGGATGTCTTCACCATATTTGCATATTGAGCTGTCCTTCATTTTCTATTTACCTAGTAGGTAATTGCCCACATGAGGGTCTTCAGTGGTTCACTGTGGTCCATATCATACATTGCATGGTGAAGGTAGGTAGTTGGTGTAGGATCTGACCCTTGACCCAACTCTTTTGAGATCTTTGGCCACTCACCAGAAGGAATTCTTGGATTTATGAAAACATCTTGGGGGGCACTGGAAATCTTCATAGATGAGAAAGTCTGCATTCATTATTGCTCTGTTGTATTCTCCTATTATTGGTTCTTCTCTTTAGGATGGTAGTAAGATATGTGCGAAGATGGGGCTAGCCTGTCAGTATTGACTTCATCACTTCTATGACAATTCTCATAGCAGCATTCAATTGCATGTCAACAAATTTCATATATTCATTACCCGAGCATAGTGGGGTGCAGTGTTCAGCTGCTGGGAATATAACGGCTGAGGGAGCTGTCTGCAAGGTGTGAACATCTGCTTGCCAACTGGTCCTAGTTAATTTGGGGATTACATAATTGGGGATTACATAATTCCTAGCCTTTATCTTGGTGGTCTTCATTAGATGTTGGTGTTATGTGAGGCTACAATCCAGAACCACTCAGATATTTTGAGAAATCCTCATGCCTGACTTTGATACTTAATGGT
The DNA here is from genome assembly GCF_003597395.2 of Chelonoidis abingdonii. Lineage (NCBI taxonomy): Eukaryota > Metazoa > Chordata > Testudines > Testudinidae > Chelonoidis > Chelonoidis abingdonii. Next base: position 82,973,381 of record NC_133774.1, read on the forward strand.
ATGAGACCTTAGGAAGAAAGGCTCCATCTAGACAGGTCTAGAAATTGAGTTAAGGAGCTCATGTTTAAACACAGTCTCAGCTAGTTTCTAACATTGTTTGGCTAATCAGTTTGGTGTGAATCTCGTATTGCCATAGTTTGGTCTCACCCACATTGGGCTGCAAAACCAAGTTAGAAGCATGTTACCTGGGAATGTATTAAAAACAGGATTTAACTACAGTTCCCTAACTTGGTTTCTAAGTATGGTTAAGGGTAAGTCTAGAATCTAGTCTAATCAAGGACAATTGCAACACTGAGTTTTAGAGGTGGGGATTCATCCACCGAGGCCTAAAGTTCTGGAAATGCTTTTTATGCTGCTTGTCTGGAGTTCAGTTCCTGCAAGGTATAGGTGATTGTGTGTATAAGCAGTCCCTCATGCTTCCGAGTCATGTAGAATTTTTACATTTTTGATGCATTCCATTTTTTTAGCCTGGTGAATTGTCTGCAATTTGTTTTCTACTTTTTTCGCCATCTTTTTCTTCACTTTTTTTATTGTCTCTTAACAACTAATATGCCTATGTCTTAAGAAAGGGATAACAAGTTTCATATGAAGGATACATGTGAAAAATGGAATATGGCTGATCCTTAAAGTCCTTAAAAATAGCAGAAGTCCACTCTTGCTGTTTCCTTGCGCAAAGAACCATACATATACACTTTTAAACACAGAGCAATCAAATATGTGTAGGGAGTCATTTGCCTTTGCCATTTTTCATTTCTGTACATAATACTCAATAAAATACTTGTGTATCCTCAAGTTTGTACCATGGTAGACTTGCCTGAGATTAAGAGTTCTATTACTTCTTTTGAATCAAGTTAACAAAATACTTCCAAATAATAAACACAAAAACTTATGGAAAAATCTTAGAATAAAAATTCTTGCTAAACCAAGTACAATTATGCTTTCAGGTATCATGGACAAGCAGCATTCCACGTCCTCTAATGATCCTGGACATATTTTACATTTTACAAATGGCCTCCAGAGTTGGCCTACATATTTTGTATTTGCAACTGAGCACTTATTTACCTGCAAGATGGGAAAATGCACATCTATATACTGCATACGAATGTTCTTGATTTTAAATGCACAAATATGTTGAAGCACAAGATTTGAAACTATGGCCCTCAACTAAGTAGGGCTGGTTTTGTCTTGTTTTGTTTTCACCTGCAGAAGATTTAGACAAAAATGAAAAAAAAAAAGTCTAAGTTTCCCATGGAAAATTTGAAATTTTTCATAGAAATTCAAATTCTGAAACTGAAACTAAATTGAAATGCTGCCTGGTGCCTCATGCCATGTTCCCATTCTCCCTTATAGGGCAGGCTCCTTCACTGAACTACATCTACTGTGAGTGTCCCATAGTCACCTTTCTTTGATAGGAAAAAAGAGACAAGAGAGGCAGTTTGGCTCGGAAGCCTGGCTCATAGAGGGACATGAGGAAACCAAACTACAACTCTTATACGGTAATGCAGTAGCATTCCAAATAAAAATATTTTTATTTTCACACTAAATATTTGTGGGGTTTTTTTTGACAAAACCCCAAATTGCAGAAGCAGATGTTTTTTTGCTAAAACTGTCATTTCTTCAAAATTCTAATTTTCTGTTGAAAAACATATGCAATGGAAAATTTTGATCAGCCTTAAACAGCAGTGTGGTCTTTCGTTGGATACTTCCATACTTATCAAAGTCTGATTCTGCTATTCTTATTCATATTCAGTAGTCCTGTTCATTTTCCTAGAACTACTTGTTGAATAGGGTATTTAATGTAGGAGGAAAGAATTTGGCCCCAAGGGAGCAGCGATCTTTATTATACTGTACTGTATTTGAATTGTTATAGTATGTTTACAAACTTTCAATTTATCTTTTATTGCAGCATTGTTTCAGATAAACAAATGGGACCATCTGTTCCACTTTGATAGGGGTAAGCAGATGATATGACATCTTTGAGTGTGAAAGATGTCTCCATACCCCTTTCAATTTGTTTGTGTATAGGCATGGTTGGGCACTCGATACATTGCAACTAAATAAGACATGATGCAACAAGTGAGCATAACAAACAATTGGGTATCGTAAAGAGTAATGCTTCCAATCAGAAGGGAGCCACATGAAAACCAATCTTTGAAAATTTAAATTATTCAGACAAAGCCAATGTTTCTGAAACATGAAAGTTTTTCTAAATAAATCTGTTCATACTATATATCATGATTTTTTTAAAAAAAATATCTCTTACAATTTACACCTGTTAGCTGGACAAATCCCCAGTGTTAGATCCCCGGCTGTCAAGGGTACATGATGAATCCTAACAATGAGTAATAAGTGTACCGAAATTACATCCAATTCAATGTCTAAAATAACACTTATTTATAAAAATACAATAACTCATTATAACTGAAGCATGGAAATTACGTTAAAGTCAGTCTAGGGACCCACAAGGACCCAGGTAGTGACTCCTGTCCTGCCTCTCATGTGAAATCTGGGGTGAAATCTACTGAATGGAGCCAGCCAGAGACTCCAGCCCATAGGACCAGAAGCATGCAAAGCAGGGACTTCTGGAGGACTTGCTATAGTTTTGACTGGACTTTCTTTGCCCTGTGTTGATTGGCTGTTTGCTCCAGCCATCTCCTTTGACCTCCCTCGCAGTCTCTTCACTTCAGCTTCTCTTCAAACCTGCCCCTCTTCACCCTCTTTCCTTCAATGTCTCCTCTTTCTTTCCATTTAGCTTACCCCCTCTGAACCAAATGCATCCAAAACAAATACATACAATTTTAAAAAATCATGGACCTAACATGACATTTGCTGTCCATCACATTGTTCATTTTGCTTGTGTGTTATGCCTCTTTCTGCACCCTGTGTCTATCTTGCATAGTTAGATTGTAAGCTGTTTGGGGCAGGGACTGTTTACTGCATTTCGTGGAGCCCTGTTCTTGGTTGGTCTTTAGGCACTACCATAACAAATGTGATGAATAACAACAAATGCTCGCAGACGAATGTGACATAGGTTCTGAAGTTATAAAAATAAATTAAAAAAGAAAGGTGACTGGATGGTTTTAGCCCCAGATCTTGCTTTCCCATACACTACATGAATATTCATTATGGGTAGAATATAGGCCAGCCCACTAAATCTCTTGCTGCTAGCTAATTTATCTTGTTTTTCATCAAAAGCTCAAAGATCCACTTGTCACAAGATGACAATTTATGTCAGAACTGGTTCTCCTCTCCCATGTATATATCTGAAGAAACTTTACCAAAGTGAGTAGAATTATACTGGTGCAGAACTGGCTTCAATGAAAAGAGAGTCAGGTCCACTTAATCTCTGTTTAGGATCTGTTCAATCTAGTGCATAACACAGGATCCAGTTCTCGCCCTGCAGGATTTGCATGACACTTATTAGCTTTAATGGGAGTTTCTGCTCACCACAAAGAATAAATATCACGCCCCTAATGAGGACCATCTCAACTATTACCTGTAGCTGAGGTACAACTCTCTCAGATTTCACGGCTTCACTCTGGGCCAGATTCTGCAACCCTTACTTAAATTGACAAGTACACATAACTACATGAGTAGTCCTATTGGTTTCAACAGAATTACTCAAGGAGTAAGTTAATCTTTAATGTGTGGAAAGGTGGCAGAATCTGGCCTTCGATAGTTACTAATAGCTACCTAAGGCTAGCTGATGATTGTGATTATGGAGAAAGAACATGTCCTCCTATCTGATACAATTGCACACACATAGTTACATCCCTAATGGTCTCCCTGGACCTTGGGTCTGAGCACACAGGTGTATGGAGGTGCGATGTTCCTGTTACTTCCTGACCAGACCACTACAGTGGTGCAATTGAGGTAGTGCAGGGGTGTCGCAATTTTCTTCTCATGTATATCTGTAAGTTACTACCCTTCCCCTACCAAAAGCAAGGGATAAATGGTGAGGGAATTGTGTTGGAGAGTGGAGTCAGGGCACAGTGCCATCTGGGGCTACTCCTGGGGTGTTATTGCCTACACCACCCCTCACTCAGGCCTGTTCCTAAAAGCACAGTCTATCCCTAGCTGCTAAATAAGGCTGTTGCTGATCTCAGACTATAAGTCTAGACATAAAGCTAAGAAACACCTTTAAAAAGTACTTTAAACACCATCCAAACTATCAGTAATTTAGTTCATCACTCAATTTATTAAGCCGAAACATTCTTCTAAGGGATTGGCCCAAAGCAGGTGCTTCAGTGACAGATGTCCAAACTTTTAATTTTTTTTTGGTTTCTTTAGACTGAATGAAGCCTGTTTTCTGTTTCTGAGAACTGTTCAGATTTTTCTGAGTATTTTAGCCAACTAAATAAAGCACCTACATGAATGAGTCTTGCTGAAACGCCTCTAATTCTGCCAAATACAATGTGGTCACTGCATTTCCCAAGTGATTCAAATATACCATAAGAACTGCCATCTTCTGAAAGAGAGGGTGAATTTGTGAAAGATTTTTTGTTGTTGTTCCTTTTTTATAATATTTTTCTTTGATCTCAGTTTCTTTTCCAAATGCAAGGCTGGCAGCAGGACTGCCTTTGAATGAAGCAGACATTCCTAAGGATGTACTGCCAAAAATAATGGAAAGCTTGATACAACGGAAGGGTATAAAATTGTACCTGAAATGCTTAGAAAACCAGAAAGTTTAATGTTGCACAGATCTCAATGCCAACTACTGCAGCTGCTAAGATGTACTTGAAGAATGTAAGGTGAATTTTTCTTTTTTTGTGGAGTCCGAGGACATCTGTCTTTAAGTGTCTCTTGTTTATAGTATCAACAGTTACAGTCTATCAGATGTGCCAAAAAAAGTCTTCTAATCATTCACAGAAGAGCAAAGATGATGACAAAGTCTCTCTCATAAATTATGTCACAGGAATTAATTGTGGAATGAAGCATAACATTTTTAATGTTCTATAGTAATGCTGCCAACTATAATTTGTAATTCTGATTGACAATTTTTTTTCATAATTTTGCAGTTGTTAGAGACAACTCGATCTCAGATCTGCACTGTTATATTGACATAGCTCATTCTCTCTCTCCTTTCATTTCAAGAACTTTTTAATCCTACTCCTTGGAAGGTAGCATTTTAAAATAATTAAAAAGGAAATTTAAAATAATTTATGAACCACATAATTTTTTCATCAGCCTGAGGACATTGTGGGTCCAGAGTCTGCCTAAATTAGTGCTGACCACATTAGCATCATCTTAGATCAGGAATCCAAGTGGGATTGAACACGCAATGGTGGTACATAGAGTTGTCCCAGCCCTATCCCAGCTCCTTCCTTCCAAAGCTGCAGATCTTGATTCACATGGAGGACCTGTGGACAGCTTCTAGGGATCTGGGAAAAGTTGGGAATGCGACAGCAAAAGACCTGTTTCCTCTTTCCATGCCACCCCACTTCAAAAGAAAAAAAAAGGGAGATAAGTTATAATGAAAAATAAATACACTGGGCCAAATTACCCCCTCTCCCACAAATAGGGCCAGCCATATGTTGATGCCTTAGATTTAAAAAAATAAAATAAAATAAAAATCCATTGCTGCCTTCATTTCCCTCCCCTGAGACTAGGAAGAGGTGATTGAGGCCTGGTCTATACCTAAAATTTAGGCCGATCTACGTGGTCACTCAAGGGTGTGAAAAATTCCTGAGAGATTTAGGGTATGGCTATACTTGCAGCTGTACAGCGCTGGGAGTTACACCTGTCTTCGTACAGCTGAGTAGGGAAAGTGCTGCAGTCTGGCCACAGTGACAGCTACCAGCGCACTGTCCTGGCCACATTTGCAGCATCTGCAGCGGCATTGGGAGTGGTGCATTATGGGCAGCTATCCCAGCATTCAAGTGGCTGCAACATGCTTTTCAAAGAGGGTGTGTGGAGTGTGACAGAGACCGTGGGGGAGACAGAGAGTGGATTTTTGGAGCCGACACTGTGTCAGCAGCTGCCTTGCAAGTTCCAACCCCCTCTCTCACTCACTGAAAGCAAATAGCCCTCTTTGTTTTTTTTCTCACAGACTAGATAAGCAGCCTCTCCGAAATGGACCCACCCGACATGCCATGCTGCTTCTCTCCTCAAGCCCCTTCCTTCCCCATCTCTTCAAGCAAACACTAGCTGTGGGCATTCCAAAGGGAGCTCCCTGCCTCTGCTCATTCACAGCAAACAGGAGCTGTGTTTGTTTTTTTGATAAGCAGGTCCTGGAGCCCAGAGTTCACAACAAAACAAACAGAGGCATCACAACAAAACAAAGAGAGTAATCTTTACTTAAAAGGATTATGGGAAGGTTCCGGAGGTCAGTTACAGCGTAATAAGATTAGTCCTTGTTTACACTGGCACTCCAGCGCTGCAGCAGCGGCGCTATATTCTTTATTTCTCTTGTCGACATGGAGTACAAGCAGCGTTGTAGCAAGGGAGATACAGCGCTGTATGTGCCTTGCCAGTGTGGACGGGGAGTGAGTTACAGCGCTGTAAAGCCACCACCAGCACTGTAACTCTCAAGTGTAGCCAAGGCCAAAGTTAAGCCAAACTAAGCTCTGGTATAGACCCCTGTAGGTCAATGGAAGAATTCTTTCATCAACCTAGCTACTGCCTCTGGGGAGGATGGATTTACTAGCAATGGAAACACCATTTCTATCACAGTAGCAAGTGTCTACTCTACAGCAGCGTAGCTGCAGCATTGCAGCTTTGCTGCTGTAGTGCTTGTATTGTAAGCACACCCTGAGGGTTTCGAAGTGAGGCAGCCATACTATTCCTCTTGCCATATGCTGCTGAAATGAGCTCAGTACAAGAGACAGGAGAACATTTTTAGAGAACTTTTTCCCCCTCACAAATGTGGGTTGATTTCAGTGAATTGTTTCAGTCTAAATGACAAAATAAACACCTTCAACATTTCTAAAACAAAATGTTTCCATTTAGGGCTTAAAGCTACAAAGTGATTGAGATGCAATTTGCAAAAAGGGGGTAGTGATGCCCCTGACCCTTACATCCAAAAGCCCCATAGCTAGGGCACTCAGCGGGGATGTGAGAGATGAAGGTTCAAATCCCCACTTTGGAGTAGGGACTTGAGCCTGCATCTCCTCCATCTCACGTGAGTGCCCTAGCCACTAGGGTATTCAGGAAAAGACTTTTTGTCAAAACTGTTCCACTTGGTATAAAATGATTGAATACTCATCAGGGGTTAAGTGGGAAGAGAATAACTCTACAGCCTGGTAGTTAGGGAACTCATGTAGAAAGAGAAAAAACAGGGTTTCAGACCTGCTCTGGGGAGTAGGTTAATTTTGGGCAGCACATTGAATACCTGGCTAGGCTCCCTACCCTCTGCCCACAAATCACCCACAAATCATATTATTGAGTACAAATGCATAAATCATGAATGGGGCATTTTGGAATAAGCAGAGGTAAGAAACCTATGAAAGGGGGTCATAAGAAACTGAAAAGTCCACAAAGCTCACCCTGTGGATTCCTCAGCAATAGTTTAGAGGAATTTAGATTCATCACTGAGCAAGATTTCCCAGCCCGGAGAGTCCATATGATCCAAGGGGAAAAGGCACTTCCAAATCTGCAAGGCTCCTATGCCAACAGAAGTAGCAAACAGAAGGAATATAGGAAGTCTTGTCTCTAAACCAGGGAAAATGTATTTATCGGGGTTCCAGCCTTGGTGGTACAATTGTAGCCATGTGTTCTCAAGTACTATCTTAAGAATGTTGATCAATGCTGATAAATTGTTCAAAATTTCAGCTATGAGTACTTAACTTTTAAAAAAAGCTTGATCACTCTTTGCAATAACATGTGGGCTTAAACTAAAGCAAGAACTGTTTACTAACTCAAACTAACTTTGGGAAATCAAAATGCTATAGTTCCAGACATTTGGAGAATCTCAAACTCCAGGAAGTTTGGCCATACCTAATATTTGTCTGATAGATGACCTCAGTTCCAAATGTCAGTCCAAGTCCTGAGCATCATTTTCTTATGTAAGGGAACATTTTATATAGTGTATGAACTGTGTTTTCCAAGAAGAGTTTAAAGAGTTTCTTTAAACTCTTAGAAAAAGCCAAAATCTATTCCAAGTGTGTTATTGTGCATGTGTTGTTTATCTTTTTTTATTGGTTAGTGGGAAGTTATGAATCTTTATATATGAAAAGTGGTTTCTAAAATGTCCATGTTTTAAAAATATCTAAAATGTATTCTACTACTGACATCCTTGCATGAGTGCATTATGAAGTATGCTTGATAATAAGTGATGTTGATGTTTTTTGTTGTTGTTGAATAAACAGATGGTATGTTGCTATCAGATATGCAGGAAATAACGAACAGCCAAGCTCCCCATGTTTGAAGGGTGCTTTCCAAAAAACTAAAAATTTCCTAAGGCATTTTGAGTATAAATTAGCAAAGTTGAGCTCATGAGGTGAGTTAAGGGAACTCTTAACAGAAAGCTTATTCTTTGGCTACACATGACTGTTTCAGGAAATAAAAGCTAAGGCTTTGCAGAGATGTGTGTATATACATGTTACAGGTTCATATGATAATACTGCATATAAAATTTTCAGATATTGTACAAGACTCAAACTGGGGGATGGGATAATGTGTGCAGGTATACAGGCCTCCTTCCTCCCACGTGAGCATCCTAATCACAAGACTAGAGGCTTTTCCACTGTGTGTCACTCTCTCCTGTTGACATTGTCCACTCTGTGTCAAGACTCAAATATTCATTGGACCAGAGAGAGAGAGAGAGACAGACAAACACTCAATAGCCTGGTGATTAAGGCATGCACCTTGGAGATGTAGATTCAAACCCCTGCTCTGAATTAGGAACAGAAGATTTGATTCCACCTCTCCTACCTCCCAGGTGAGTACCTTAGTTACCAGGTTAGAGTCATTTTCACAGCATTCCCTTGCCCTCCCCCATGAATATTTAAGTATTTATACAAAGTGGAACAACTTTAATAGGAGAGGTTGAGAGTAAACCACATTGGAATAGTCTCAAGTCTCATGGTTAGGATGTAAAAGCAGCAGAGAATCCTGTGGCACCTTATAGACTAACAGACATTTTGGAGCGTGAGCTTTTGTGGGTAAATACCCACTTCGTCAGACGTTAGGATGATCACCTGGGAGGAAGGAGACCTGAAATCAAGCCTGTGCTCCAGAGAAGGGATTCAAACCTGGGTCTCCAATATCCCAGGAAAGTGCCCTAATCACTGGGCTAAAGATTATAAAGGGAGAGAACACATACAAGCTGACCATGGAAAATGTTTTCTCAGCTGAAACTGTGGGTCTACTTCACCAGTATTTTGGAGTGAATGAAAAACGAATTTTTCGAGGAATAAACTATTTGTCCAATTTTTTTGTCTCATTACACTCTCAAGTTCCACTCCAGTAATTTAACCATACTGACCTTTTCTCTCTAGAAGTTAAAAATAAACAAAACTCACTTTCATAATGATTATTGTATTGTATCTGACATTTACATGGCTAGAATTTGTAAATGTGTTCTAACTATAAATGTTTCTTTAGGGAGATTTTTTTCCCTACTCCTTCACAACAAGCAATCCTGAATGGTGTGTGGGGAAAAAAAAAAAGAGGTGTAAGACTAGTCTGTACAAAGTCCATGAAGTTGTTGCATAAAGTAGAGTGCAGTAAGAAGATAAGGTATAGTAACACATTTTGGCAGTATCACTATAGTAAATGCTATTCATAATTTTTCCTCTTGAAAGGAATTTTATAATGCCTTTAGCAGGATAATTAAGCAGTAAAATTAAAGGTAGCATGATCTGAGCGAGTTTATTTAGACTCATAGATTTTAAGGCCAGAAGGGGCCATCATGATCATCTAAGTCTGATATTTTGCACCTTGCAGGCCACAGAACCTCACCCACTCACTCCTGTAATAGACCCCTAACCTCTGGGTGAGCTATTGAAGTCCTCAAATCATGATTTAAAGACTTCAAGTTACAGACAACCCACCGTTTACTCTAGTTCAAACCAAAAAGTGATGCAAGCCACAGAAGGTGACAACTTCCCAGGATCTCTGCCAATCTGGGCTGGGGGAAAATGTCTTCCTGATCTCCAAATATAGCAATAGGTTATACCCTTCCATGTGAGCAAAACCCATCAGGCAGACACCTGGGAAAGAATTTTCTGTAGTAACTCAAAGTCTTCCCTATCTAGCAACCCATCTCCAGCCATGGAGATATGTGCTAATAGCAGTTGCAGATGGGCCATATGCTATTGTTGGCAATCCCATCATACCATCCCCTCCATAAACTTATCTAGCTCAGTCTTAAAAACAAATTCGTTGTTTTGCTCCCACTACTCCCCGTAGTAGGCTATTTTAGAATTTCACTCCTCTGATGGTTAGAAAACTTCATCTAATTTCAAGCCTAAACTTGTTGATGGCCAGTTTACCCATTCATTTTTGTGCCAACATTGACCATTAATTTCAATAATACCTCTCCCTCCCTGGTGTTTATCCCTCTGATGAATCTATAAAGAGCAATCAAATCTTTCCCCCACATCACTCATTTTGTTAGGTTAAACAAGCCAAGCTTCTTAAATCTCTTCTCATAGGTAGGTTCTCCATTTCTTTGATCATTCTAGCAGCCCTTCTCATTACCTATTCCAGTTTCAATTCATCTTTCTTAAACATGGGAGATCAGAATTGCACATAGTATTCCAGATGAGGTCTCATCAGTACCTTGTATAATGGTAATACTAGTTTTCTAGCTCTACTGGAAATACCTCTCCTGAAGCATCCTAGAATTGCATTAGCCTTTTTCATGGCCACATCACCTTGGCAGTTCATAGTCATCCTGTGATTGACCAATACGCACCTGTCTTTTTTCTCCTCGATTGCTTCCATCTTATAGCAAAAATTCTTGTTAGCCTCAAAGTACATGACCTTGCACTATTAAATTTCATCCCATTTCTACTACTCCAGTTTTCAAGGTCATCCAGATCTTCTTATATGATATTCCTGTCCTCCTCCATCTCAGCAATACCTCCCAACTTCTGTCATCTGCAAATTTTATTAGCACACTTTCACTTCTTGTGTCAAGGTCATTTATGAAAATGTGAATAAGATTGGCCCCAAGACTGATCCTTGAGGAACTCCATTAGCACACTTTCACTTCTTGTGTCAAGGTCATTTATGAAAATGTGAATAAGATTGGCCCCAAGACTGATCCTTGGGGAACTCCATTAGTAACCACCCTCCAGTCTGATAGTTCACCTTTAAGTGTGAACCACATTAGCCCATGCTGTTTCAGTGGATCCTGCTAAAAATCATAGTAGGCATTGATATGTTATTTAATTAATTTGTTGTTCGCATTTGTGGGGGAAGACTCCCTGCACCTATCTTCTGAAATTCCTCTCAGTATTGACACACATTATCATCCCTCCAACTTCTGAAGGTTTGTGTCACACACTAAGAGTGCTGGACAGGATTCCCTTCAGAATAAAAAAAATAACACCAGGAATCAATACTAGCTGTCCATCATGACAGTGCTGATAATTGCCAGTATTATGCTATCCCATAGTGGATTTAGGGGACCAGATTTTATGGTCCAGTTGAGTTGTGCTCAATGCAAGATCTGAGAGAAGTGGGGGAAAAGTTGGAGTTAAATCATTTTTGTGCTCCCTGACCCTAGGGCAGGCTGGGGCTGATTTGATCCTTGGTGTAAATTAAAGCAGCTCTAACTTATGCCAGGCTTCTTGCAACCTTAAGGGTTGCTGGGGACAACCATAATGTAGGGAAGTCTCAGCCACCACTTCTTTATTCCAGCCACAACCCCTATGCCAGGGGTCAGGAGGTGCCATCCAAAGATTCCCCTGTGCAAGGACAATCCTCAAAAGGCTTAAACTATTCACTTTATGGCTGCTTTGCACTACCAGAGTGGCACAAAACAACTGGAGTAGGGCCAAAGATATTGAGAATCTATGGATGTTCTTTACTTTAACCTAACACTTACTATATAAATATTAGTTCATGTATTTAAACCATATGTATACCATGTAGAAAAGGGCATTATCAAAATAATCCAGTCATTAGATTAATTTTATTTTAGTAATAGTACATTTTAGACTAGAAGTTGGACTAGATTAGGGGGGGTTAGACTAGGTGACCCTTGCAGTCCCTTTTAACCCTATGATTATCACTTATATTACCCATTATTTTAAAAACAGAAAATAGCAGCTATTCCAGAAGTACAGTTTATCATCTCTTCTTCTTGAGGGGCTCACATCTGGAGGAAATTTTTGGGCAAGTATAACTGCCTGATATTGTTTTGACTTGAAAAACCCTAAATGGCTTAAGTCTTGGTTACCTTAGGGACTGCCTCTGTTCTTGTGCCATCCCAGTGCAGCAACCACCAATAGCAGCACTCAAGCTGGAGGGAGCTTTTGGTACTCTGTGAAGACTCCCTCAGCTCTGGAATGTGTTTCTCCTATTGGTCTGCCAGGGCCTGGATTTGTTAACCTCGCAGACACACTGCAAAACTTGCCTTTTTTCTTGGGCACTGGGTAGAAGGCACAGTCAGGGCTGGCTGAGGTTATTCTATGGTTTAGATTAGCATTGTTTTTTGGCAGGAACTGTAATTATAACTGCAAAAGCAGTGAACAAATGATACAAGTGGTCTGTATAGGATTTATTGGCTGCCATCATAAGGTTTAAGAATTTTTAAAGGTTCCCATCAGCCCTGCAGTTTACAGAGTAAAGGCAATAGAAACAGCTGCTGTATTACCTTATCCACATAGCCCCTCCATGTAGCAAAGTTGCCTTCAAGGAGCTCCCTGTGGCAGCTGCAGCCAGGATAGTCTCTCACAGCAAGACTCTACTAGAGCCACGCTACCAGGGAAGGAAGAAGTAAGGAACAAAAGCACAGGCCTTCCATGCATATAATCATCACCTCCTGTAGACTCCTGGTGGCCTAGATGACTGAGGGCTGGACCGACAGCCTGTCATGCTGAGAGAGCAAATCACTCCTGCTAGAATAATGTGGGCCAAGTTTTATGAGGGGAACATTGGGCATTTTACTATGGGAGAGAACAATATGGCTCAACATTAGAAGCACAGAATAGAGTATACACTTTCAGGTTACAGCCCTTCTTGGTGTGCTCAGGTTGCAAGTAACATAGCAGCTCCTGATTTTTCCAGTTCACCAACCTTCTACAAGCTATGTCTTGTACAAATCAAAGAAGGTCTGTTTTCACAAGAATGTTTTCTCTTTTTAGAGAAAGATTAACCAAATATGTTGAGAAGTTATTATAAAGTAAATTAATCAAGAGAGCAAATTAAAAAATATTATCCTGGACATCTCTGAACTCTAAAACAAATGAATCTGAATTGCTCCCTTTAGAAGATGGAGATTCATCTTTTGATTAATTTTTTTGCAGTTTACTTTGCTCCATTAAATTCTAAAGGGCGTATCTTCAGCTGCTGTGAATTGTCATAGCTCCATTGACTTCATTCCACCAGTGCCCAAATAGCAAGCAGCACCTTATTTACATGCAGAATTTCTTCTGTTCAGCAAGAAGTTGTTGTCCCTCACTCGTATTGTGAAACATTCAGAAATGCAAAATGATAGAAATATCATAAACATCTAATTTATCGAATATGTAATTTATAACAAAGGTACTCAATCCATGTGATGTAAAGCTTCCCGTATCATCATTGCTCTTGTCTCTCTTGCTTGGGGTCATTGGCATCTTTTTGTTGATTCATCACCCTAATTCCTGTAGCACTATAATGCTACTCCATGGCGGACTTTTGCCCCCATCGACTGCTGCAATGGCAAATTCTGGTGCCAGATGAAGTAGACTCAATGGTGAATTTAACCTGTGAATAGACATTGGCTTTTTTGATTTTAGATTTGATGCTTTGAGTAAAATATAATTGTGGGGTTTTGATCTACTAATTGTGGGAGATTTCCAAAAGCACCTACTGGATTTCGGAGCATTAGCTTTCAAAGGAGGTTGCGCACCTAGTATAATTTAAAATCTTCCTGCCAGGCCACACAAACTTCACTCATCTGAACTCCTGTTTCTATTCCAATTTTTGGCTTCCTCTTTTGGGGGTTAACATCTACACAAATGCTTACATTTAATCAGAAAATACTTGAGCAGAGCAGGTACGTGAAGGGGAAAATTCAAGAGATCAACTCAATTTTCAATTTAAATCAAATAACTTGAAATTTAGTATGTTATTTTCATTAAACTCCCTCACACCTCTGGGGTTGGCTTCTGTGACTGGATAAGTTGTTTTTTTTTAAATACACAAACTGGTTTCTCAAAGAACCTGTAATACTGCACTGAATCATGAAATCAAAGCTACACTTATGGATACTAACATCAACAGTCCAGAGGACAAAAGTGTACAAGCCTTTCAAAATTATAACATAAACAAGGCAATGGCATATTGAGTCAAAACAGCATAGAACCGCTTTTAGTCTATTAAACGCTGATGACTGTCCCATTGAAAGGCATAGTCACCAGAGGACAATAAGCATTTAGCATGTGCTTTATGAATATAAATGAGGACCTGATGTGCCAGAAGTGCTGAGCTTTGAACTCCAGTTGAGGTTAATGAGTTGCAGATGCTAAGCATCTCTGAAAAATCATGCTTTAAATAATTACTCCTTATCTTATTTACCTATAAGTAATTAAGAGGGAGTTTGTATCCTCCCTCTATCACAGACTTCAAGTTCTCTGCCCAGATTGTGACACTCATTCAGTGCCTGGTAAGGGAATCAAGGCACGTTCTGCAGTCTGAGTTCCTAGGGTCCCTATCTCCAGCAGCCCAGGTCTGTACTAGCAGAAGTCTTTCTGCGATTCCCCTGGACTACTGCATACCTTAAAAGCAGCAGAGAATCCTGTGGCACCTTATAGACTAACAGACGTTTTGGAGCGTGAGCTTTCGTGGGTGAATACCCACTTCGTCAGACGCAGGTCCCTCACCAAAGGCTCTTAAACAAAATAAGCAGTCATAGGATAAGAGTGATGGTCTTCTCATGGATCAGTAACTGGTTAAAAGACAGGAAACAAAGGGTAGGAATAAATGGTCAGTTTTCACAGTTGGAGAGAGGTAAATAGTGGTATCCCCCAGTGATCTGTACTAGGATCATTACCGTTCAACATATTTATAAATGATCTGGAAAAAGGTGTAATTATTGGGGTGTCAAAGTTTGCAAATGATACAAAATTATTCAAGATAGTTAAGTCCAGAGTAGACTGCAAAGAATTACAAAAGATCTCACAAAACTGAGTGAATGGGCAACAAAATGGCAAACGAAGTTCAATGTTGATAAATGCAAAGTGATGCATATTGAAAAACATAATCCCAACTATCCATATAAAATGATGGGGTTTAAATTAGCTGTTACCACTGTGGAAAGAGATCTTGGAGACATTGTGGATGGTTCTTTGAAAACATCCACTCACCATGCAGCAGCATTCAAAAAAGCTAGCAAAATGTTAGGAACCATTGGTAAAGAGATAGATAAGACAACAATAAATATCATAATAACCCTATCAAGCCCAGACCTTGAATATTGCATGCAGTTCTGGTTGCCCCATGTCAATAAAGATATATTAGAATTGGAAAAGGTACAAAATACCGGAACACAAATGATTAGGGGTATGGAACATCTTCCATGAGGAGTAAAAAGACTAGGACTGTTCAGCTTGATGACTGAGGAGAGATATGACAGAGGGCCTTAAAATCATGAATGGTGTGGAGAAAGTATCAGAGGAGTAGCTGTGTTAGTCTGGATCTGTAAAAGCAGCAGAGAATCCTGTGGCACCTTATAGACTAACAGACGTTTTGGAGCGTGAGCTTTCGTGGGTGAATACTCACTTTGTCAGATGCAGGAGAAAGTGTTACTTAGCCCTTCACATAACACAAGAACCAGGTGTCACCCAATGAAATTAATAGGCAGCACATTTAAAACAAACATAAGAAAGTGCTTCTTCACACAATGCACAGTCAACCTGTGGAACTCATTGCCCAGGGATGTTGTGAAGGCCAAAAGTATAACTGGGCTCAAAAAAAGAATTAGATAAATTCATGAAGGATAGGTCCACCAATGGCTTCTAACCAAGATGGTCAGGGATGCAACCGCACACTCTGTGTGTCCCTAAGCCTCTAAATGCCAGATGCTGGGACTGGACAACAGGGATAGATCACTTAATATTTGTCCTGTTACATTCATTTCCTCTGAAGCTTCTGGCATTGGCCACTACTGGAAGACAGGATGCTGGGCTAGATGACCCATTGGTTTGACCCAGTATGGCCATTTTTATGTTCTTAACTCCAAGTATTCAGAAATCTTGAGTGAAGACACAAAACTCACAAAATTATCTTAAAACATAAAATTTAGAAAATAAAAATGAAAGAACACTAAATTTATTAGTCCTCTGGTTTCTAAGACTTTAGGATGCAGCAACTTTACATTTTCAAGCTTTTTTCTCTGTAACTATGAGGACAGAAACTTCTTTTTTTAAAAAAAAAGCTGTAATTTTAATGCAATCTCTTGATTCCAGCAGCTGGAGCTTTATGAAAAATATTAAACATTGTGAAACGTGATAAAATCATGGGAGCTGGCAAAACTGTTAACCCCTACTTCCTGTTGCCTTACACTTTTCTCTTTGTAACAGTTTCTCAAAGCCCTATTTCTTCACTTTTTTTCTTCATTCAGCTGCCTCATGTAATGTTTCCTGCTATCTTTCATATTGGTGCTCATTCACATCAATTTCCTGTACCACATAGTTTTCTTATCAAAACCCGCTTTGTACTATAAAAATTCAAGACTAACACTGTCAAGTTATTTTAAGACTTTTTTTAAAAAAAGGGTTTTACTCAGACATGAAATGTTATTGATAAGGGGATGTGTGTTTTGGGGGTTCATTAGGTTCACTAAATACATGTCGTAGCTGGTGAAGTGTTCAGGTAGGGATCCATTTGTATTTGAATTAAAAAAAAAGATTCTAAAAAAATACAGGCAGTCCTCGATTTTACGACGTTCAACTTACAAGAAACGGCACTTACAACATTTGTGAATTGACATCCTGATTCAACTTATGATGTTGGTTTCTACTTTACAATGCTTGGTCCGACAATGGAGTGGATTGTGGTTCAAGAACCAATTGTGTCATAAGTCCGAGGACTGCCTGTACTGATGTGCATTTTAGAAAATGTGAAAAGAAAAAATATGCCTACAACTAAAATACATAAGAAAATGTATTTAACCAATAATTTTCTGTATTGTTTACTATTATTTCAGATATTAGATTTTGAATAAAAGCTTGCATTCTAACAACCCAACTGCATTTTCTACTAGATCAGGTGCAGACTGAGTGAAGGTATCATATTCCAACTTTTGTGACATCAGAGTATGCCATAGAAGTTATTACAATTACACAAATTCCTTATTAGGAGTTCTCCTTCAGATCAGCATTATGGGCCAAATTCTGCTCTCATATACAGTGTAAATCTAGAGCAACTGAAATCAGGTCAATGTTCTTCTTGATTTATGCCAGTGTAACTGAGATCAGAATCAGGTGCTATGATTTCATAGCAGGACAAGCTCTGCTCCCTACCCCCCCGCCCCCCCCCCCAAAATGTGATTTCTCCATCATAAACCTAAATCTAAAAGTGAACTAGAATATTAAAACACTGTTTATGATAGCCTTAATTTTTTTCTGCACAAAAGTTATCTCCTTTTCTTTTTCACATTAGAAAAAACAGGAATATCAGACCCTGATTTTCTTTCATTCTTGGTGGGCTGTCTGACAGATGAGCATGTGGTGGTGAAACCTGAGCTGCAGCATTCCCAGCTCCCAATTGGCCAGATGTTATGGTGGGATCATAAAATGGGCTAAAACATGTAATAACATCTCTTTAAAGGCTGGGAGAGCAGCTAGTATACTGCACTGAGGAAAGTGCAAAATAAGACCAGTGCTCCAGCCACAGTGGGTGAATGGGTCAGAACAATGATTGACAAGTTAGCAGTGTTGCATAATCCATTTTGAAAATGGGGCTTTTTTTTGGTATAAAGTACAGCAGTGGCACGTTTGTACCTACCAAAATTTCAGATAAAATACAATAGAAAACTATGTATTTTGAGAGCAACGGAGGAAAATGGAGAGAATTTGTCTAAAGCATGTTAATTGGAGTCATTGCTTAAGTAAATTTCATATATGGTAAAGTTGAACTTATTGTTTCAGAATGTATGTTGAACTGAGCGAGGCAAACTATTCATAGAAAAACTAACCCTTTTTCATGAATCAGACTGATTTTTACAAATTAGAAATAATTCAGCGCATTTATTATGAAAATTTCAGCACTGAGTTTCTTTGTAATATTCCTCTGAAAATCTGCAGTTCATAATTTGTAATTTGCCCTGTGTTATGTATTTGCTATATAATAATATTTCTGCTCTCTAACTAGATGGCTGAGACTTATAAACAAAACTGACTGAATAAGTCTTTTGGCACAAACCTTTGCATCAACACATATATATTTGTGAAACTTTTGTTTTCCTGAACATTCTTGCAATCAAAATTACTCTGGTGAATGTTTGGTGAAAGGTTTGTGAATTATATCAAGGAATATTTGGAATATCTACAAGTACTTTTATGCAGTATTCACCCAGTTCTGATCCTGAGGGTAGTTCTACTTTATTATTCTAGGGATCTGGGGTTAGTTCTTAGGTATTGTCCTTTTAAATTAATAATTAATTAGCTATTTACCAGAAGGCTTTGATGGGACTTATGAGTTAAAAATTGAAGAACATTGTTTGTATTATTTTTATCCCAGAACTCACCCATTTAGCTAAATGTTTTTTCCTTTTTTTAATATTACAATATCAAAGTTTAGCAATCGAGACATATTTTAAAACTTTGGTATTTCACATCTATATTATCAAGACACACACACAAAAA
This sequence comes from Chelonoidis abingdonii, assembly GCF_003597395.2. Lineage (NCBI taxonomy): Eukaryota > Metazoa > Chordata > Testudines > Testudinidae > Chelonoidis > Chelonoidis abingdonii. The sequence goes on from NC_133774.1 coordinate 82,992,343, forward strand.
CTCCACCTCTAACTATACCATGAAGCTTAATTTGAAGCAGGTTTCTGAAATAATTTGTTATGAGAACTACTCTTGAGCTATTTGGTCTCATCATGACATCATAAAAATAGCATATCTGAATTTTTTATACATAAGACATTTGAGATGCTACAAGGGAAACCATAAATTACATACAGAAAAAAACAACAGTATGGTACATTGTTTATTCTGTGGTCTGCTGCTGAAGTCTTATTTCATATATAGTTACAACAGGTCTGAATTCTTGCAATTAAATAACAGAGGTCAAGCAATGTCTGAAATCATGTTGCTTAGGAGAAGAACTGGTAAAACTTCCAGTTCTTGCTCCACTAAATTGTTATAGTTAAAGCACAAAATTACTAACTTACAAGATTTCTCATTACATAAGCATCATTATTTTGCTAAGGCAGTTACTTTGAGAGTCAGCGCCTACCATTCACACCCCCATCTACAAGCTCAGAAAGCCCGAAAAGCAGTAGGACTAGCATGATTCCACTCAACAGGATGGGGGAAAGCTTCTGAGGAGATATGCTTGGAGATTCCATATCCTTGCATGCTGCAAAACACTGCTTGCTGGGAGCTGTCTGTACAGCAACAGAAGGAAGAAGGGCTGGGTGTGGGTTGAAGCAAAGGGTAGAGTGTAACCAGTGGATGTGAAACTATGTAGATTCACTGACCAGATACAGGACAAGGTGAAGGGAATTTGAGCAAGCTAACCTGGAGCTCTGAGCTCAGGAGAAGATATCTCCAATTCTGACAACAGACTCCCAATGCAGAGTCTGTTTATTCACTTTGGGCCAGAGTCTCTTGTCCAGTCCAGCCCTCTTGAATCACTTGGAACAAAGGGGCCAGAAACTGGCCAGGTCCCCATAGCTGTAGATTCCTCCAGGGAGACCCTGTCAGCATGGAGATGACACAATCAGCCCCTAAACATTCATGGCATAACAAGGAAGGGACAGAGCATGCCTGGAGTGCTGCTGCTGTGCTCTGGAAATCCCTAGCTGGCAGGTGGCTCCTGGAAAACTAAACAGCTGTTCTCAGACTGTGATAACTATTCCAGGGGCCAGGGATGGCATAGATCCACTAGAGAAGCAGAATACTATAACTGACTTCTTGAATGTCTGTGCCATATTCTTGTGTGACCACCAGAAACTGGCTACAGCAGACAATCTGGGGTTTCTCCTTTGTCTCTTCCCCATCGCTCACCAGATTACATTCTTTCCATATTAATTTCCTTCTAAAATATTTACTAGACTAGTAACTGAATTTCATCTCACCTAGCATGTCTTGATAAGCAAGTAAACTGTGGTATTCAAATTACTCAAACAATACAGTTCTGAGGATTTGCACAGTCAGCAATGTGCACTTCAAAAAAGTTTTTAGCAGATAGCGGTTTTTAGTACTTTCTAAGTATTCTAAGCATACTTTGAAAAAAAGTCATATTGGTTTGCTTCCTATTATGTTTATGCTGGACCATCAATGGTAGCTGGTTGTCCTAAACAGACAGTAAAGGGTTAAGAAGTTCACCTAGCCTAGCTGACACCTGACCAGAGGAACCAATGGATGGACAAGATGTTTCAAGAGGAAGGAGGGAAGTTTTTCTTTTGTTCTATTCATTAAGTTCTGTGCTGGAGTGAAAAGATCAAGAAATCACCCAGGGTAGTGAGTATTAGAGAAGGAACGAATTAGCTTATGTTTATTTCCTTTTGTGACTTTGTTTTTTTGCATTAGAGGGATAATCAAATTGTAACTAAGGTTTTGCCCAGGGGAACATCCTCTGTGTTTTGAATCTGTTGTCTGTGAGAGTAGCTTGTATGCTAATCTCTCAGAGGTATTTCTTTTACCCCTTTTCCTTAATTAAAAGTCTTCTTTTTAAGAACCTGATTAATTTTTTCCTTGTTTTAAGATCCAAGGGGTTTGGATTGGTGTTTACCAGGAAATTAATGGAGAAGTCTCTCAAGGTTACCCAGGGAAGGGTTACAGTACGTGGGAGGGAGAGATTTTGTGGGGGGGAGACAGAGTTTCCCAAATGACTCATAAACAGCTGTTTTAGATGATTTGGGTGGTGGCAGCAATCAGATTTAAGCTGGTAATTAAGCTTAGGGGTTCTCATGCAGGTCCCCACATCTGTACCCTAAAGTTCAGAGTGAGGGTGAAACCTATGACACTGGTATACTGGAATTGATTTCATGGCATATTACCAGAATTGACTCCACACCTACAATTTCCAGCAGAATCAACGGCCGAGTCACCTACCATTAAGCATTCTGAATTTTTTGGCCTCCATAGGGTGCCAATGGGGGTACATTATTTAAACCTCTCTCTTTCCCTGCCTCCTGTGTTTTGACAAATGAATTACCTAATTCCGTGCTGAAGTACTTTCCAAAAACTAGTGAAAATGTCTCTGTATGAAACAGAAAAACCTCAATGTTAAAATAATACTAAGAGTTTTACATACAAAACCCGCACACATACAGAATAAATTCTGAGCCCTGGTCTACACTACGAGTTTAGGTCAAATTTAGCAGCATTAGATCAATTTAACCCTGCACCTGTCCACACGACGAAGCCATTTTTGACGACATAAGGGATCTTAAAATCGATTTCTGTACTCCTCCCTTAGGGGATTAGCGCTGAAATCAACATCGCCGGGTCGAATTTGGGGTAGTGTGGATGCAATTCGATGGTATTGGCCTCTGGGAGTTATCGTGACCACTCTGGACAGCACCCTCAATTCAGATGCACTGGCCAGGTAGACAGGAAAAGCCCCAGGAACTTTTGAATTTCATTTCCTGTTGGGCCAGCGTGGCATGCTGATCAGCACGGGTGAGAATGGAGTCCCAGAATCACAGAAGAGCTCCAGCATGAACTGAATGGGAGGTACTGGATCTGATCGCTCTATGGGGGAGAAGAATCCATGCAGCAGGCAAGCGCACAGCAGGCAAGCAGAGAATCCCATCTCCCCAGCAGCCAGGAACTGTTCATCACCCTGGAGCCAATGCCCTCCCAACCCTCCCAAAGCCAGAGAAGGCACCTCTGGTGAGTGTACCTTTGTAAATATAATTCAGGGTTTAAAAGCAAGTGTGTTTAATGTTTAATTTGCCCTGAAGACTTGGGATGCATTCACGGCCAGTATAGCTATTGGAAAAGTCCAGGGACATCTCCATGAAGCTCTCCTGCAGGTACTCTAAAAGCCTTTGCCATGCGGTGGGTGGAGGTCTGTTCATGACGAGCTGTTTGCATTTGGCTGAGAGGGATCTTCCCTGCTACTAGCCATGCAGTGGGGGCGGGGTTGTGAATTCTGTCATTCAACTCAGAATTCCAATGGGCGGCGGAGACTGTGGGAATTGTGGGATAGCTACCCACAGTGCAACGCTCCGAAAGTCGACGCTAGCCTCGATACTGTGGTCACACTCAGCCGACTTAATGCGCTTAGTGGGGACAATATAAAATCACTTCCTAACAAATCGACTTCTATAAATTCGACCTAATTTCGAGGTGTAGACATACCCTGCGTTACAGTCCTAATTATGCACCAGATTGTCTTTGCCATTTCGGGATATACAATTCTCTTTCAGACAGTCACACAACACCAAGCAATGTTATATTCTCTGGATGGTTCTTTAACAAATATATGATGCAGTGTCAAAGCAAAGGTGAGGCAGAGCTAGTTTCCTAATTGATTTCTACCGACTATTGCTTTTTCATTTTTTTAAACATGGCATGGCAATGAAACATTTACATCATTTAAAAAATATATTAGGGAAGAGAAAATTAGCAAATGTTATCATGAGGTAAAAATCATAGGAAAGTTCTAGCAATGTCCCTAATAACTTATTTGCTATGTTGTAATACAACTATGAAATATAACAGTTCTATGTATAATCTAGCGTGACCAGATGTCCCAATTTTATAGGGACAATCCTGATATTTGAGGCTTTTTCACATATAGGCACCTATTATCCCCCACCCCTTGTCCCGATTTTTTACATTTGCTATCTGGTCACCCTAGTATAATTGTAAAATTTGGTACAATGAAAACAGATAATGGACAGTTCCAATTGCTGCAAATTAATACCCTTTTGCTTTTTCCTTATAGGACAGAAACAGGAATTCATAGATTTTTCAGCTAGACACCTAGGAATTTCCACTTGCATCCATGAGGCTCATTTAAGCAGTCAGCACTTTATTTCCAAATGTATCAGAAAGTTTATTTTTACTGCATCTGTTAACTATGCAACCTCATATATCCGTCAACTCAAAATATATTCCTGTTTGCTCTAAATTGTAGCCTTTAAAAGAACTGTTAAGAAGAAAATGTATCTGATTGCAAAATACACGTGTTCCCTAAGCCCCAATGTGCAACTTTTAAAACAAAATGTTGGAATCAGTCCTGCCATTACAGAAAGGTGGTAAAGGGCGACACGTTTCCAACTCTTTCCCTGCAGTCACAGGAGTAGCTCTGAAATGGCCCAGCATCATGCAGAGCATCTGCTGTCCCTTCCCTGGGACTTTGCCAGCTGGCTAAGGTTCACAAAAGATGATACTCCAGTTAAGGATAACCAGGATGTAGTGCACTCCAGACACTCCTCTTCTTGCCCCTTGACACTCTCCTATCTATGCCTGGTACACCTCCTGCACCCTGCACAGCATGGAGAGATGTGCAGGAGTCAGCTATGCTAGCACTGTGACTGCTAGTGACTCTCCTGTTCCAAGGGAATTTCCAGCAGGGAATTTGTAGGCGGTGTCTCTTCCCACTGTACTACTCAACAGGAAAGAGAATTTGGCTTCAAGTACTGCTTTTGACCTTTGACTTTTTTGAAATAGTACATTCACTCTATATGCTGAACATGTAGACTCCGCTGGTCTATATGATAAACCACTAGAAAAAGACTCCCTGATACTCCATGTTTACCGATAATCAGATACTATACACTATAGTCCTCAGTTTTGTGTGGAGGAATTGAATTGATATACAGTGCCTGCAGATAGTCACACAAGTCACAGAGACCCCCTGTCTAACAGGTATAAGGCTACTTCACAAGAATCAAAAGAAGAATATTCTCGAATCTGTTAATGGTAGGAGTGTGGTTTTGGTTACTAGAGTCACAGGATATATTAACAAAATAAGATAAGTCAATGAGAGAAACAAGGAGAGAAACAAGGTAGCCATTTTGAAGAGAACAATTATTTATGCAATTTGTTAATGTATCTGCTGAAGAACAAAACTCACTTATGAAGAATAATGGCAAAAAAGTGACCATTAATCCTAATTTTTTTCTTCAAAATGCTTATGCACAATATTTGAGTGAGTTTTAACTATGTGGAAAGTTTGAAGTCTGTATTATTCCATTATTAAGACCATTCAGGATCAAAAAAATTATGACAAGATGGCTAAATTTCTTGAAGGACCCTTTTTAATTAATTGCAAGTCTAATTTATGAATTTGCTTGTAAATTCTCAAAATAAATAAATAAATAAATAAAAATCCTTCTGCGCCCACAGAGTAGGTGTGATAATTTGGGGAGAATAAATTATATTTTTCGTATAAATCAAACAGGTTGAAACTCTGGTTCAAGTACAAAACTCAGCCTTAACTATGGAACCATGACAGATGCCTCTATCATATGCAGTGTTTCCCATGCCACCTTAAGAAAGAATAGAAAATCAAATTAAGTTAACACCAACCTATAGAAATTGAAATAACGCACCAGGTAACTCAACATCTGGGAAATAAATTATTTTTGTCAAGGTCCAGATTTCTTGGTCAAGGGCTAGACACCAGAGAAAATAATAATAAAAATAATGATAAAAATAAGTAAATAAAAAGATTTGGTAGTCTGTTCAAAAGCATCTGGTGGTTCGGATTTGGCCCATGGTCCGCCTACTGACTACCCCTGAATTCTAAAGCATAGTGATAGAGAATACTCTGAAGAAATTCAAAGTAAAATTTCCTATTTGGGACATAATATAAAGCACACATGTAAAACAGAGCACTATGTAGCAGATTAAGTTCAGAGAACCTCTGTATGTTTACCTTGGGCTATTTAATAAAATGACAACCTCAGCCACTGCTGGTTCCTGAATCAACACTTTCCTGGACAAACTATTCCAGGCTTTTCTGGAAGCCATAACTTGAAACTTGTTACATATTCAAATAGTAATAGCATTATCAGTAAATAGTACTGACTAAATAATGTTTTAAAGAAATCCATGTGTGTCTTTAGCTTTTTGTCTGAACTATACTTATTTTAAGCACATACTAAAAGAGTGTGTTAAATAGTACAAGCACTAGACATACGCAAACTAACTGAGGCCCTGATTCTGTAATGAGCTCTATGCATTGGGTACAGGAGTCTGCACGGACATTGCTCATTGCAGGACCAGGGCCTAAGAACTTTGTCTTTATGCATTAGATACTGTTATGGTGATCAGGGACATAGTACTGAAATAGCAGCAGAGTCCTGTGGCACCTTATAGACTAACAGATGTACTGGAGCATGAGCATGAAGCATGAATACCCAATTCGTCAGATGCAAAAGCTCATGCTCCAATACGTCTGATAGTCTATAAGGTGCCACAGGACTCTTTGCTGCTTTTACAGATCCAGACTAACATGGCTACCCCTCTGATACTTGACAGTACTGAAATAGATAATTTTATGCACCTGGATAATCCCACTGCACTTATGTGAGTGAAGGTATGAGTTTGAGGAATTAAGCCTGTTGGCCTATGAACCAGACTTTTAGAAGGCCTATAGCTTGATCATGAACCAGGCTCCGATAATCCTCTATCGTCATACTAAGAAAGGAAAAATACAAGCTTGCTAAAATTGCTAAAATATAGTGACCTTTTAACATAATGCCATGCTTTTCTGACCAAATAAGCAATGTCCTAACTGCAAAAGGCAGGAATATACATAAATATAACATACCGACAAAATTAGTAAGCAGCATTTGTTATGAAGTATGATACAAGTCTTGGAGTGCATTGAAAAACAAGATATATTTGGGTAAGAAAACAGAACCATTAGAAATCAAAAACTGCAGGCACCCCAAAACCTAGGGGCACAATTATGACAGGCTAACAATAGGTAGTTAGAACTTCTATAATAGAGTAGGAGCAGACTGTCGGAGACTGCAGGGACCCAGATTGTAGGTAACTATGTGCCTCTTTCAATTATGTGCTGTAACTAACTGATTATTTAATAAATCCACTCAAAACTGACTTTTTCAAGGTTTTAATTATTGAACTGATTTAAATTCATAGAAACACTATGTTGAACATATAGCTGTAATTTTGATCCCTTTCAACTACAAGTTGTTAATTGATTATTGGTTATTGATTGACAAATGATTATTCATTATTAGCAATCCATAAAAGATGAGTGTCTATAAAATATTTACTCTGCATTGTCTTTTTGTGGCTGTCTGTGTGTGATTAAACATGTGTTAGGCACTTTACAGAAAGAAATACATAAACTTTTCCAGAAGGTTTCTATTAATTTCAGTTGGAGTTCCAGGTGTTCAGTTCTTCTAACAAAATATCACACAAAAAGCTGGCAATCTAATTTTAGATGTGATGCAACAAGAGGTTCATAAACAGTAGAGAGATGGGGTGAAGGACCAGGGTTACAGTAATAAGGTAATATGGGGTTTGGGCTCATACACACTGAGAGGTTGCATTGCATATAATTTGTTGTTTGACATGTAAGTTACTTGTGTCAATATTTGGAAGATACAAAGAACTAAAATGACAAAAAAACAAAAGTTGAATATGGAAAAAGAAGAGAAGAAAAAAGAGAAGAGGAGGGAATGAAAAGAGAAGATTCTGCAACAAGTTCATCCTCACACAAGTAGTGTTAAAAATGTAAACACATTCGAACCACCAAAATGTAATTATGTGTGTACTGAATATCCATGTAATTATACATCTGTAACCAATATATTTGCTTACCCCATACCTACCTACCTACACGCCCTTGTCTTTTAAATCCATCAGTAGTTTATAAACTTTAGGGGCAGGGACCAGCACTAACTCTGAAAAGCCTAGTATACTTACAGGTAATATAAAATAAACAGGGAAAATCCTGTAGCCTGTGCTATGCAGATTATACTAAGTAATCATAATCATTCCTTTTGGCACTAAAATCTATGAAATTTAGGCAGAATTACTAGATGATTCACAATACCATTTTTTGAGCTTCAGAGATGCTATTAGTGATACATTTAAGATATGCAAATAAGGTTGGGGACAATGCCACCACAATTAGTACATTTACAAACTATTTAGTTTTAAAATATTTAATAGGCATTTTCATTTCAAAACAGCTACCAAATCCATCATAAACATGTACCATAATCTACTGGATCTCAATGTCATTTTTTTCAAAATGTCATTAACTCCAGAAAGGAGTTAACTCATTGGTCAATGCTGGATATGTTCTTGGCTTTCTCTGTACACAAGATGAGGTTTTTGGCTTTCGAAAAAGCTATAAGGAATCATTTACACTCAACATCGGGGAATCCAAAACTGTGGTGGGTATTACCAACAATACACGTATGCGTGAGTTTATTCAGCTTTACTGGACTTAAGAAACATTCCTGGTGAAGGAACTAACTACTATTGGTAAGAAGAACCAGAACCCTTTTTCATAATGAAAACATTTCTATTGATGCCAGCACCAGATCGAGTTTGAAGGTGAGAGAAACAGTAAAAGCCATAATAAAGACAATATTATAAACACAAATGCCAAATATTTAACTCAACAGGGAGATACTGTCAAAGATAACATATGGAAACCAGCAGTACTGATGAAGTGTCTCAAGAAATGTTGTTCTAATATAAAGAAATCTAGTTCCATGAAGTGTCAAAGAAATTGGCGAGGCTTGTTAGAAGTGAGAAGATATTACTACTAGGTTTATTCTTGGGCAGGCAAGAAAGAGATGCGTAAAGACTTGATGGACTCTAAAAATTATTAAAATGTCACAGTTCATTCAAAAGTACTATTTTCAGAAGACCATGGAACTGATGATTTCTTCAGATAGTGTGATATACTTTACAAAAAGACCTGTTTGAGTAAGTGGGTGACAGATAAGAATGCCATTCAGATTAAAAGAGTAACAGAAAGTGAATTTGATGGAAGAAAAAAGTCCACAGTGCTATATAGTAGGATACAGCTACAGTATTGTTTATTAGTAAGAACTGCACATGACAGCATGTGAAAGCAAAAGGTTCTCAATATGAATAAGCAAATGTGCGCACAGACATATCAAACTTTATGTACATTTAATGTGAGAGTTTTTTCTTTACCTTCCTTCACTTCATTTGTTCTTCTCTTTCTTCTGTTTACTGCTGTGTAACTTTCTTTCTTGTCTTTTCCCCCTCTCTCAATGCTGTGTGATCTCACTTCTTCTGTACTTTCTATGAATCTTTATCTTCTTCCTAATTTTATGAAGTTTTAGTTCTTTTAGACTAGCTGTAAATATTAAGCATGCATTTTCTGTATTATATCTCCAAATTTATTTATCTGATATATCAGTGATGCCATTTTTTGGAGTCCAATAAAGATTAAGAATCAAGAAATAAAGTTGCACATAAAATATTATACTTATTGCTATATTTTGTGTTTATGCACAAGAATTATCTTATTCTTTCTCCTATTTGTTATGGGACTCTCCTAGGGTGACCAGATGTCCCGATAAAATTGGGACTGTCCCGATAGTGAACCCTTTGTCCCACGTCCCAATCAATGTACGATCGGGATGTCATTTGTCCTGATATTCAGGTAAGGAGGCAAGTGGGAGGGAGGTGCTGACCTCATGGGTGCTCCAAGGCTGGAGCACCCATGGGGAAAAATTGTAGCCAAGCTCCCTCCTCCTCACCTCCTTTTCCTCCACTCCACAGCTGGCTGCATCCCCGCTCCCCCCCCCCCAGAGCTTCCCATTGCCTAAGAGCTGGTGGTGCTTAGCGCTTTCTAGGAGGGAGGGAGGAGGAGGCGGAGAAGAGGCAGGGCAGGGCAGGGATTTGGGGGAAGGAGGTGGAACAGGGGCAGGGCAAGGGCGATGCAGAGGCAGGGGGTGGTTGAGCACCCACCCTGCAGAGGGGAAGTTGGCACTGCAGGAGTGTGTGGCGGGCAGGGGGGTGAAGGGGCGAGCAGGCAGGGAGGCGAGTGGCGGGTGGGGGACTGAGGAGGGGCACAGCAAGAGAGTGGCAGGCTGGGGGATGAGGAAGGACGTGGGGGGGGTGAGTGGGGAGGGGGCGGAACCTGGGGCAGAGTGCGGGTGGAGCCTGGGAGGAGCGGGGGTGGACTGTGGGGGAGGCTGATGGCACCCCAATGTGTCCTGATATTTTAGTGCGGCGATCTGGTCACCCTAGACTCTCCATAAATGTTACCCCTATAATTTTAGGGTTTTTTTTCCTTGCAGTTTGAAGTCAACCTGAGCTCTTTTCACCATCACCAGTAGAGCATAAAATTCCCATCAAAATATTTTTTGACCAAAAAGCAGGGAAAATGGACTGTTTTTTTTTAAAGTCAGTGCTATATTTCTGCAATCTGTTGGTATCTCCCTATGGCAAGGAATTATCCAGTCCAGCTGCAGGTTTGTCCACTGTCAGTTTTTCTGTGTGTGTTATCTCAGTTTCCCCACTTAGATAGTTAGCCATCAGCTTTCACTGAATCCCAACACTGTTAAAGGACCATCCTGTGACATTCCCCCAGATGTCTGTAATTTTTCAGAAATAGCTGTCACTGTTAAAGTGATTGCACTAACTAATTTCTCCAATACCTTAGGATGCATGTCATCCAGACCAGGTAATTTAGATATGTTAATATTTTGCAAATATTTCTTAAACTTTACTTTGTTCCTAGATTCATAATATTTCTAGAGATTAAATTCTCTATTCAATCAGAAAGTTGGTACCGCATGGATAGCAGAAGTGCCAGATTCTTGACAAAGAATGTACTAACACACTTTAATCCTAGTCCAAAAAAGATCAAAACTCTCTAGGCGTAAGGATATAAAAATACAAAAAATGTAGTTCAGTCTCCATGTCCAGTCAATCTATGTCCTCTTTGTTGAGGTCACTAAGAAATGTCTTAATTCTTTTCAGCTGTAGTAGTGTTTTACGTGAATCTCTCTCCATTTGAACTGAATTAATTTTGAACACTGGACTGCCTACTGGTAACATCAACTTAAATAATTGTTGTCCTGGGCTGGACTTGAATCTGTATATTCAATCACCAATCTCCTTGGCCATAATGTCTTACTGCCTCCAGTCCATCACAATCTTGTCATCACACAACATTTTTGTATATAGAAGAGAAAGAAAAGCCCTCATTCAGGAACATAAGGGGATCAAGCACAAACACATGTAAACATAATTGCATGTTAATTTAAACAGATTTTCCACATGGGTGAAGACTGTTATGCTGCCACAATCAAGGCCAAATGTTTCCGAAACCAGTTGCATAGCTCTAACATAACCAATAAATTAACAAGCATACTTGTCTTTTTCCTATTCAAGTCTTCAAAATAAATTCAGATTGTTTCTGTCCTTTAGATAGCCAATTGACAGTATTATTTAACATTTTAACAATGTTAGCATTTAAAAACTAATTTACCTTTTGTTTTTTACCTCAGATTTGTTAGTCCCTTGAATCCTCTCTGTTGGGCTGGATATGGCTCACAAAGTATCTCTGTTGTTTGGCTCTGCCATTATTTATGAAATGATGACATATGTTGTAATGCCTAGAGTCTGCGATCTGGCATTGGCTTAATGACACTGTTTCCTGGGTCCCATTAATGTTGAGAAATTAACATACCACAGCATAGGAAGTGACTTCTTCTGGAGGAAAAAAATCCCAAACAAAAACAAAACAAAAATCCACCCAGAAATTTAGAACATATATATACACATGACATCATACTTTCACCCAATATATTAACATACAATACATCTAAGAAGGATGTTTCATAAACACCTCTACACATCATGACATTTTCCTCCCCAGTTCCCAGAACATTTGATATACAATGTAGTTTTATTTCTCTATCCTTAATGTTTGTATTTTCCCCTCTTTCACACTGCAGCAATGGTATACCCTGTTGATTAGAAAATACGTGGTGGTACTGACAGATATTTGGGTCCCAAACCGATCTCTAGCTGAGCTCATTATGTATGTTATGTTTGTCTGTTTATTTTAAATAGAATTTTTGTAAATCAGAGGGGGTTTTTTTTGCCAAAAAATCATAGAGTGCTTCTTACTTAGTTCTCTGTAACTCATTAACAATAAAACAAAACAGGTACCTAAATGTTAAAAGTTAATGTAAATTTTTATTTATTTTGCTTCCATATTTCAAAAGATATAGCTGAAAAACTTCTTACAGAGGGATAAGTCAACAACTTCTGTTTGTTAAAATGTCAGATTTTTAGTATCAGAACAAATTATAGAGATTAGTTGCCTAATCTGAGGCCCTTTAACAAAGTTGCGACTGAGTATCACAAATATAATTTTAACAACATTCTTTCTGCTGTTTTATGGTGAAAGTAAGGATGCTTTTCCAAATTCAGCCTGACTAGCTAGGATAATAGATGAATTTTAACAAAAAAACATCACCTTAGAGTTTGGCCAAGCAAAAAGAAAACTAATCTCCTGCTGTTTTATTCTTGTTGCAGGTTGTAAATGGTCTAGGTAAAATAATTAAAGCTTTGCAGAATCTTACATCTTTGCTTGGCTCAGAACAAAAACTGTTTTCAAAATGCTGAGTTTTCAGCTAGATGGGGGTGTCAAGAGGCATTAAATACTCAGGCTCCACCTTTGTCTGTAACTTTACTAAAAATATTTAGAAACAGAGTGAGAATGACTATAGCTGATAATCAATTGGCCATACTCCTCACACAATGTGAGCAGATGCTTGCCGATGTTTTCTACAGTAAAAATATATAAACTGCTGAAATGCTGTATGCTACACCTTATCTGAGCTTGAAGACATTGGGATCATGATGAAAATGATGCAGCAAAGCAATTACTGCCACTCAGCATCTATATGTAGCTGTTGGAGAAGTTCAGAAAACATGAGCCAAAGAGCAAGGGGTTAGGAGACAACAACCAGCTCTATATCTCTGACTTCAGATATAATCACCACCATCTCCTGGCTTTGTCAATGGATTAAGACCATCTAACTAAAGATAACAGGCAATTTGAAAATGATACTGGTGAGCAAGGGATGTACTTTGAAAGTCACTTTTTCCATCGCACCTTCCACTGTCAATGGCACCCATGACCAGTTTGCTGGGCCACACTATTTGGCTTCCTTTAGACTTTTCATTGCTACTGGACCCCAGAAAGGTCCATTTCTATCTATAACTGTCCAGAAGAGTGTGCACTGTATTACTGGATTCAGATTTAGCCACCGTGATCTATGTATTTGCTACCTTCCAGCTTGATTGTTGCAATCTAAAAATGAGCTATATGCCCTTAAAAACTCCTCCTAATAGCACAAAATGTAGTAGTCTGGCTTCTAAACAACAGAACATGAGCATATCACAAGGACACTCTGCACTGTCTTCCCACTGAATATAGCGTCCAGTTCAAGGTTTCTGTCCTGATATTCAAAGTCCACCATGGGACTGGCCCCAATTGACTTCTCTCGTTTGATGACTGTGAATCCCCATGACAGCTACGTTGCACTGGAATAATGAAATTGGTGATCAATAAGGCCATGTCTATATTATCAGCTAAACAGGCACTGCTGTGATCAATACAGCGGTGTTGATTTAGCAGGCCTGGTGAAGACACGTAAGTTGACTTATTTAACTGAAGTAACGTGACTTAGATCAACTTACAACAGTAGTGTAGATCAGGCATTTGTTGGGATCCTGAATACAGGAAACAAAACATTCACTGAGTTTATACTATGGAACTAATTCCCAAAAGAAGTAAGATTAATAACAGCATTATTTCAAAACTAAACAGCTTATACACATTATACACCCACTCAAATGTTCACCCTTAACTCTGTTCAAGCATTTTACTCCTACTTGATGGGGGGGAAGAGAGGGAAATTATTGGTTTTTTTTTAAATACACACGCTTGGGAGATATGCAGATACTATAGTGATGGGTGCTTCTACAACAAGATCAGGGACAGTGCAACCATTTAGGCGGATTAGGCGGTTGCCTAGGGTGCCAATATTTGGGGGCGCCAAAAAGCAGCGCCCCCCAATTTTTTTTAAGTGGTTGAGCGGCCCGCTGCTGCTGGGATGGAGAGGGAGTCTGAGCTGCTGGTGGCAGCAGCAGTGGGCAGCCCAGGGTGTCCCCTGGGTCAGTGCACGGCTGCGGCAGCCGGCAGCCCAGGGTGTCCCCTGGCCCAGGAGAACCACTGAGCTGCCGGCTGCCGCAGTAGCGCACTGACCCAGGGGCCCTGGGTCAGCGAGCTGCCATGGCAGCCTGCAGCCCAGGGTGTCCCCTGGGTTAGTGCGTCGCCGCAACAGCCGGCAGCCCAGGGGGGCTCCTGGGTCAGTGCATCACTGCCGGCAGCTGCCAGCCCAGGGGTTCCCCTTGGACAGCGCATCGCTGCTGGCAGCCGGCAGCCCAGGGGTTCCCCTGGGTCAGCGCGCTGCTGCCAGCAGCCCAGGGGTTCCCCTGGGTCAGCGCGCCATCACTGGCAGCCCAGGGGTTCCCCTGGGTCAGCGCGCTGCCGTCGGCAGCCCAGGGGTTCCACTGAGCAGTCACTGTTTCATTTCTCCCTCCTCCCAGGCTTGCGGCGCCAATTAGCTGTTTGGCTCCGCAAGCCTGGGAGGAGTATTAGAGCAGGACAGCATGCTTGGGGAGGAGGCGGAGCAGAGGTGAGCTGGGGTGGGGAGGTACCACAGGGCTCCTCGGGCCAGGGGGTGGGGAGCTGCCGTGGGGTGTGGGGAGCTGCCACGGGGGCGGGGGGCACACTTCAAGGTGGAGGTGGGCGGGGAGCTGCTGCAGGTCTTGGGGGGCACAAGGTGGAAGTTTCACCTAGGGCGTGAATCTTCCTTGCACCAGCCCTGAACAAGATAAAAACTAGCTAAAGAGATAACTTCTTCCATCCAACTGCCAGCAAAAAATGTGAAAATCATCTTAATGTCCCTCTCTCCCAAAGAATTCTCAGCCTGTCCAATTTCTCTTGCTGTTTGTAACAATAAATGCCTGGTATGAACTCTTTTAGGAGAAAGCAAAAGTCTTTCTAAAAATACTTTGTGTAATCAATACTGTGAAGCAATTCTGGGTCTTCACTGTTCTAACTAGTTAGCTCCCTGACATTAACTTTTGCTAAATTGCACATGCTTACTGTAGCTGTACTTCCCTGGAGTCACCTAGAACATACCTTATATTGTACCATTTTATTCCAGTTTCATTTCTTACTCTGGTCTGAACAAGTCCAGGAGGTGAAATGCAATTGGTGGTTTTTGTTTTTTGTTATAAAGTAGCTGAATATAGTGACCATTTTTATAGAACCAAGAACAACATTTATATTTTACTCTATCCAATTTTATCAGTGTTTTAATAATAATAGCAGATTTCCTTATTTTCAGTACAATGCTTGGGCAAGTAATAAAAATGAGAAATATAAGAAGAATTTACAAGTTAATCTAGATAAAACAAAACTTCCATCCAGCTTTTTCTACAAAGTAGAGACTTTGTTGTAAGAATAAAAGGTTTTGATTATCCACTATGATTCTGCCAAGAAGGCAAAGTAATCAGGCAGCTAAATTTATGAGACTAATGGTTTCATTTTACAGGAAGACTAAACTGTCTGCTAAAAGTCTCTTCTCATGCTCTGGGATTCTGAATAAGATTTCTTCATTTTATTCCATTAGAAAATAAACTTTGGTAAGTAGCAGGGGTAATGGATGGTTCTAAAGACTTGTAATAGAGGAACATAGCATTGTAAATCTTTAGGTAATTGATTAGATTCCTTGGCATAGAATAGGATTGTGGAACCTGGACTGATTTTGTGCCGTATTGGGTGTCAAGTCCATTCCAGAAGACATCAAGGGAAAGCTATTTATAAAAGCCCCTGCTTCCTCTTGTATGATGGGGAGTTGGATTCTCCCTGGCTGTCCATCTGGGATGAACTGCACTGCCTACTGTAGACTAAAGATAGACCTTGATCATGCAGAAACTCACTTGCTTCACTGCTACAAATTGGGAGAGGGAGGTTTGAAGTAGTTGTGCAGCACAGTAGGTATATAGCTCAGTAGCTCTCTACTTCCCAGCAACATCCATTGCTTGAAAATCTGGAGGTGTTTCTGTTTAAACTGGATTTCACTGTAGGCCTCTAATTAGATCCACCTGCCCATTCAACTCCCACTGAGCCAGGATCTTAGACTATCTGGGGTTTAGAAGTTTGGGAAGGCAGTGATATTTGCTGCTGGATAGGGCCTTTAATTCTAAAATCTTATCTAGACTTTAATTTCCTTGAATGTATGAGGATACATTATTGTGTGAACAAAAGAGCAAGTCAAATTCTGTATGCAAAGTTAAATCTACCCTTCCTAAAGCGTTGTTTTTTAATAAAGCTTCTTTGCTTTAGATTAAAAATGATAACTCACTCACTCACTCATGCCCGTCACCCCAATCGGGGTATGGGCCGCCAACCACAGATCTTCGGAGTCCTCTATCCTGGGCCATTCGCTCTAGCTGGTTCCAGGTATAGCCCATTTTTTTGCTATCAGCCTGAAGGTCGCGTCGCCAGGTATTTCTTGGACGGCCTCTTTTCCTGCTTGCCTTGGGTCCACTGCAGTGCCTGTCTGGTGATGTTAGTTGGCTGCTTGCGTAGTGTATGTTCTATCCCAATCCCACGTTCTCTTGGTTTTTCTTACTTGCTTGGGAGTTGACGGGTCCTCTCCAAGAGGTGGATGTTACTGTGGTGTCTGGCCAGCGGATCTGGAGGGAAATCCTTCTGAGGCAGCTATTAATGAAGTCTGGATCCGTCCTGATGCCTTTATTGGTTGTCCTCCTAGGTTCTCAGCTCCATACAGTAGAGATTGATTTCACATTGGAGTTGAACAGTCGAATTTTTATTGCCAAAGACAGACTCTTGGCAGCTCCAGATGCTTTTGAGCTGTAAGAAGGCTGCTCTTGCCTTACCAATCCTTATTTTGATGTCTCGTCGTTGCCACCTCTGCTGGTCGATGATGCTACCTAGGTAGGTGAAGGACTGCACTTCTTCAGGGGGCTTCCATTTCAGTGTGACTGGGTCTGTTGCTGAGGAGTTAATCCTAAGATCTTGGTCTTGTGTATGTGAATGTTTGAGGCCAACCTGTATGATGACGTGGCTTGCCACTACGTTAGTCTTCTTCTTGCATCTGGGTTTACTGCTGCAAAAGGAGTGCACGGTCGTCAGCAAAGTCAGGTCATCAAGGCTGGGGTCCACAAACGTCCACTGGATTTGTTCCTGACGCTCGTAAGTTGGGATTTCTTCATAATCCAATCGATGACGAAGAAAGAGAAGTGGTGACAACAAGCATCTTGTCTGACTCCAGTTCGCACCTGGAAGCTGTTACAGTGGAGCTGCCCTACCATGGATCACTCATACAGTGTATACCGGTCATATGAGTTCTGATCAGGTTGACCACCTTTGCTGGGATCCATTTAGTGCGGAGGAGCTTCCAGAGGGTCTCTCGATCCACGCTATTGAACGCTTTCTCATAGTCAACAAGTGATGTACAACGAGAGTTCCACTCCATAGGACTGCTCGACTATGATGCGAAGCGTTGCTTATCTGGTCCGTGCATGATCTGTTCTGCCAGAAACCTGCCTGTTCATCTCATAGATGTGGATTGAGCGGCCATCCTTCATTCTGTCTAAGAGGACTCGGTTGAAGACCTTCCCTGGCACCGACAGGAGTGTGATTCTCTTATAATTGGCACAGTTGCTAAGGTCTCCTTTCTTGGGGATGTTGATTGAGAGTATCCCTCTTCCAGTCTGCCGGAATCACTTACCTTCTCTCCAATCTATTCTCACAAAGGGGGGTACAGCAATTTCCACTGAAGCATCCAGGTCTGCTTTCAGGGCCTCTGCTGGGACTGTCATCAATCCAGCCGCCTTCCTATTCTTCATCATGGTGATGGCTTTTCTGATCTCATCTCTGGTTGTTTAATCACAAATTAAATTGGGAGGTCCTCGTTGCTGGGTTGAATTACTTGTGGATTTGGTGTGGTCTGTTCAGGAGTTCCTTTCAAAGTGCTCCGCGCCATCTGTTCACCTGTTTGTTCTATTCCTGTATATAGACTTTCCTTGCTTGTTTATCCTCTCTTTACGGGACGTTCTGGCTTGCTGAACTTTCCAGACAGTCGGCTTGGTAGTATCATACAGCTGTTTCATGTTACGCTGTATGCTGCCTGCCTCCGCTTCTGCTGCCAGTTCATCCACATGACTCTCTCTGTCCCTTCTAATATTCCTCTTCCACTGGCTCTGGGCTTCAGCATACTCTTTTTGAGACTTGGGGGCCTTGCCTCGGCTACTAGTCCTGCTGTTGTTGACTGCTGCCGCCTCTCTCTTATCTTTCTGTCTTCTATCTTGGTCATCCAAGGTCCTCTGCTGTGATCACCTCTTTCTCTGCTCGTGTTTCTTAATTCCAAGCACTTCCTGCGCATACTGACCTAAGTGTCCTCTCTCACTTTCTGCCATCTGTTTAGTACACTGTCTTCCTCTTCCTCATAGACCGGATCCTATACATACTGGAAACTCGTATTCTCAGCAGTCAGCTCCAAAATCTTCCTTGTCTTATGGTCCTTCAGAGGGCTGACAGTGTACTTCACTCTTCTGTTCCTACGTGTCT
This sequence comes from Chelonoidis abingdonii, assembly GCF_003597395.2. Taxonomy (NCBI): domain Eukaryota; kingdom Metazoa; phylum Chordata; order Testudines; family Testudinidae; genus Chelonoidis; species Chelonoidis abingdonii. The sequence continues at coordinate 83,011,178 of NC_133774.1, forward strand.
ATCCAGTTCTTCTTCAGCTTCAGCTTCAATCTGCACACCACTAAGTGATGGTTCGGACACCGCGATCTGCTCCTGCTTTCTAACTCTAACGTCCTGCAAGGATCTTCTGAAACTTCTTGCTAATGCAAGACATGGTTCGATCTGATTTCTGTCGCCTGCTGCTATGATACCCAATTGGATCCTGTGGGATCTGCTTGTGAGGAAAGATGCTACCTCCTATGACCAGGTTGTGTTAAGTGCACACAGATCCACAAATCTCTCATCCATTCTCACTCACCATCTCTCCCAGAGCGTGGGTCCCCATGACTTGTCGTATCCTGTGTTGTCAGGTCCAATTTTGGCATTTAAGTCTCCCATAGTTTCGATGATGATGGTCATTTGTCTGGAGAATCTCTAATATTTTCTTGGAGTCTGTTGTTAAAAATAATCTTTGTTCCTCCTCTGATCTGGTCATTAGTTGGAGCGTAGCACTGAACAAACATTCATCTTAATCCTCTTCATTTTAGTTCTGAAGGATGCTGTTGATGATCCTGGACCAATGTGTCCTTCCCCAACCAGATCAGTGCGTCTTTGTGCCTGCTTGGACAACATGAAAGCTACTCCGTTTTGTGTGGGGTGCAATGCTCTCTTCATGTCACCGAATACAGCAAACTCCCTAATCCAACAGTTGTCATCCGTCAGCCTTGCATCCATCTTGTCTTCCGCTAACTTGGCCTAATAGGTCCAGGTTTGTTGCTCCTCATTCTCTGCTCCGCCCTTGAGCCATCTTTTCTGACTTGATACAATGGTCGCTCACGTCCACATGTGCCTATGGTAATCCTCACTGGTTGCAAGAAGGGTAAATTGGTACTTAGTGCGCTTACCTCACTGGCCTTTTCACAACCACCCAGCGTACATGGCAATCTTCGAGTTGAAGACCCTTCTTTTTTCTCAGGGTACAAAGTCTCTGTTGTCTCTATTGTTGGGCGTTTCTGTAGCACGTTGATTTTTTTTTTTTTTACAGGGTGGAGTTGCTAGCCCCACGCCCAACCCTCCTCCTTTATCCTGCCTTGGGACAGGCAGATGGCTCCAAAGGACGTCTCTGGTGGAGTTAAAAATGATAAATGTCATAATAATTTCTTTCAGGCAAATCTGATGGGAGTTTTATCCGCACTTGTACAAGTTAAGAGTGACAGTATGACTTAGCCTTGTCTCAAAAGCACAAAAGATGAACTATCATTAATTTAACAGCTGGAAAGAACCTCTGCTTACCATTCACTAGTAGTACAGTTTAAAAATAAGGGTTGGAAACTCTTGTTCTGGCCTGCAAAAGAATGAAAAATCTCAGATTACTTATGTGTAAAGAAAAATAGTTACTTTCTTATCTTGTAGAATGAACCCCACTTTACAACAGTGAGCTAAACACAAATCTAATCTAATTTTGCTTTTTAGTCTATAAACTAATGAAAATCATTCTGATTAAATCCTTGACATGTAGGTGATTCTGAGATGTCTCAGGGGACTGGTGATGGCATTAAGATCTAGGGCCCAGCTCTACAAAGGTACTTAAGCACTTAAGTCACAATTTTGGCTCCTCTGTGATTTGCAAAACTCCTGCTGAATGCTGTAGCACCAAAAATCACTTGGTGCCTAAATTTTGGGGGTAAAATTTTCGTAGGCACCTAGGTTTCCGTCTTTGAGAATGCTCACTGCTGCCTTACTCTAGCTGTTTGGTTGCCTTTAGCCTAAGCCACAGAGTGATTCATGAACTGGGGAAAGATAGGTTGCCAAACACCTATGTAACGAGCAAGGCCTAATCTGGTAGAACCACTCAGAGTCTGCCCACTGGATCTGGTCCCAGTCAAATACTGGCTGCAAGAGGAGGAGTTGGTAGTGGTGGCCTTATACATTTTGCTCAGAGATTAGAGCACTTGACTCAGATGTGGGAGACCAAGGTTCAATTTCTCCCTCTCTCCCAGGATATGTCTACTTTACGAAATTAGGTTGAATTTATAGAAGTCGACTTTTCAGAAATCGTTTTTATACTGTTGATTGTGTGTGTCCCCACACAAAATGCTCTAAGTGCATTAAGTTGGCAGACTGTGTCCACAGTACCAAGGCCAGTGTCAACTTCCGGAGTGTTGCACTGTGGGTAGCTATCCCACAGTTCCCGCAGTCTGCTGCCCACTGGAATTCTGGGTTGAGATCCCAATTCCCGATGGGGCAAAAACAGTGTCACGGGTGATTCTGGGTACATGTTGTCAGGCTCCCCCCCCCCCCCCCCGTGAAAGGAACGGCAGACAATTGTTTCACGCCTTTTTTCCTGAGATACCTGTGCAGACTCCATACCATGGCAAGCATGGAGCCCGCTCAGCTCACCATCACCGTAAGTCTCCTGGGTGCTGGCAGATGTGGGACTGCATTGCTACACAGCAGCAGCTCATTGCCTTTTGGCAGCAGACGGTGCATTACGACTGGTAGCCTTCATCGTCATATTCCTGGGTGCTCTTTTAACCGATCTTGGTGAGGTCACTCAGGGACACCTAGGCAGACTTGGGAGTGACTCAGCCAGGTCATTCCTATCTTCTGCTGAGCACCCAGGAGATGACAATGGCTGGCAGTCAAACTGCACCATCTGCTGCCACCCTAAAGATGTAAAAATAGATGGAGTGGATCAAAACAAGAAATAGACCCGATTCGTTTTGTATTCATTTGCTTCCTCCCTCCCTGCCTCCGTGAAATCAACAGCCTGCTAAACCCAGGGTTTTGAGTTCGATCATTGAGGGGGCCATTCTATGTGACAGTTGTTTGTGTTTCTCCTTGATGCAAAGCCACCCCCTCTGTGGACTTTAATTCCCTGTAAGCTATGTCGTCAGTCGCCCCTCCCTCCTTCAGAGCAGACAATCGTTTCGCACCTTTTTTCAGTGCAGACGCCATAGCACTGGGATCACGGAGCCCGCTCAGATCACCACAGCAATTATGAGCACTCTAAACACCACACACGTCATCCTGGAGTATATGCAGAACCAGAACCTGCCAAAGCAAAACCAGGCGAGGAGGTGACAGCAGCACGGTGATGAGAATGATGAGGACATAGACATGGACACAGACTTCTCACAAAGTACAGGCCTCGGCAATGTGCACATCATGGTGTTAATGGGGCAGGTTCATGCTGTGGAACTCCGATTTTGGGCCCAGGAAACAAGCACGGACTGGTGGGACTGCATAGTGTTGCAGGTCTGGGACGATTCCCAGTGGCTGCAAAACTTTTGCATCCATAAGGGCACTTTCATGGACTTTGTGACTTGCTTTTCCCTGCCCCGAAGAACCAGAATACCAAGATGAGAGCAGTCCTCACAGTTGAGAAGCGAGTGCCTATAGCCCTGTGGAAGCTTACAATGCCAGAAAGCTGCCGGTCAATTGGGCATCAGTTTGGAGTGGGCAAATCTACGGTGGGGGTTGCTGTGATCCAAGTAGCCAATGCAATCAAAGAGCTGCTGATATCAAGGGTAGTGACTCTGGGAAATGTGCAGGTCATAGTGGATGGCTTTGCTGCAATGGGATTCCCTAACTGTGGTGGGGTGATAGATGGAACCCATATCCCTATCTTGGCATCGGAGCACCTAGCCAGTGAGTACATAATCCAAAAGAGGTACTTTTCAATGGTGCTGCAAGCGCTGGTGGATCACAAGGGATGTTTCACCAACATCAACGTGAGATGGCTGGGAAAGGTACATGACACTCATATCTTCAGGAACTCTGGTCTGTTTCAAAAGCTGCAGGAAGGGACTTTCTTCCCAGACCAGAAAATAACCATTGGGGATGTTGAAATGCCTATCGTTAATCTTGGGGACCCAGCCCACCCCTTAATGCCATGGCTCATGAAGCCATACACATGCAGCCTGGACAGTAGTCAGGAACTGTTCAACTATAGGCTGAGCAAGTGCAGAATGGTGGTAGAATGTGCATTTGGATGTTTAAAAGCAGGCTGGTGCAGTTTACTGACTCGGATAGACCTCAGAGAAACCAGTATTCCCATTGTTATTACTGCTTGCTGTGCGCTCCACAATCTCTGTGAGAGTAAGGGGGAGACATTTATGGCAGCGTGGGAGGTTGAGGCAAATTGCCTGGCCTCTGACTACGTGCAGCCAGACACGAGGGCGGTTAGAAGAGTACAGGAGGGCATAGTGCACATCAGAGAAGCTTTGAAAACCAGTTTCGTGACTGGCCAGGCTATGATGTGAAAGTTCTGTTTGTTTCTCCTTGATGAACAACCCCCTTGGTCCACTCTACTTCCCTGTAAGCTAGCCACCCTCCCCTCCCCTTTTCGATCACCGCTTGCAGAGGCAATACAGTCATTGTTGCTTCACATTCACGCATTCTTTATTAATTCATCACACAAATAGGGGGATAACTGCCAAGGTATCCCAGGAGGCGTGGAGGAGGAGGGAAGAACCAGGTGGGGTTGGGGAGGAGGGAAGGACAAGGCCACACTGCACTTTAAAACTTAAAAACTTTAAAACTTATTGAAGGCCAGCCTCTTGTTGCTTGGGCAATCCTCTGGGGTGGAGTGGCTGGTGGCCGGAGGCCCCCTGCACTGCGTTCTTGGGCGTCTGGGTGAGGAGGCTATGGAACTTGTGGAGGAGAGCGGTTGGTTACACAGGGGCTGTAGCGGTGGTCTGTGCTCCTGCTGCCTTTCCTGCAGCTCAACCATATGCTGGAGCATATGAGTTTGATCTTCCAGCAGCCCGATCATCGACTCTTGCCTTCTGTCAGTAAGCTGATGCCACCCATTATCTTCAGCCCACCACTTACTCCCTTCAGCCCACCACCTCTCCTTGCGTCCATATTGTGCTTTCTGGCACTCTGACATTGTCTGCCTCCACGCATTCTGCTGTGCTGTCAGTGTGGGAGGACAGCAGGAACTCAGAGAACATTTCATCTCGAGTGCATTTTTTGTAGCTGTTGGAGGAAAAGGGAGAGTGGTTAAAAAGACACATTTTAGAGAAAAATGGGTATGCTCTTTCACGTTAAACGTTGCTGTTCACATTACATAGCACATGTGGTTTCATTACAAGGTCACATTTTGCCTCTTGTATTGAGGGCCTGTCGGTTTGGTGTGAGAGATCACTCATGCTTCACCCCTCCCCCCACCATGTGGCTAACAGCAGGGAACATTTTTGTTCAGCCACAGTCAAATAGCCAAGCAGGAACAGGCACCTCTGAATGTCCTCTTAATAAAAGCACCCTATTTCAACCAGGCGACCATGAATGATATCAGTCTCCTGAGGATAATACAGCGAGATAAAGAACCAATGTTGTTTAAATGCCAGCAAACACCGGGACCATACGCTGCCATGCTTTGTTATGCAATGATTCCCTACTATGTACTACTGGCCTGGCATGATAAAGTGTCCTACCATGGAGGATGGAATAATGCCACCCTCCCCAGAAACCTTTTGCAAAGGCTTTGGGAGTACATCTAGAAGAGCTTATGGAGATGTCCCTGGAGGATTTCTGCTCCATCCCCATACACGTTAACAGACTTTTTCAGTAGCTGTACTGGCCGCGAATGCCAGGGCAAATTAATCATTAAACACGCTTGCTTTTAAACCATGTCTAATATTTACAAAGGTACACTCACCAGAGGTCCCTTCTCTGCCTTCAGGGTCCAGGAGCTTGCTTTGGCTGGGTTCGGAGGTTACTGGCGCCAGGTCCAGGTTGAAAAACATATCTTGGCTGTTGAGGAAACCAGCTTCTCTGCTTCTCCGCTGTGAGCTATCTTCCTTGTCCCCAAAACCCGCTTCCCTGTTGCGTGATTCTCCATTGATGGAGTCAAAGCACAGGGTTGGGGTAGTGGTGGTTGCACTCCCTAGCATGGCATGCAACTCCTCATAGAAGTGGCATGTTTGGGGCTCTGATCCAGAGGGGCTGTTTGCCTCTCTGGTTTTTACGTAGGCTTGCCTGAGTTCCTTAATTTTCACGTGGCACTGCTGTGTGTCCCTGTTATGGCCTCTGTCCTTCATGCCCTTTGAGACTTTTTCTAATGTTTTGGCATTTCGTTCACTGGAATGGAGTTCAGCTAGCATGGATTCATCTCCCCATATGGCGAGCAGATCCCGTACCTCCCGTTCAGTCTAGCTGGAGCTCTTTTGCAATCCTGGGGCTCCGTCATGGTCACCTCTGCTGATGAGATCTGATGAGATCTGCATTCACCTGCACGTTGCCACGCTGGCCAAACAGGAAATGAGATTCAAAAGTTCGCAGGGCCTTTTCCTGTCTTTTCCTCAGTGCATCTGAGTTGAGAGTGCTGTCCAGAGCGGTCACAATGGGGCACTCTGGGATAGCTCCTGGAGGTCAATACCGTCGAATTGTATTTACACTACCCCAAATTCAACCTGGCAAGGGTGATTTCAGCGCTAATCTCCTCGTCGGAGGTGGAGTAAAGAAATCGATTTAAAGAGCCCTTTAAGTAAAAAAAAAAGGGCTTCATCGTGTGGATGGGTCCAGGCTTAAATCAAGGTAATGCTGCTAAATTCGACCTAAAATCATAGTGTAGACCAGGCCCCAGAAAGAGGATTCAAGCAGGGGTCTCCCATGCCTGTCAGGAGAGTGCTTTAACCACTGAACTATGGGATAGTCTGATATGGGATACCCTCAGTCTCGCCTGGTGAAGCTGTTTCACTGTAGATAAGTAATGAGAGTAATTGAAGCAGGGGAACTGGACCCAGAATCTCCTATCTCCTAGGCGGGTGTACTAACCACTGCACTACACCACCACATCCTCTCCCCTCCCATTGTTTTCTGTGGAATGAAGCAGGTACCCAACTCATTCTCACAATAAATGCCTCAGGTGGCTGTTTTTTATTCATGGATTGCTAAGCAGAGATTGCTCAAGTCTTAACTAGAAACCATGCAGAATTCATGTAACCTCACTGATTTCTCATAGGTTAAACACACACAGTCCAAACTTTCTAAGCATAGGTTGCAGAATTCCCATCACTGGAGTTTTTTAAAACCAGGTTAGATGAACTACACTTAATTCTGCCTCTGAATGGGGATTGGGGGATGGACTAGATGACCTTCTGGGGTCCCTCCCAGCCCTACTTTTCCTATGATTTTATGAACCTATGATCTGGGACTAAAAATAAATCCAGTTTGGAGTTTTTCTTGCAAAAGTGAAAAATTCTTATAATACAAACTGTTGTATCTGATAAGTACCTACTCTCAGATTTAAAAAATCCTTCAAAGGATCACATATGAGACATTTTAGTTGGATTGATTTTGTTTTGTCAAAGTTAGTTAAGGCTTTGCATGTATCAAATTAAGGCTTCGCATGGAAAGCTAGAGAGACAAAGTGGTGAGGGAGGGAATATCTTTTGTTGGACCAACTTCTGTTGGTGAGAGAGAAAAGCTGTTGCACTTACACAGAGCTCTTACTCAGCTATTCATTCACATTCTAATCCTGGAATGAGGCCAGCATCTCTTCATACATTAATTTCTCATGCTGTCAATCTGGATCTTTTCAGGAACACTTAAAATATATACACTTACTGAGGTTTTAAACAAAACAATACCATACAATAATTGTCATTCAAATCAATATGCTGTTTAGTTCTTCTGGAGAACTAAACATAGCTTACTCTCAGCAAAATGAATTCTTAGTTGAGGATAGGAGAACTTCAAAGGCTCAGAATAAGGGTCTTAATGTTTTTCTGTAATGCAAGGTTTTTATTATTATATATTGAAGTTTGTCTCCTCACCAGTCCTGCCCTTGTTATCATTGTTTTTCTCCTCATTCTCTTCCCAAGATAGTCAGTTTTTTAAAAAGGTTTTCTTCTTGAGTTATATAGGGTCCTGTGACTGTCCTCTGCTACACAGGCCCTTGAGTTTGAAGGACAACAGTTCTGACCCATCACTGAGGAAGAAATTGCAGTGATGTCTTTTCCATGTTATATTTTCTCCCCAGTCTCGTTGGGTTATCTGAGAGGTGCCAGAGAGGTTACTGGGACTACAGGCTGTTGACTTCACAGAAATGAGTAAGAAAGATCTCATGGCTTAATTGGCTGATCCTGTCAATTGCAGACATTAGGCTGACATCACTGTTCTACATTAATTCACTTAGCCAGGTCACTTACCCCTTTCCATTCTTTTCTTCTTTCTGCTCCCAGGCACATTTCAAGTTTATTTTGTTTTGTCATAACAAGGTTTATTACCATAAGATAGTTTTAAATGCTCTTGAGATCGAACAGCACTTTGAGGTCTGTGTGCACATCTATCTTTCCTGGCCTGAATAATTTTTAAATAGCCTAGAATTTTAACAATACTCTTGAGGGTATCCACATTGCACAGACTATACTCTCTAGGGCCTGCAACTTGGATTCTAAAATTGCTTAGACATGTGCATAGTCACATACATACCATTCTCCCCTCTCTTCATGCTTACAGAATTTGCCATTTGCTTTTTCATCAAACTTTCAATTATCCTTTGCATATTTCTGTAAGTACAGAGATATGCAAATAAAGCTATGGGGCCTGACCCTGAAGGGTACTCAGTACCATTAACTTCCACAGGCTTCAGAGGGAGTCCAGGACACATAGCAGCACTTTACAGATCAAGCTCTTCGTATGTTCCTTTAGCCCCTCCAACATAGACATACCCAATGTTACCTAACTATATGGTGTCTACATAATGCCAGTGTTGGCCCAGCTCACCAGACTGTATATTATGCTCTCAACAGACATTTTAACTGAACAAAACACATAGGTCCTGATCCACACAGGGATTTAGGCACCTAACTCCCAAATGTAAGTCCACTGCTTGGCTGCTACCTAACCCAGTAGGCACTGAAACTTCCTCGGCACTTAAATTTTGCTTACCATTACAAATGCTTAAGTCCCTGTGTGGATCCAAGCCTTAGATCAGTTTTGTTGCTCTTCTACCTTCTGAAAAAAAAGTAGTTAAACCAAAATTAAAATAAAAGTAGCTGTATGTACACTATAGTTTTGAGCAAAGTGCCAGCATGAAACAAACAATAAATAAAATTATATCCTAACATTCATGCCCTGTTGGAACTTGTACTAAGTGTAACTAAGATCTCCATATTGAATAGACACACCTCTAAGTTGATATCTAATTTTCAGCTACATTACAGACTTTTTTGATTGTGGTAGTTACATTCACTGCAGAAGTTAATTTGCCAGTTGAAGATAAACAAAGTTAATTAAAAGTACAGAGGTAGTTTAACCCTTAAAACAGCAGGCATAAGAAAAAGTCCTCCATAAACTACAGTAAATTAATGAAGATTACAACTACTATTCCTATTCTGGCCCATTTCCTAACTATCAGGCCCACTCACAGTCTCCCTTGCTTGTGCAGATAAATAGCAATGACTGCTAGCACTGCTGGGGTATCACAGAGGATAAGTAATAGAGAGAAGTCTAAGAAGTCAAGGGAATCTTTTCACTAGCCAGAAAGATACATCCTTTCCTACCCCAAGGTACACTGAATAATCCTTGTTATCTTTTGGTCTAATAAACACCAACAAAATGCACCAAAACAGCCCATTTCTGCTATGCTTCCTCAGACTGAGTAGTCCTTAATCCACTAAGGGACAGCTCATAGAGTAAGGTACTACTCAGCATGAACAAAGGTGGCAGAATAGACCCTTGTAATCAGAGATTGGCTTAACATTCTGTAATTAAGGGATATTAAGAAAGAGCACCCAATTTTCCACACACTAGTCTAGTTTAAGTGAATCAATACAAAACTAATCCTCTAGATTATTTCCATGGGAAATGGGACGTTACAATTATAATAACACCACCACAATAGTTGAAAGAGCCATTTCATTCCGATTCCCTATTATCACTAATATATAACTCTTAAAAAAAATTGGGGAGCTGAAATTTCTCTTGGTTAGTCTTAGGTTAAATATGAATGAGCAGATTACATCGAGTCAATTAAGTTACATGAATACTCCTGAGAAGAGGTCTTTTTTCATGATGCCACCCTAGTTTTATTATTCAGCAGATCAGAAATTTTATTAAGAAAACATTTTAAACACGTCTTTTCTAGCTTGCCAAAGGTGCTCACGGATAGTATAATTCATCTAACACTCCAAACCACAAGATGCTGAGCATCATCAATTCCCACTGGAGTCAATGGGAGCTGACGGCTCTCAGTTTCTCACATATAGGATAGGTCCAGTGTACCAACAGCAAACAAAAAAAATATTGTAAACAAATATGCAAGTTGCCTAGGAACTCCAGCAGGGATGTTTCTATTGGGGGAATTAAAGAACCTAATGTTTTTTAAAAAAAATTAGAAAAAATTGTTGCTTGCTAAATGTCATAATTATTCCCAGAAAGTACTTACTCAATTAGTCACTCTTATTCCAGTTGGTTGCTTATTCCATTTGAGTGCTTGGCAGTTAAAGAACTGTAAATAAGAGTGTTTCTCTCACAGCTTGGATCAGAAACAAGACTCTCTAATTTAATTATAAATGTCCTCTGGGAACAGCATACAATTACGTATTTTAATAATTTTTTTAAAATTCAAAATGTGAAGTCCATGTGCAATTAAAAGGTGAAATACAGCTGTATTCTTACATTAGCTTTGCATTGAGTTGAGATGGGTATAGATGTAGTACAAAAATATGAACATGGGAAAATATCAATTTTTATCTCAGATGGACTAATTACATGTTCAGCAGCTGAAATTTACTAGAATCTTTATTAAATAAATAATAACCACTTCTATCTTCATTCCCAAAATAGTCATAAAATTTCAGCACCAAGAGAACTGGTAAAGGTAATCACTCACCTCTTCATTCTTTTCACTAGCTGTCTATATATAAAGGTTAATGAATAACAAACCCTGCACTAAGTCCTGCTGCTACATGAAAAGCTGACATATATCAGGAGGTACATACTGTTAAAAAATGTTTCATAGAGATAGGTTTGTGGGCAAAGGATACTCTGCTTTGGCATAATTGACATTACAGTTGCACTATATCTGGAAATTGCCAGCCAGCTAGATTTTGTTTTTTCTTTACAATGGCATTCTTAGAATGTGTGTGGGGATATTTGGTCAGTCATGTGTAGAGATCTAAGAGACCCAGAGCAGCATCATGATCAATAGTGATTTTTTTTTCTATGCAAGTTATGCTGGTCTCGTTCTCAATTCACATTTTATCTCTGATTTCCAGGTTTTAGTTTTTGATTTCATGAAGGAACAAGAGATAAGCTCAGCCTGCTGGATTTCCAGAATCTCAATATAAAGGAAAGTTTGTTGAGACTCAAGCTTAGCTATCTGATATCTACAGCTTTCTAAACTGTGAAACACTGAGTACTAAGGTGGCTCCCCTCACCCCCACTTCATTGTCAAAAATGCAGCTATCAAAAGTAGCAGGGCTTTCAGAATGATACTTGTGCTGGAGAAAAATGACTGATAGATGCTGTGATCTCTCTACTAAAGGCCCATGTTCTAGCTGATGGAACTCTGTTGTTGGACTGATGTCACATGTAGCTTTTCTGTATTTGCTGGATGCACATAGGCTATGGATATTTGTTGTACCATACATCTCTGGAATGTCAAAACTGTAAGTGCAAGAATTTGCTTTGCAAGAGCTGACATAATTCATTTACTATCTTAATCACATTTTCAATTTTTTTTTAAAAAACAATTCTTTGGACAACATATTTATTTGCTTGGCTACAGTTTTATCACATTGAAGAGGACAAAAGAGCAGCTGTGTTTGTCTGGAAAACTGCAGCCAAAAGTAAAAAAAAAGTTTTCCCCTTCTTCAGTATGTAGGGACTTGATTCTGAATTCTGATCTCACTTAGACCTGTTTTATACTATAACTGTGTGGACTTCAGTGGAATTACTCCTAATTTACAGTGGCATAAGCAAGATCAGATTCAATCCCTAGGTCCCTGGAAAAAACTCTACATTCACATTCCACTCAAGTCATTAACACTACTCCAACTTTCCATTTCAAAACCAAACATTTACTTCTGTGCTTTTATCACTGGCACAGCTGGAGTACAAAGAGCTCTTTTTTAATCTGAAAATTATATTGTGTGATTTTTTTTAAAGGAAAATTCCCATATCCCACCCATTATTGCTACCTACCTCCTACTTTGTAGCAACACAACACTCAGCTGTACAGCAAAGGCATATGCTGTGAATCCAGTCAGTAAAAACATCACCTCGAAATATGTGCTCTATGAATACAAATAAGTGTTAGTGATGTATGGATCTCTAGCATCTGAAAGAAATGAGCATTAGCTGAGTAATATCTTCAGCTACACTAATCTTCCCACATTCCAAATGCTCCCTCTATGGTTTCCCTTCAATATGTCTAATAAGGTCCTCTTCGGATGTTCTTCTAGGAATCCCCATGATGTGATAAGTAGTTTGTGTTTGCATGTTTGTGGGAGGCAGGGAAACTATACACATTTTTAACTTTTGTCCCCCAAGCAATAGTAATAAGTTTTATTATGGTGTTATGAAATGGACCATAAACAAAGGTTGCCATTCTGAGTGCAGTAGTCTCTCTGCAGATTTAGCAGTCCACAGTTCTCTTTGAAGCCAGAGGGAGGGGAAGTTATAAAGTGACCAGAATATCAGGGAGCTGAGGCATTCCACTGATTCTACAAACAGCCTGATCAAACATTTCATGGCTACTACTGTCCTGCAGTCAACATCAAAGAAATCATTCCAAGAGACCTAATGATACTATATCAAGGGTAGAGGGAGTAAAGTTTACAAATCAGTATCTCGTCTCTTCACCCCTAAGCATGCACCCTGTAATAGTTATAGCTACAGACAGAAGGAGAAAATAATGGAGCAATCTGACTGCCAGCCAGAGGTAGTGCCAAAAGGACATACACATTCCGATCTGTTTCACAACACAGCATTGAAGTCTCAGGGTCTGGCAATGAGAAAGACAGCTCACTTGTAAAAATACCTTTTCTTCAATGATATTTTTACTCCCCCTCTAGTCACTCAGACAAACAGTATTTATATCCCAAGTGCCTGAATCATACTGCTTCCTTTTTACAGTTAGTAAGCATAAAACAAATTCAGAACATTAAATGGATTAAACAGGTAATTGAGTCTATACCCTTCCCAGCATGCAGTGTTTAGAACACTTCCTCCTCTAACTACATCTCTCTTGCATTTCTTCTCTTCTGTATGGAGAACAACCATTAACATCTCCTTGTCAGACTAAGGAAGTCCACTTGCTCCAACTGACTGGGTCAGAAGCTGTCATAAACAGATAGCTAAGGGTTAATGTCTCTTTCACTTGTAAAGGGTTAACAAACAGGGAACTAAACACCTGACCAGAGGACCAATCAGGAGACAAGATACTTTCAACCCTGTGTGGAGGGAAGTTTTGGGGGTGGGTCCTTTGTTCTGTGTGTATGTCTTTTCTCGGGGGTATGAGAGGGACCAGACATTACTACAGGCTCTCTAAAGTTCTGTTCAAATAGTAAGTAGAACAGGCGATTTAGGCTTTTTAATTGTTTGTTTTACTCTATTTGCACATGTGGATCTGGCTGGTTAACTTTTATATGTGTAGTTGCTGGGAATATTTTGATTTGTATTGGTACTGGAGGAAGGGTTTCTTCCTTTGTCTGTAAACTATAGGACCCTGTAATATTTACATCTTGAAGTTACAGAGATAATTCTTTACTTTTTCCTTTCTTTTATTAAAAGATTTCTTTTAGAGAACCTGATTGATCTTTCCTTGTTTCCCTTGTTTTATCCCAGGAGAGTGGGTGTAAACACCAGGACTGGTGGGGGAGGAGGGAAGGGGGAGAGAGAGGCTAATTTCTCTCTGTGCCAGGAATACTGTCTCTCTCAGGGAAAGTCTGGGGGGGGGGGAAGGGGGAATGGTTTATTTCTCCTTGTTTTAAGAATCCAAGGGATTTGGGTTCTTGGGGTCCCCAGGGAAGGTTGGGGAGGTCAGAGTGCCCCAAAACACTATATTTTTGGGTGGTGGCAGGTTATCAGATCTAAGCTGGTAATTAAGCTTAGAGGTTTCATGCAGGTACCCAAATTTTGGATGCTAAGGTTCAGATTTGGGAAATATACCTTATGACAGAAGCACACCTGTCTTCTTTCACCTCAGACAATCAGTGAAGGGAGGAAAACAGCTGTTCCTTCTTGACCATTGTACTCATGCCTATGTTCTTCCTAGAACCGCTTTTTTTTTAAAACTGTAAAAGAGAAATGAGTTGTTTCTGGTCTAAAAGGCCTCCCTGTGTACCCAAAGGTCTTATAACACCATCACATACAGTAACAATTTGAAATATTCACAAACTGATTTTAATGGATTTGTTATTTATAAGTATTTGCCTGTTAATTTATGTAAGTGAATTTTAGCCAAGGTAAAGGGTTCTTTGGCCAGTCATTATAACGCGTTCTTAAGCATTGTTTGGACAATACTAATTACCACAAACGGCAGGAAGGGGTAGTTAATCTCACCCAAACAATGAGTGAAGGCCAGAAAGAGTCAGTTAGAGAGATTCTCAGAAATATAAAGCACCAAAACATTATTTTGTAATGAATGATTTATGGAGAGAAAGAAAGAAGCTTCCTCCATTAATGAAACTGGAACAGTGTATTAGATATTCTTTTGTATAAAACATCTCTTTACCAAAGAGAGATACATAGGATTTGACACCAATGGCAATATGGTTAAGGAAAGAATCTATAAAAGACTGAAATCCTACTTGTAGAGATTGGAGCAGGACCAGTGACTTCCCTCTAACAGAAAATCCTATACGAGAGCTCCTTGTTAAAATTGTGGCACAAAACTGAAGAAAATAATTGGTGTTATTCCCTTGTTTCTACTTAAGTTCACTCCTAGTGATACTGCTAACCTCACGGTGTCCTGAGGGCCAAACACCTTATTTAAAAAAGACGAAGGGGTCAATATTTTGGAGTAGATACTGTGCTTTGTTTTACGTTGCTTAGGTGGTGCAAAGAGGGAAGAAACCATCTACAATTCTCCCTGCCAGGAATTCTCCTGATGTGGCAGTACTGGTTAGTGCTCCACTCCTTTGGGGGCTCACAACACTTTAGAAAAGCAGACAATAGAAGAGCCAGAGCTACTTTCTCTATGGAGTGATGCAGCTGGTCAGGCAAGAAGCTGGTCAGCTGCAACAGAAAAGGGAGAGCTGCTCCTGGAGCTGTAAGGGATGTTCTGTGAGGCAGCTGGAGAAGTAATATTCCCTGTTATTTCCTTACAGAGAGAGGACTGTTTCAAACACTTGTTTAAGAACTGCAGGGTATGCTTCACTCGTGTCCCTTATGTGAGGTCTTCTTCCTTCTCTGTCCTCAAGATGACCAGGAGGAGGAAACAGACTCTAGGTATGTAATTGTACATTGCATAATGTATCACTGTAGGAAGGGCCTCAAACAGGTTGACCAAAGAGTACAGGGCCTCCCTAATGTTCTGAGAGCTGCCTCTCAGTGATTCCCTCACCTTTCTTTTAAAACCCTGGCACTGACCATAGCAACATATGTGCACAAGACAAGGAGAATGAGATTTTTCAGTCTGAGTTATGACAGACACACAAATCTACAGCGTGAGGAAAATGTGGAAGCCTGACTCAGTAACAGTAAAAACTTAATTGTGTGAAGTATCCTTTAAATGATGGCAATTTGAAAGGTATGGACAAAATATATCGTAGCAACACTTATGGCCTCATGTTTTCCCCTAATTGAAAGTGTACAAACTTGCTACATCTACACTTGAAGCTGGAGGGGTGATTCCCAGCTCATGTAGATGTACCATACTAGCTCTGTTTGAGCTGGGACATTAAAAAGAGCAGTGTAACTGGAATAGCATGGGTGTCAGGTTGGGCTAAACATCCAACTACATACCTGCCTGGCGTGGACTCCCCCGGCTATATAACTGGGTGGCTAATCTGAGCCACTGCCTGTTCTACCTTGGGTATATTGCTGTTTTTAGTGTACTAGTTTGAGCAGAGCTAGCACAGGCATGTCTATGTGAGCTGTGAATCGTACCTGCCAGCTTCCAAGTGTAGACATAGCCCATAGTGATTCTGCATTTGAGAACTATTCTGAACAGATAATTCAGAATGTCTCATTCCTGGATAAGTAAATTCATATTACTAGTCTGGCCAACATTGCTAGGGGCTAAAAGTAACACAGGAATAAGTGATGCTTCTATAATTATCAAAGTAACGGGCATTGAAACTACCTGAGACAGGAGACCCAGCTACATGACACAGGGTAGGAGCTTGACCTGCAGAAGAAGCTCATTTTTAAAAGGGGTCAGATAACAATCAAAATCACTGTGCACAGGGCACATTTCTCAGAGTACTTTTTCCCCTTCTTCTTGTACTATCGGGTTAATAACTAAAAATAGATCTTCACTGCATGAAAAATGTTCCCAAGGTATTTTCTATACACACAGAAACACAGACACACTCTTGGATGTGTAATGTTTTTCAAACCATAATTTAAGTGACACATGATTTAGACAGTAATGTAAATCAGTCTTCTCTCAGTGAATAAAGTTTTAAACTAGTGCTGATGTCAGGTTTATATTAACATTTACGTTACCAGATAATTTGAAAGATTACATGGTTTAGTATCTTGTGCATATACTGTTCTGCAAACATAGTTTACACATATTTAATAAACACCTAGAGACACATTTTCAGAAGTTGCTTTCCTTTTCAGTGGAAGTACTGGATTTGTGCCTTAACCCAAAGTTGCTTTAAAAAAAATCAGTGAATTAATTTAGCAGTTTCCTCAATCTCTGCTCTCATTGTTGTAAAATAATCTTATTTAGTTTGGGGAAATGCAAGTGCCAAGACCAGTCTTTAGTAACATTAAAACAATACCCCCAACTAATCTTAAACATGGCGAAAATAAACAGAGATCCAACACACCAGGACTTACTTGGTTTTCCTAGATTCTCACTGTTGTAGTAGCACAGTATACTTGCATTGTAAGGTATAAATTTTTATCAGTCAAACAAAAAGAGTAATATAGTATTTTCAGCTACGATGAAAAATACTATCTGAACTACAATTATTGTTTAGAAAAAAAGAAGAGCCAAAAACCTTTCAAAAATCTCTGTTATTATTACAAAGTCAAGAGCCCAGACCGGAACATACCTAACATGTTGAACTTCAGTTGAAAAAGTCAATGGGAATTCTGTGGATAAACTGTTTCTAGAATTGGAAGAATTGTGAATAACATTTAAAAAACTACTTTTATAGAATGTTAAGATTGAAAGGCTAGCAAACAAAAGCCAAGAAATGACAGAATCAATGTTGCCCATGCAATCTTAATTCATCCACTTTATACATTAGCACTGTGACAGATTTGCCGAATATCACATAGGAAGTCTCTGAGAGACAGGAGTACAACTCAGCTCTTCTGGGTTTATGGTTAGTGCCCCAAAACAAGAGAACACCTGTGCTCTTCTTATAACTTCTGCCTCTTCTTATAACCTTCTGCCTCGACCAGAGGGCAGAAATAAGGTTGCATGGAGTCCCTTTTTCTAACATTTCCTAATTCTCAGAGCTTGATTTTGCAAAGTTAATGTTCTTTAAACATAGTGTTTCTTATACAATTTCCTATTTTTTTCTTTAAAAAGAAAATTTAAAAAACAGAAATGCCTTTATGTGAAATTACACTGACCTCCACATGGGCCATCAGCAGGCTCTGAGTCCATGATCTCAGATCTCTTTCACAGACTTCTACCACTTGCACTAAAGGAGTAGCTGACAATAGTAGAAGGTTGTCATCCTCTATGTGGACCAATCATTTGAGGAGGGAAATACACATGCTTTCCCAATGGATTACACAATGCTTTGTTAGACAGCAGGGACTCAGGATTCTTGGTATCTATTCTTGGCTCTGGAGCGGAGGGTGGTTTATTAGTTACAGACAGCACAGACAAGTACATAGATCTTACATATTAATTCTGAAAGGAAGTATAGTGAGTGAGGCATTGGTGTGCCATATCAGAGACACAGTTCTATTCCTAGCTCTGCCTGCTAAAACCTTGTGCAACATCTCAATTACTTCATCTGTAAAAATGGGGATCAGGGATATGAGGTCTCGTTTAATAAGGGCAGTGAAGTGCATAAAATTATTGATAACAGTATGTACAAGAGCTGAGACATGAATTCCTGGCTCCCAGTATAGCATTTCTTCTCACGGAGCAAAGGAGTGGAGGCTGCTGCCATGTCCCATCTGAAGGAGTGGGAAGGTCAATGGAGCCAAGAAGCATGATCACACATAGTAGCAATCTCTCTGAAGCTCTGCTGAGCATGTGCAAATGACAGTATTCAGAGATTTGTAAATGTGGATGGATTTCAGGGAGACAATGAAGTCAGCTCTCTGACCCTAATACTACCTCCCCCACTTCCAATTTCAAGTTCTTGCTCTAAACCATGGAGCGAACATAGGTCTTCAAATAAACATTTGTATTTAATATTAGCAAAACTATCTATTTTTCCTAACCTCATTCTCAGAAATGGCTGATCCATTTTTGTTGAAAATTTCAAAAATAAAAAAATCATCCAGGGACCAAGCATGGGGAATGTCAGTCAAGTGAGTTAAATACTGGCAAAGTTATAAGCAACTGAAAACAGAGGCTTATAATGGAAATTGTTTAGGCCAATCTTTACTATTGGCCTCTCCACAAACTTGGTCTATAAGAAACTTTGGGACTTAAAATCAAGATTTCTTCACCAATGAACTTCAGCTATATTGCCTATCTTCAATGGACACATCATGTGAATGTAGAGTTTGGTTTGCTGCAAATGGTGTTTATGTGAAGACTATAATGTAAAAAATAACTCAAAGAAAAATGGTATTGATGTTGAGTTCAGCTTTTTTGGTTTATTGTCATTGCTGAAGCATACTTTCAGTCAGAACATTAACACATTTTATTCTGAAAGTGCTGGGAATGTGTTCCCATATTCAGTGCAAATCAATTTCAGTTGTTTAATTTCACATTTTTTCCTACCTTCTCAAAATTCCAAGCCTACTGCAAACATGATCTCTACCTCTTAACTCTGAGTAATCTTTGGGTCCACAGAATAAGAAAACAAAGACCCAGTATTTATCCAACAAGTATTGTCATTTGAATTACAGTTTTGAAAGGGATCAAAGCCCCAGGAACTCTTTCTTATTTGCTGTCTTGTCTCCTTCTTCAGTACCCATGGCCGTACACACGAGGTGTTGCCGATATCTTTCCAACAGCAGCATCTGGCTCTTTGGCAAACATCTACACTAACTGTTCTGACCTGCTGATGGCTCCAAGACTATTTATGCATGCTGTGTAGATTGGCTAGAGTACATGTGGACCATCTCTTTTCACTCATCCTCTTGGGATCTATTTTTATGTCACTTGCATTTGACTCTGAGGAATTTACTGTAATGACTTCAGTCTATTTGAGGACAAGCAGGCAAATGCCTAATTAACTCTCTTGTTATATAGTATAATTAAATAAAAAGGATTATCAGTTCTCCGATATCATTTTAAAATAGTACCACTGCTGGTTAGAGCCAGCCATAGAATTTAGAATTCTCTATGGAAAAGGATAAATGGACCCAAATCAGATATCAGGAATGGCAATATACAAAAACCTGTAGGAGAGCACTTCAACCTCCCTGGCCACACTATAGCAGACCTTAAGGTGGCCATCCTGCAGCAAAAAAACTTCAGGACCAGACTTCAAAGAGAAACTGCTGAGCTTCAGTTCATCTGCACCATTATATGTATCAGCTCAGGACTAAACAAAGACTGTGAATGGCTTGCCAATTACAGAACCAGTTTCTCCTCCCTTGGTTTTCACACCTCAACTGCTAGAACAGGGCCTCATCCTCCCTGATTGAACTAACCTCGTTATCTCTAGCTTGCTTGCTAGCATATATATACCTGCCCCTGGAAATTTCTACTACCTGCGTCTGACGAAGTGTATTCACCCACGAAAGCTCACGCTCCAAAACGTCTGTTAGTCTATAAGGTGCCACAGGATTCTCTGCTGCTTTCATAGAATTTATGTTTCCAAAAGTAAAATGAAAATTATTGTGACACCACTGAATCAGAAATGAGAAAGTTTACCAACTTAAAAGGTTTGACTAACAAAAACAAATCTTTAGGATTTTACTTAAAAAGCAATAAAAGTACATCTTCTTCTTGTTGAATAAAGGAATGGGCATACAATCACCAGAAACCTGGGCTGTCTCTTTTTAATTAAATTCACAGTAATGTCTGCAGTGCCACATAAGCATAGGGTGACCAGACAGCAAGTGTGAAAAATCGGGATGTGGGGGGTGGTGGTGGTAATAGGAGCCTGTAAAAGAAAAAGACCCAAAAATCAGGACTGTCCCTATAAAATCAGGACATCTGGTCACCTTACATAAGCACGTCTCTGACATTTTGGCATAATTCTCTACTATGGGTAAGAACTGATTCTTTCTCTGAAGCATCTGCTAATATTAACTGTCAGACACTGTTCTGTTATTCAAATCTGGCAGGCATTCCTTATGCTCCTGTATTCTTATAGCACAAGGTATATCCCAACATTCCATGAATGTCAACGGAGTGCAACAGCTGGATCAGAAAATCAGCACAGAAGGGGTTAATAGAGCCTTCTCATAGAAGAAAATATTGCTCATTATCTGTTTTGACTCAAAATGTCTAATTGGGTTCTCACATTAAACAAACCTGTTCTCTCATTAACACTAATGACATGGCCATGCTTTACTGTTGTCATCACTTCTACTGCAAGGGAACCAAATAACTTGTAAATGGTAATACTACTATGTCTATGTTACGCATGATATGAATTAAGTCAGAGAAAACCCAGAGTTATGCTGTTTTTTGGCAAAGATCACTTGTCAGGAATCATGAGGGGTAAAAATTCCACCCTGGAGAAAAGACTTTACTGACTCAAAAGATATAACAGCTCTGCTTAGAAATCAAGTCCTGACATTTTTTCTTAATGGCTGGAGTGCAGTTCCTGCCCTTTAACTATCCTTCTAAATTGTGAAGTTAAAAATAATCTGCTTTCAAATATTTTTTTATACAGCTGCATCACTATGAATGCTTATTCCATCAAAGGCCTGGAACTGAGAAAATTACAGCATCATTATTAAAGTTATGACAACTCAATGCAATTAAGAAAAGTACCTATGAATTTTCTATGTTTCCAACATGTAGCATCTGTCTGTAATCCAGCCCCATAAAATGTGGATGGTGAACAACAGATTCTGTGAAGAATATTAACCTGAATTTGTTGCGCTCTTGTTTCTTGAGCTGCTTTATAAATATTTCCCCATATGTGCTGCCAAATTCTTGCATTTAATGAATCACCCAAATCTTTTTCCCATACATCCTGTAGTGCTATCTGTGAAAGAATATATAAGGCCCTAATATGTGAACAAAACCAAGACACATGAAGCTTAAACTTCAAGCCAAAATCCTTTCAAAAATTGGATCCGAGAAAATGGAAATGTTCTAATTATTATTTACTGAGTAGCATAAGCATTGCATGACTGCATCTACTCTATCATATTTAGAGAGTTTCAGTCACTATATGTAGGTGCCAGATAGGCCTAGAAATTATTGTTTTGTTATTTGTAATTTCTTAATGGGCTGTTTCTTTCTTTTCTTTTATTTGAAATTTGACCTTTGCCAGTGTTGAAGAAAAAGTAATATTCTTCCCTAGACTGCCTCTACTGCAGAATTCCAGGGAACAATAAAAAATGGTAATTAAGCCTTTTCCTTGATCAATCTCAATGTGCTTTACAAAGGAAAATAGATCAGATAGGTAAATTGAGGAATCAGGCCCCTGAATTTTATACATGGCTTTGTCTGTTTATAGCTGGCTAAACATTCATAATGTAGATTTTGGTCAATTTTCTTGTTTTTGAGTTTGCAAAGCTTTCACAGAATTGGAATAATTTTGTGAAATCTAGATTTTTCATTAAACATTTTTGTTATTAAAATTAGTGAAAACACTTTGATACATTTTCACATTCCTTTATCAAATATTGTGATGGATTTGCTGGCTGTGATTGGTTACACAAGGTATTGGTTCTGATTCTCTGACTTGCTAAGCCTACCACATGTGATCTAGTCTCAAAAGGATTGTAAGGAGCCAGTTTGACTTGTTTACTCAGAGGGAGTAGATGCCTTCTTTCAGTCATTTAGAAAAAAGCCTTTTGGGAGCAGCTCTGTGCCAGTCCTTGCTGCAATGTGGGAGGAAGACTGCTAATCACATCCCTTGAATACCACTCACAATTTTAATGGTTAGTAACTCCGCCTGTTATCTTTCCAAAGATGCTGAAGGTGAGGACATCCACCAAATATGCCACTCAGGCTCGTAGCTGGTTACGAGTTCTTCTTCACAAGAAAATACCACCAGGCTAAAAGGACGAGGGAGACTGAACCATGTGGCTTCCTGGGGTCCCCTGTACATTTGGATAGGCATCAAAATTTTGAATCTAGATTTCTATGATGTTTTCTGTGTGAAGGTTGCTTTACAGCATGCTTTTACATGTAGTTTTGTCAGGCAGAACTGGTTGACATAATTTAGCTGGGATTTGCAGGTTCCTTTATGTTACCCTTCTTTTAAATTATGGGTGGAATTCCTGGCTTCTGACAATGGAGGGAAGAGTGAGAGGTCAAACCACAAACCCTTTTGGAACACTGATCTGGGAAACACAGAAATGAAGCCTGTAGTATAAACAGCATGAGCTGACTAGGGGAGAATGAGGCCCCAAGATTGAATGGTCCCCACCTACATTTTGCAACCACCCTGAAGAGAGAGTATCATAAAATACTTTCCTACTAATGGACCATGACAACTAGTGACAATACTCTCTAAACAGAGAAAATAAAATTTGCTGGGATGTTTTGCTCTTGCCGCATCTTGGCAGGACTGAAAGATTGATGATGCTTGCTTTATTTTCAGTGTGTACTCAAAATAGCCTTTTGTTTTTTTGCTGCCCAGACACCCATGCTTTTATTTTCTTCATTTTTGGTTCCCAGACCTCTTTTTACTTATACCCGCACACACTACATATGTTACAATTAAATTTTATAGATGGGAAGAAAAAGAGAGAGACAGGGTTGGAGGGGAAGAAAGAGTGTGGCAGGGGGAGGGGAGAAGCTGTGAGACTAAGAGACATTCCAGCGGGTTGGGTTTTTAGCCAGCAGTCAATTTTCCTTCATGGAAAGGCTGGAAAAGGTTATAAACATGGTAACATATAGCTTTAAAAAGGGGAACTACACAAAAAATGAAGATGCTTGTTAGCCAAAAATTAGAAGGAGCTATGTCATGGGGTCTGCCCACCACTAGTGCACCTCCTCTGGGAATTATCTGATTCTAGGTCTGACACCTCCTTTCTGCCTCTTGCCACATGACCTCCCTTCTCTTCCTGGCTCTCAGTGAGGCAAGATGCCTTGTGTTCATGGATCAGCATCCCTTTCCAGGGTATTAAAGTCTTTCCCTTCAGTGCCCAGGGGTGCTACTTTTGCAGTGGTTGGTAGACTAATCTGGGCTTGCCCTCTATTCCAGGTTCTTATTCAGGGACCGTCTAGTAAGATCCCAAGGTTTGTTCCATCCTAGACCGTACTGCCTTTTCTGTTAGGCTTTCCTAACTTTCTGGCTTTCCCCTCTTTTCTGGGTTTGCCAGCCCCTAAACTCCCTCCTCTCAGTAGTCGCCTCTGTAGCCCCAACACACCTTCCCTTCTCCCAAGGAAGGACTGCAGACCACTTCCTTGCAGCCTCCTCTCTGCCACCATCTTCCTATCTTTATAAACCCAGCCTATCTTGTTTCTCCGCAACTGGGCTCTCTTGTTATTCAGTCTGGGGATTATTTAAAACACCTGATTTCCCTCAGCTATGGCCTGGTTAACTAGCCCCCTTCCTAGCCTACATTAATTCCTTCAGGGCAAGTGTGGGGTGGACACCCCACCACAAGCTGTCATAAAGGTTAAATGTCTGCAAGTAGCATGGGAACTATTTAAAAGCACCATAAAGACTCAGACTAAATGTACACCTCAAATCAGAAAAGACAATAAGAGGACCAAAAGAATGCCACTATGGCTAAACAGCAGAGTACCGGAGGTCACTGGAGGCAAAAAGGCATCCTTTAAAATGTGGAAGTCAAATCCTATTGAGAATAATAGGAAGGAGCAGCAGTGGGCTGAGAAGGAGGAGGGGCAGTTCTGGGTGCCAGGCAGTCAGGGACACTGGTGATGGTGGGGCCGGCACCCTGCTGGAGCTCGGGGGTCCCAGGCGCTTCTCCATGCTGGGTCAAAGGGCAGTCCCTCCGGATGTGCCCCATCACCTGGCAGAGGTAGCACTGGGCCTCCCCCATGGAAAAATGAACCCAGTAATGGGCCCCCTGGTAAGGGACCAGGAAAGACCTCTTGAGCACCTCTCCGCCACCTGCCAGCGGCAGCAGTTCAAGCTGCACCTGCCAGCGGCATGAAAGGACATGATGGAGGGCGGGGTCCTTGCAGCCCAAGGGGAGAAGGCTGATGATGGAGATTGGTTTCCCCAGGGTAGAGAGGGTGGGCAAGAGGGCAGCATTGGTAGGAAAGGAGGAAGGGAGGTTAGGACCACATGGACACCCAGGTCCTCTAGCGGCTCCAGGGGGATGAACACGCCCCACCACCAGGCCCTTCTCCACTGCCTCCTGGGCGATGACTTCCAAGGCAAGGAAGAAGATGACCTTGCTGTACATTTTGCCCCACCACCTTCGCCAACGCCTGCACATAGGTCTCCATGTGGGGTGAGGTGGGCACCAGGAGGCAACGGACCCCGTGCTTCCTGGTCAAGGTGGGGAAGGGGCCCCAGCCGCTAGAGATGGTAACAGAGGCAGTTGCTGGGAAGATAGCAAAGCAGCAGGCGGGGGGGGGGCGTAAGGTGCCACCACCTGGGTGTACACCCTGGGGGCTGGGAGAGAGGCTCTCGCAGAGCTGGTGGAGGGTGCAGCAGGGAGGGACACCGCGGCCGGTGGTGGGGCCGCGACAGTGAGGGCAGTCCCTGCCATGGAGGGCCTAGTTTTCTTAGCGGGGCTCTTTCCCTTCTTTTTGCCCTGGCCTTTTCTGCCGGCTGGGGGGGCTCCTCAGAATCGAAGAGGGCAAGGGACATGGCAGCAGTGGAGGTCACTCCACTGCCCGCCACTGCCAGAGCCCCAGCAGGGGTGATAGCAGGTGGTTCGGTAGTGGCGGTTGAGTTAAGGTTAGGGGGAGTGTCAGAGGGGGCAGAGTCTGTTCGAGGGGTCCCACCCACCATGTTCCCCTCCATAATGAGCAGGGAGAGAGGGAAAAAACACTGGGTGGGGGGAAGGGGAAGCAAGTCAACCACTCCTCCCCACTAGGCTGCAGGCAGGGGAGGAGGGTGCCAAAATGGGGGGAGGCAGATAAGGGGGCTATCAAGGACTGGGGGGGTCAGTCACCCATACAAGGAGGAAGTCCAGCTCCTCTAGCTGCACTAGGGGAGGGAAGGTTACAACAATATCAGGGGGGTGCAGTGATCAACCAAAATGGGGGGGCACAAGCACATGGGAGGGGGCATGGGCTGCAGAAGGGAGGGGCCAATCAGGGCAAGGGGGGCTGCAAATGTATAATACAGTTTGATGTGGAAGAGTTTACTCAGGAAAGTGGTGGAAGCCTTATTGCTTGAGTAATTTAGAACTGGACTGAAGCAATCACTGGCAGGGTAAAAGAAAAGCTTACCTAATAGGTCTTTTCCATCTCTACTTTCTATGATTCTTTCACCATTTGAACGGGAAACTTTTTGTTTTGTTAGGGCACCTCTCCTTCATGGTGAGACCATCACAATCTCATACAGCCGTTGTCTGACTTTCTCCTGTTTGATACTTTGTATAACTTAAATAACACCTAACACATGGCACTTGGAAGACTTAACACTGTCAGTTTTTCTGCTGTTTTCAGCTGTTCCATTTGGACCAATAATACTGTACTCTAACTTCAATCTTGGAGAAAAAAAGAAATGATATCTGATGGCATTCCATGTTAGCCACATTTTAAAATACTGTCTAAAAGTGAATTGTGCTTCTTATAATTTTATATCTCAAAGTAAGAATAAATTAAGATTTCAGGGCAGATTTTTAAACACTAGCCGCCTTTTTGTGCTGGTCTGCTTCACATTGACTTCACAATAAAGTCTCTGTTTTAATATTATGGTATTAGCCACTGTACATAAAATGTAGGTGGTGGGTGGGATTTCCAAAAGCATACAGTAAAACTTCCATTGTCTTCAATGGCAGCAGAGTTTGACCAATGACGAGTGCTTTTGAAAATCCTAGCTAGAGTGTTTTACATGTGTAGCCCAATGTACAATATGAGTTGCCTTGATGCTATTTGGTTGGGGAAGATGTTTAATTATACATTAAACTGATCCCATGCATATTTTTGTATGGAACTCTTTAGTACAAATTTATACAATTACTATGTTAAGTCTGATCCTCCAAACACCTCCTAACAAGTACCATCTTCACTACCATGAGTTCAGCTATATGTGGTGTTTAGTATTTGCAGGATCAGTCCACTGATTTCAAATAAAAAGAATGAGGAGTACTTATGGTACCTTAGAGACTAATGAATTTATTTGGGCATAAGCTTTTGTGGGCTAAAACTCACGTAAGCAGATGCATGCAGTGGAAAATCCAGTAGGAAGATCTATATCTATATATCTATACAGAGAACATGAAAAAATGGGTGCTGCCATACCAACTATAAAGAGACTAATCAATTAAGGTGGGATATTATGAGCAGGAGAAAAAAACGTTTTCATAATAATCAGGATGGCCCCTTTCCAACAGTTGACAAGAAGGTGTGAGTAACAGTAGGGGGGAAAATTAGCATGGGGAAATAGGTTTTACTTTGTGTAATGACCCATCCACTCCCAGTCTTTATTCAAGCCTAATTTAGTGGTATCCAGTTTGCAAATTAATTCCAATTCAGCAGTTTCTCGTTGGAGTCTGTTTTTGAAGTTTTTTATTGGAGTATTGCGACTTTGAGGTCTGTAATTGAGTGACCAGGGAGGTTGAAGTGTTCTCCAAATGGTTTTTGAATGTTATAATTCTTGATGTCTGATTTGTGTCCATTTATTCTTTTGAGTAGAGACTGTCTGGTCTGGCAAATGTACATGGCAGATGGGCATTGCTGGCACATGATGGCATATATCACATTGGTAGATGTGCAGGTGAACGAGCCTCTGATGGTATGGCTGATGTGATTAGATTCCATGATGGTGTTCCTTGAATAGATATGTGGACAGAGTTGGCAACGGGCTTTGTTGCAGAGAGGTTCCTGAGTTAGTGCTTTTGTGTGATGCGTGCCTGTTGGTGAGTATTTGCTTCAAGTTGGGGGGCTGTCTGTAAGCAGACTTTTAACTCAACAGCTTATTTCTCTATTATGTCTAACTTTAAATCTCTCCCTGTCTTTTGTTCTTTCATTCTGTTCCCTCTGTTCTGCTTTCTCAGCCCCACCTTCCCTCTATTAAACTCCACCCCCATCTTATGTTCTATATTGATATTTAAGTAAGATTACTATCAAAATAGTCTTATGCAGTTATGGGCCACATATGTGAAGGCATTAATCTCACTGCAAGTCTGGGAGTAATAGTCTCTCTCTACATGGTTCTAGTACAACCACACCTTGAAGATTGCAATCAGTTCTAGGCACTACATTATCAAAAGTTATTGATAAACTGAAGGCAATACAAAGAAGAAAAACAAAAATTGCTAAGGGCCTGAAAGTTGTGATTTATGAGGAAAAATAAGAAGCGCTAAATGTGAACTATGTATGTATAGTTTGATTAAGTCATAACTAAATGGGGACATGGTAACAGACTGTAAATAGCTGAGGGATGTAAATGCCAAGAAGGGAGAGGAATTATTTAATGTGATACACAAGGGTATAACTAGAAATAACAGGATACAACTAAGAAAGGGAAAATGTAGGTTGAACACCAGGAAAAGCTTTTTGGCAAGGAGAAGTGTTAGGCTGGGGAATAATCTCCCTAGGGAAGTGGTGGAAGCATCACTATCTAAGCCCTTTTAGATAGTGGACAAAACTCTAGAAAATGTACTGTAGAGAACAGTCCCATGTTGGCAGAGAGATGGACTCCATAATCAAATACATCCTTTTCCTTTCTTACATCTACGAATCGAATAGGCAGATTTGCCTTAAGTGCATGCCTGTACTGTTTTAGAGTGATAAGCTGCCAGAGGTGCAAATACACATATAAACAATGACCTTTCCATAGAAAGAAAATGACAGACTCCACAATTTATTAAATTTGTCGTTTTCTATTAGCCATGACTATAAGTAGACCTGTATGTTAAAAACATCTTTCCAGCTATCTTTAGCTCTTCCAGCTGGACAGTTGGTAAATTTTACTGCTGTTTTACGGCTGTGTATGCTTTACATTTAGCTTTACATTTTAGTTTCTGGAAGACTTACACGGTTTGCGAGGGCTGTGGGACAGAGGCAGAGTTCATCTGTCCCATGCTGAGAACGAGAGACTCGGCATGTTTGTAAAAGATATGCTTACTAACATTTATCTTATTTAATTACTACATTAATAAACATGTGCAGATTGTTTATGTTTCTCTTCAGAATTATATTATGAGAGAGAAGAATGAGAGAGCGCAATGTTATTTATAAATTTTGTGCTATGCTAAAAAGTTGGCAAAGAGCTTCTGACATAAGCAGAGCTTTGCATGCCAAAATAGTCATCTAATTAAAATAGTATTTTAACACTATCAGTCTAGTGCCAAAGCAAAAAATAATTTTATCAGAAAGATATTATGCAAAATATGGGACTGGGCGTATACCTCAAAAATGAACCCCAATGTTTCTGGGATTATCCAGCTCAATCTAAAGTGATACTTTGTTGTACAATCCATTGTCTAATTAATTTAGATATATTTTATCTATCATATATAGAATGGCATAACTTTCTTTGTTCCTCAAATGGTACTTACTTTCTTTCATTATGTGTTTGTGTAAAGGTGAATGAAATTTAAGGGAAAATAATGGTAACCAGAGGTGAGAACATTATTGTGAAGAATTCTCAAATGGTTGGGAATTTTAAATCAAACAGCTTAATTATCTACCTGAAAGGCTAAAAGAGATGATCTGATAGCTCATTTTGATTCATATTTCTGACATGACTAAACCAGAACAAAACTGAATTCTGTAATTGTCGCTGGGGTCATTAAGTGCCTAGTTCTGTTTGCACCCCTGTTTTCTATTGGTGTATCGCCCAGGATTTCAATGGTGATACCACTAATTACATGGATGTTAAGTAAGGGGAGAATCTGTCCACGCCTTATGCAGTGATAGACTCAAGGAGCTCAATTTATTTAACAAAGAGAAGGTTAATGGGTGAATTGATCACAGTCTATCAGTATCTACATGGGGAACAAATACAGGACTCTTTGTCTAGCAAACAAAGGTATAACAAGATCCAATACGGGAAAGTTAAAGCTAGACAAATGCAGTCTAAAAACAAGGTGCAGAGTTTTAACAATAAGGGTAATTAATTGGAAGAATTTACAAGGGTGGATTTTCCATCACTTGACATTTTAAAATCAAAAGTGGATGTTTTTCTGACAGACACACTCCAGTTCAAACACACTATTTGACTTGAAACGGGAATTAGTAAAGGGAAGTCCTATGGCCTGTGTTATGCAGGACGACAGATTAGATGATCACAATTGACCCTTCCAGATTAAAATCTATTAATTTAATGTTTGTCACTGAAGACCTAACACAAGAACTCCTTGGTAGGCTTCTAGAATGGGGCACAGTGGAAAAGATAAATATTGAATACAGTTTTGAGATAATTACAGTGCATTTACTAAAACTACTTAAATGGGATTGTTTTGCCTTTTTTTTTTTTTTTTTTAATTTTCCAGAATACGTTGAGGAAGCAAGATGGTTTTACAAGAGCTGTTTTGCCATAATAGGTTCATTATGGTTCAATTTAATTTTGGTATCAATGAGAGCTATTAACCTACATGTCTTTGGTTACAGAGAACTGAAAGAACACCACGGTCATTTACAGTTTATGCAGTCTCCCATTAATCATTAGACACAGCTGCTACAGATATTTCTGGGGTTGAGCTAAGGCCTTGTTTTCCAGTGGTGTTTAATTTTAGATTTAAGCAGTTATTTCAAAAGAAAACAAATACAAGAAGAAAGAAAATCACACTTGCCTGATGAATTTAATTAATTTCCTTTTGTTGGGGAGGAATTTTATTAACCAGAATTTCTGTGAGAATTTTGGTAGTTTTCCTGACTATGAAGCATACTGAGTATTGGCTAGTGTCTGGCATGCAGACATGGACTATGCAAGTAACTCACTACAACTATGCCTTTATATCCTGACCTGCTATAGCTTGGCTGTTCCAGTCTTCAGCAGAGTCATTCAACTGTGCCAAATTGTTTGGTGATTCTGTGTTATAGCCAAATGTACACTAGTAAATAGTGTGGGGCCACCCAAACAATATTTTGCTTGTAAAATTAACCATCTTTGGCTCAGGATGCTGCCAAGGAAAAGTCTAGTGCACTTTTACACCTTGTCATAAACAGATAGTTAAGGTTTAATGTCTCTTTTACCTGTAAAGGGTTAAGAAGCTCAGTAAACCTAGCTGACACCTGATCAGAGGACCAATGGGGGGACAAGATACTTTCAAATCTCTGTGGAGGGAAGTCTTTGTTTGTGCTGTTTGTTTTGTTGGTTGTTCGTTCTTGGGGCTAAGAGGGGGCCAGACGTGCAACCAGGTCTTTCTTCAATCTTTCTGAAACAGTCTCTGATGTTCAAAATAGTAAGTACTAGCTAAAAAAGGCAGATTAGTCTTATGTTTCTTTTCTTAACTTGCAAATGTGTATTTTGCTGGAAGAATTTTTACCTCTGTTTGCTGTAACTTGTATCTTAGGCTGAGGGGGAGGGAGTCCCTTTAGTCTATATAAGCTGAAGACCCTGTAAACATTTTCCATACTGGTTTTACAGAGATAATTTTTTACTTTTTCTTTCTTTAATTAAAAGCTTTCTTTTTTAAGAACCTGATTGATTTTTTCCCTTGTTTAAGACCCAAGGGGATTAGGTCTAAACTCACCAGGGGATTGGTGGGTGGAAAGGAGGTGGGGGGAAGGTTAATTCCTCTCTGTTTTAAGATCCAAGGAGTTTGGATCAGTGTAGCCTTTCAGGGTAACCCAGGGAGGGGAAAGTCTGGGAGGGGGAAGAGGGGAAATGGTTTATTTCTCCTTGTTTTAAGACCCAAGGGGTTTGGGTCTTGGGTCCCCCAGGGAAGGTTTTGGGGACAGGGAGTGTGTACCAGACACTGGAATTTTGGTGGTTGGTGGCAGCGCTATCAGATCTAAGCTAGGAATTAAGCTTAGAAGGGTACATGCAGGTCCCCACTTTTTGGACGCTAAAGTTCAAAGTGGGAAAAATACCTTGACACACCTATTGTAATATCTACAACAAAACAGTTTGAGGTACTTGAGCTATTATTTTCAAGCACAATAAAGTACATTGATTATGTTGCATTATCATGTGGTAATGGACAATTACTTTATATCACCACTGTACTTATTATAGCATACATGTGTTCCAAATTTATCCTCCCACCCATTCAGACAAGAGAAAGCTACATGGTTTCAATATAATTTCTACTTTATCTTTTTAGTTTCTGCTATCTGTTAGAGAAGGATCATGAAATGTACTTCATATCTGCTATCAATCAATTCCCATATTATCATCCTATAAACACACAGGAAAGGTTAATGCAGCAATTGACCACAACTGCAGCTGCAGAGAGGTAGTAACATTCTTTTTCATATAATTTACATTTACTGAACTACAGATTTACATAGTCTCCTACCCCCTCAGGTCCAGATGCACTGATCTTCTCTTTCTAGCAGGAAACAAGCATGGCATTATTTACAAGCATCTGTGCTTGCAAAAATAAAAATAATTTCTGTCTTCATCTCTGCTTCTTTGTTTAAGGGTAAAGACTCATTGCAGCATCTTCCTGGTAACATCTGTCTTTTAGACCAAACACTGAAACTTTTGATTCTCCCAGCGAGGTTCTGTAATGGGGACAGACCATGTATTATAATACTGTATAAAATAACTGCAACTAAATATGGTCAACAGTTTACAAAACATCCATAAGCACAAGCACGCCTCTAAAGGTGTGTCTACGCTATGGTTCTCTTGTAATGTAAAGTGCTCATAAAAGGTACAGACATCCCACTAGGGATGACTGGGTTAGAAAATGAGTGTCTCATTTATATTGTTACCATGAAATTGTTGTCTCATAAAGGTCAGCTCACCTGCCAAATCAAAACATAAGATATTAAAACTAGAGCTGATTCTTTTTTCATTCTGCTTGCAAACTGTCATTGCTGCAGTGGTTTCTAACTGGTTCCTCTACCATATACAGAGACATCTTAGACAGTATTGGTAAATGTTAGTTATCAGAGCTATAAAATAGCAGGTGGATTCTGCACAATGACTGACTGCTAAGACCGGATGATCTGTGTGTTATCTAGTAGTATGAA
The DNA here is from genome assembly GCF_003597395.2 of Chelonoidis abingdonii. Lineage (NCBI taxonomy): Eukaryota > Metazoa > Chordata > Testudines > Testudinidae > Chelonoidis > Chelonoidis abingdonii. The sequence goes on from NC_133774.1 coordinate 83,043,792, forward strand.
ACAGAGCTCCAGAAACCCATGTCCTTTAAAATATCTTTTGCTTAACAAACTGAAATGGAGAATTAGTTTATTTTATACAGCAAAAATTAGTATTTAATAAAAAGTCCATTAATATTAGAGCATCATACATAAGTGATGTGATCCCAAAGTTTGAGAACAAGAATTCCTGAATTTTAATTCTAGATCTGATACTAAAATCCTTTGTGGTCTTAGGGAAATAATCATGTAACATATTTGCCTTGGTCTCCTCATCTGTAGCTCATTCATGAGAAGTTTATTGTGAGTATTTTGTATTCAAAATCAAATTCCAACCATGTAGGTTAATTTTGATATATATACTATATAATATGTTTCTGTTACTGGTGGCATGATCTTAAGATTCAGGTTTTCTCTGTGTATATTTGCAACTACAAATTTAAGAGCTATTGTTTACAAACATTCACTTTACATCTACTATTTTTTAAAACATTTCTGCCTGTAAACTTTCTTCCTATAATATTCATAGGATAATTTGAACAAAAATAAGAAAGCAAAAGCAAAAAGACACTGGGTGGGAGGAAGGGGGACACAATCAAAGTAAATTCCCTTACAAATTCAATGGAATGTTCATTATGATGTATTTACAATATTTGACCATCTCTAGAATTGAAACTTACTGTCACAACATCCCAGTCTCACCCTGAATTAGTCCTATGATACCAGCAAGATCATCCACTATTCTAATTCCTGAGACTCTTCACCTTTTCCAATAGAAGACCATATTGTCTGTGCTGTAATATACCTATGCATATTTTCATTATTTGTAACCATTCATTTAAAAACAAGTAAACTCAGGTATAGAAAATGTTAGTCTGATGCACTGAAATTCTTAGGGACCATCCTCTGAACACTAGCAAAAGGAAACACTTATACATCATACCGCTGCATTCTGGGAATGTTGATTAGCAAAAGTTTTAAATACTGAACTACATGTTTTTAGTGGAAGAGTATATCAAAGAATATAGACAGTCAAAGAGTTTTACATGGAGATATCAAAAAGGAATTTTTTACAGTGCCAGAGATTTTCTTGGGATGTGTGAGGAGTGGGTTAGAGAGCACAAAACAGCAAGGTACTCCAAACCTCAATAGTCCATCCAGTACTCAAAAGACTTCACTTGACATAAACTATCTTGCCAATTATCACCTTGTGTCTAACATTTCATGCCTGGGAAAGATGAAGAACCATCTCCAACAGCCTAGATTCTTTGCAGTGGAGCTTTAAACCTTGTTGTGACACTCAGATTGACTACGTTTGGCTTATACTATCTCCTCTTCCCCTTGGACAATGGGCAACTGCCCATGTTTGCTCGCACTCTCTGTTAGCATTTATATTGCTCTTATGCCCATGGTATTTGCTCTTTCTGTTAGACTTATCAGTAGTTTTTTTACTGATGCTGCGATGGTGTATACTGTCGACTCACCTGAGATATCTATCAGGAGTGGGCAGAGTTGCAATGAAGTGGATCAGTAGACAGAGTGTATTTTTCTTATTAATCCAGATTTATGAACTCTTTCCAAAGATACACACTGGAATTCTAGATAGTTACATGTATAGCATGTGTCTGTATATTCTTTATTAAAGCTTAATTTTTGTTCCATTAAATCACTATTATTCTTAGCATTTAAGATACACACATCACTACAGTATCTGGACACCCTTTACAAGGTGAAGCCTTTATCCTTCTACCAAAGCTCCAGAAAGACTGTATTGTATCTGACCAATATTATCTGCAAAGTATACTGAAACGTTTCAAAGCAAGAAATGGTCAGCTTGGCTAACTAGTGGATGAAATCCAGGTTAATCAGATAACGTACCATGAAGAGTTTGGCTGGTGGGATTGTGTAGGTGCTAGAGCAGAATAGAAGAACTTCTTAGTTTTTGCTGTAGCTGTGGCATATGCACATAAGAAATGTCATGTTTTGCATCAGCTGGATTCAGCCCCGGGCTTCTGACAGCAATACTTTAATTTCCTTCCCTCTTTCTTCATCTTTTTGCTAATACATTGTTAAGTCACGGTGATCTATGAGGATCATGCTGAAGGTGGGGGCAGTTGAAGACTAACACACCCTTAGTTATTCACAGAATATGGCTGTAAAATCCCACCATGCCAGTCATTACCTGTCTGGTTGTAGGGCAGTTTCATCCCATTTAGCTGCTTTGTACATTCTGATATACTAAATTGTGTTGTATATTCGTATCAGTCTTGAGAACTTGAGAACATAATTTAACATATTCTTCACGTTCTCCATGTACAACAAATTTGAAAGAGAGCTAGAGTATCAGAGACCAGAATGGTTGTGCTCAACGGTTAGAGCAAGAGTCGGTAGCCAGGAATAGGAGGACCCAAGGGTCACAGCCGGAGTCAGAAGTCTGGAAGCAGAACCAAGGGTCAGAGACTTGAGCAAGACTAGGCAGGAGCAGGGCTGGAAGAAATAAGCAAAGGCACTATCATTGCTGTGGGCAAATGCTTTGAGCCATTATCAAACTTCTAGTGCTGGGCTTAAGAGCTGCTCTACTGACTCCTCCCACCAGTCAGGTGATGTAGCCAATCAGGCAGTCTACTGCAGGTCAGCTGTGCTCATTAAGTTGCCCAGAGACCCTGATTCCTGATAGAGGCATCTGGATTGCTTGCAGTTCTGTAGGTAATCTATAGCAAATGATTTCAGGGATTTCCTTCTAGGACAGCAATTTTTAAACAATCTTTTAAAACTTAATTAAAATGTTCTATTTCCTTGTTGGTCTGAGGAATCAGTACTTGGTCTTGCTAGTGAAGGCAGGGGGCTGGACTCGATGACCTTTCGAGGTCCCTTCCAGTTCTATGAGATAGGTATATCTCCATATTATATTATTATTATATTAAAGTAAATAGAAGAATGTCTACACTTAATATATCTTCTCCTTCAGAGATTCTCTAGAAGTCATAGATGTGAACTGATATCAGTTGTCAGAGATGTTCTCTCAGATTTCCTTTATGATGGAAAACTATTAAAAAGAACCTGGATTACTCTTTTGGAAATAACCTAAAAATAAAGGCTGCTTTTGGCCTCTAGCTCAAGTAACCAGTTTCAGTGGTACATAATGGCAGTTCACTGGTGCTATTTCAAAAGATCCATGTGACAGAGTGCACCTGGCCCTACAGACCTTATATACCCTTCCCCAGAAAGGAGCAGGGGGGTCCTCCATGCCTACTTAGAGAGGTCTTGTGAAAGCAGCCAATCAGATTCCAGTAGGCTCGGATAAAAGGAGCTGTAGGGCAGTTCCTGGCTGTGACCAGAGGGGTGAGAAAGAGTGCCCCTCTCTGGCCACAAGTGCTTCATGGATTGTTTACTGGACATGGGAGTGAGAGAACCTAAGAATTTTAACTCTAAAGTAGTGGGTAAGAGGAATGGGACCAGGTGGTAAGAGCCAAGGGGCTAAGGGAATGCAGCAGCAACTAATTGAAGGAAGCAATAGGTGACTTCTCTTTATAGGGTCCCTGAGTTGGGATCTGGAGTAGCGGTTGGTCTTGGTCACCCTCCTCCCCTCAGCAAAATGACCTAAGTCCTGAGAAGGGGACAAGGTTCTTTTAGAAGTCCAAGTGAAGGATGGGATTTAAAGGCCCAGAGATGGGGCTGAAGACTCTAGGGAGGGCTGACAGTTTGAACTCTTAGCTACCCTGGAAGGGGTCTGTTTTTGACTGTGACTTGGCTGAGCCCCTGAAGAGCCACCTAGTCAGGTCCGCAATCTACAGGCTGCGCCAGGAGCAAGGAAAAGTTTTACAGTACCACACGCAGCTGCTAGGAGGCACTTGGGAAAGAAATTTCCCAGTAGTGGTCACAGTCCACTATTGTATATCTACAGCAATCTTTCTTCATGCACAATTAGGTAAAATAATTGGGTCCCAACAGTGCCACATTACCACTGTTTATCATGCAACACAACATTTTACAGGTTTCAGGGTAGCAGCTGTGTTGGTCTGTATCAGCAAAAAGAACAGGAGTACCTGTGGCACCTTAGAGACTAACAAATTTATTTGAGCATAAGCTTTCGTGGGCTACAGCCCACTTCATCGGATGCATAGAATGGAACACACGGTAAGAAGATATTTATACATACAGAGAACATGAAAAGATGGAAGTACCCATACCAACTGTAAGAGGCTAATTAATTAAGAGAAGCTATTATCAGCAGGGGAGAAAAACTTTTGAAGTGATAATCAAGATGGCCCATTTTGGACAGTTGACATAAATGTATGAGGATACTTTAACATGGGGAAATCGATTCAATTAGTGTAATGACCAAGCCATTTCCAGTCTCTGTTCAAAGCTAAGATAATGGTATCTAGTTTGCATATTAATTCAAGTTCAGCAGCTTCTCCTTGGAGTGTTTTTGAAGCTTTCTGTTGCAAAATTGCCACCTTAACATCTGTCACTGAGTGATTCAAGAAATTGAAGTGTTCTCCTACTGGTTTTTGAATGTTATGATTCCTGATGTCAGATTTGTGTACATTATTCTTTCTTGCGTAGAGGACTGTTCGGTTTGGTGAATGTACATGCAAGAGGGGCATTGCTGCACACAATGGCATATATCACATTTGGTAGATGTGCAAGGTGAATTGAGCCCTGATGGCCGTGCTGTGTGAATTAGGTCTATGATGGTGTCACCTTGAATAGATATGTGGACAGAGTTGGCATCAGACTTTGTTGGCAAGGATAGGTTCCTGGTGTTAGTGTTTTGTTGTATGGTGTGATGGTTGCTGTATTTGGCTTCAGGTTGGGGGGCCTGTCTGTAAGGTGAGGAACTGGTCTGTCTCCCAAGATCTGTGCGAGTGAGGGATCATCTTTCAGGATAGGTTGTAAATCTTTGATGATGCGCCGGAGGGGTTTTAGTTGGGGGCTGAAGGTGACGGCTAGCGGTGTTCTGTTATTTTCTTTGTTGGGCCTGTCCTGTAGTAGGTGACTTCTGGGTAATCTTCTGGCTCTGTCAATCTGTTTTTTCACTTCAGCAGGTTGGTATTGTAGTTTTAAGAATGCTTGGTAGAGATCTTGTAGGTGTTTGTCTCTGTCTGAGGGATTTGAACAAATGTGGTTGTATCTTAGAGCTTGGCTGTAGACAATGGATCGTATGGTATGTCCTGGATGGAAGCTGGAGGCATGTAGGTAAGTATAGCGGTCAGTAGGTTTCCAGTATAGGGTAGTGTTTGTGACTATCACTTATTACAACATTTTACATCACTCTTATTTTGTGAAACCATTCCTGGACATTAATAGAGATCTGAGTCTGGTTGGCTGAAACATGTCCCCAATGACTCATGAAGCAGACAAACAAACAAGGTTTGTAGGTCAACTGGAATGCTCACAAAATGAGTGCTATGTCTCATTTCAGTACAGTATCATATTGAGACAATATCATTGATGCAGAAGTTAAATTGCACTTATTAAACAATTTTCTAGCAATCTAATCTCACACTTTCTGTATGGATTTGTTTAACGACCTGATTTGAATGGAAACAGTTCTGTTATAGCAATCATTTTACATCCTCTTTCAGGTAAGTGTCAGTTCTTTACAACAGTAAAGGGGGTACATTTCTAGCTATATTTTCACATCCTTTATTAGACTCAATATTGTATGTAAGAGGCAGCAAGTGAGCCAAAACTCAAACTGTGTATTTTGGCTTGCCTGTGTCCCTTGACCAATAATGTTATCAGTGAAAATTTTGTATGGTGAAGATAAATCCCAAAGGGGTAGATATACTAATTTTTCACTTCCCAGATATAGGCAAGGGCTTCATTCCTAACAATAAAGAATATTTGTTTTGGTCAAGTAGTACCCTTGATGCAAAAACACCTTTTCTTTTGACTTTATTGAACAGAAGGAACCTTATACTAAGTCAATAATCAAAAATATCTGTAGATAGGATTATAGGCAAATCGGGAGCAAAAATGGCAGACATTCTGTTTTTAGCAATTAGGTCTTTTGTTACTGTCTACACTGGGAGGGGATTGATCTAAGATACGCAACTTCAGCTACAAGAATAGCATAGCTGACGTTGACGTATCTTAGATCAACTTAGATTGACTTACTTCACATCCTTGGGTGCTAGATCGAAGGCCGCTGCTCCCCCATTGACTCCACTTCCGTCTCTCACCCTGGTGGAGTTCCAGAGTCGATGGGGAGTGAATTCAGGGATCGATCGCGTCTCATCTAGACACAATATATCGATCCCCGATAGATCAATCACTACCTGCCAATCCGGCGGGTAGTGTAGAAATACCCTGAGCAGCATTTGTCCATGAAAAACACATTTACCAGGGTACTCAACAGCTACTGAATAGTTGGAAATAAACTTGATATACAACAGGTTAAATTCCAGAAAATGGTCACATCTGCTAGTTTGCATGTTTAGTGTCTACTGCAATTTTGGTCTCGATCAGCACTTATGCCTCTCTGAGATCACAAAAACACTACCAAAAGTGGTCGGTCTGAAGTGACTGGCATTTGGGTGACTTCATTTTCAAACCTAACTTATCTACATTCTAACCATTCTAGCACTCCTCTCAACTTTTCTTCATAATCCACTGATGTATTTCCATAAACTAGAGTACAAAAAAATGTAGTGAATCCAAGACTGGATTTCAACATTTGTGACACTGGCTTTTTCAAATCACTAGTACAGATGTAAATCCATTAAGAACAGGCCAAAACCAATCTAGTCCCTCATGGAGTATAATACTTACAACATCTCTGTTCTCTTCATGTAATGCTATTTGGTAATATGCACTCTGCAAATCCTAGGTTGTGAACATTTTATTTCCTTAAAGCTCCAAGAACACTTCTTTGGTGTGGAGTAATAGATCTGTGTCAATCATAACTGCCTTAGTGAAGTTCACATTCTGTACATCAACACACCTGATTTTCTTGGTTAAAAGCAACTGAAGACACCTCTTAGAGGTGCATCACAGAACTTGCAGTCCTAGGGTGACCAGATAGCAAGTGGGAAAAATTGGGATGGGGTGGGGAGTAATAGGTGCCATACAAGACAAAGCCTCGAATATCAGGATTGTCCCTATAAAATTGGAACATCTGGTCACTTTATGCAGTCCATGGGAGTGGGGGATAGTATGGTGATTTAAAGCCACCTTTGCTCCTTTCCAATCCTGGGCTGCTCGAGGACCTGGAGCTTCTGGGGCTTGTCTAAATTCCAGCAGCCTTCTCAGGCTGCCTTGTGGGCTATAGTACTGCCTGAAATCTCTGTAGCTCTGCACAGTGTGACTCTGCCTCCAATACACCACTGCTCACCCACAGCCCTGTCCCCTGGCATGTTGTATGCTCCAGAACTTGCAACCTCTGGATCCTCAGAAGGCAGCCTTACAGCTGTCTTTTGCCATGGCTACATCAAGTGTATCCGCCCACAGCTGCAGCTGTGGCTTTTATGGCCCTTTTATATTTCATCTCTTTTACTTGGTGTAAAAGGCCAGGAGTGTGGGTGGGAGGCCCTTATTCAAGCATTTTAAGAAATATACTCATTCTGTCAGGATATTCCTTTATAGTTCTTAGAACACAGTGTCCCACACAGACAGACAAAAGTCTGAATTTCTTTTGTATGGAATAAAAAGTGCATTCATTCCTTCTGAGTTTTCTTACCTTTCAACACTTGGCAAAAAACACTTATTGATCATAATTCTCTAGTGACTTGCACTTTCTTTTTTTTAGTTTATTTAAATCTGTTCATGTAAAGTGGTTGCAAAATGCTACCACTGGTGTGAGTGGAAGCATTTTATCCCCATCTTGCACTCGCTTTGCAAATGAAGACACCAGATGCAAGATAGTTGAGAATCAGGGCTAATGTATTTGTTAAAATGGAATTAGCAAGATGTGTATGTAACTTAACCATATCTCATGATATATTCTCATAAACATTCTCTTCCTAATAAGCACCTTTTCCCACTACATTCATACGGCCAGTGGTAAGGTGTTGCAGAATGTGTGGCTGTATGTGGAACACTGTCCATCAGCCATGTGATCAATCTGATTAATCAGAATGTGCAGAATCTAAACTTAAATAAAAAATGTTTCTAGCCCTTCTGATTGCACAAAAATAAAATAAAAAAGTCTTCCAAATGTGAAGCAAAGTTAAGCTGATGTGTGTACTGATTTAATAGGTAGAAGTGAATTGACTGTGTAGCAATTATACGATTCAGTGGATTGAAGGGACTGGATAGGGGGTATGTTAATTTAATCAATAAGGATGAAGGACCAAGGGGTCACAGCATTACCCTCCAGGGCTGGAGACAGATGAGGATAGATAGGCTGTGGCCACCAGAGAGAAGTGAAGCAGGATGAATTCCACACAGCTAGAAGTTTCAAATCAATACCAGATCCTCAACATTGAAACTGTGGAAGATATCTCTGAAGATCCAGCAGGTCTATAGGAACAGAGAGATGTACAGGACACATGTTGATGACAGTGTGGACCAACATCTAGAAAATCGCTTGCCTGAAAATCATTCTTCAACCCTCCAAGGTAGACAGACAATCTGTGTTGGAGAGCCAATACTGGAAGAATGGAAAGAACATTCTAGAAGGGAGAGGTGGACAGCAGGACTGTGTGCTGCCTTCCTGGGGCCAAAACATGAGATGTCACTCTGATTGAATAGGCTTCTGAAGCTGTCAGGTAAGGATCCATTAGTATGAGTTTGAACCATCACCAACAACACTGTGTTGCAGGACATCTCGGAGATAATAGATGATTTCCGGGAATTCAGAAGTGTGCTGAAGAAAACTCCATGTGATCTTCTCTGAGATCCTTCCTGTCCCACAAGTGAAGGAAGACAGAAGGCAGAAAATTCTGGAAGTGAACCACTGGCTAGATAAGTGGTATAGGTAGGGTTTGGTTTTTGTGGAACATTTGTTCCCCTTTAATTGAGGTGCAGGCCATTCAAACCATACAGTCTTCTCTCCCCACACAAAGTGGACTAATCTCTTTGAGGTCAGGCTGGCCAGAGTAATCAGGAAGGCATTAAACTAATGCCAAGAGGGGAGGGTAAGAAGATGGAAGATAGGAACACTGTTAGGGTACGTCTACACTACGGGATTATTCCGATTTTACATAAACTGGTTTTGTAAAACAGATTGTATAAAGTTGAGTGCACGAGACCACACTAAGCACATTAATTCGGTGGTGTGTGTCCATGGTCCGAGGCTAGCGTCGATTTCCGGAGCGTTGCACTGTGGGTAGCTATTCTGTAGCTATCCCATAGTTCCCGCAGTCTCCCCCACCCCTTGGAATTCTGGGTTAGATCACCAGGTGCCGAATGGCGGCAAATCATTGTCCGCGGAATGTTCGGTAAATATTCGTCAGTCATTCCTTCCTCCGGAAAGCAATGGCAGACAATCAATTTTGTGCCCTTTTTCCCTGGATTGCCCTGGCAGACGCCATAGCATGGACCATGGAGCCCCGTTCAGCTTTTTTATTCTGTCACGTATGTGTACTGGCATGCGCTGACAGAGGCATAACTGCAGGCACTAAACACAAGCAGCATTCATTTGCTTTTGCATGATAGCAGAAGATGGTTATCAGTCGTTTCTGTACCGTCTGCTGCCATTGTAAATTGGCAATGAGATGACGCCTATCTGTTCGTTCTGTACCGTCAGCTTGCTTATCATTGCGTGCCCCTGGCTAAGGTCAGGCCGGGGGTGCAAAGACAAAAATGGTAATACAGAACTCCCCGAGTTATCCTCCTTTATGGTTTCTAAAATTAGAGTCATTTCCTGCCATAAGAATATGGGGCAATTTACTAGAGAACGCAGTTGTATCAGAGAACCAGAGAGCACTGCTTGCTTCCGTGTCAGATCCGCAGAAATGATGAGCTGCAATGCCATTTCAGCGGGGTTGCCCCTGCAACAACCCACCGCGTTGCTTCCCCCTCCCCAACCTTCCTGGCTACTGTGGCAGTGTCCTCCCCATTTGTGTCAAGAAGTTAATAAAGAATGCAAGATAAGAAACAGGACTTGTTAGTGAGATAAAATGAGGGGGGAGGCAGCCTCCAGCTGCTATGATAGTCGCAGGAAGGACATTAAGCGGTGTGGGGGAGAGGAGCCAGCATCCCGCTGCTATGACAGTCCAGGCAGGACAGAATCTTTTCTTTACACGAAGGGGGAGGAAAAGGGAGGGGCTGATGGAGGGCTCAGCTTCCAGTTGCCTATGATGAGGACGGTTACAGCCGTTCCCCTGGTTAAACCATCTATGTGGAATGACAGGAATCATTCCTATTTTTAGCCCAGGCGCCCCCCTCCCCGCCGGCCTCCACCTAGAGGCCAGCCAGGTGTATTCAGCAGTTATCAAGCCATATTGTACCGTCTGCCACCGGGAGGGGAAGAGAGCGGATTGTACTGCTCTTTAACTGCGCAGGATTGCATCTACCAGCAGCATTCAGTAACACATTGGTGACATTAAAAAAAAGTCAACAACAGATTTTTTCCCTTTTTCTTTCACATGGGGCGGGTACATTGATGAGCTTTACCCTGAACCATGCCGGACAATGTGTTTGGACCCTATATGCATTGGGGATTCAGCCAAGAATGCAAAATACTTTCAGGAGACTGCTGGGGACTGTGGGATAGCTGGAGGCCTCAGTACCCCCTCCCTCACTCCACAACCGTCCATTTGATTCTTTCCATTATGCTTGTCACGCAGCACTGTGTAGCCTGGAGATTTTTTTCAAACGCTTCGGCATTTCATCTTCTGTAATGGAACTCTGATAGAACAGATTTGTCTCCCCATACAGCAATCAGATCCAATATCTCCCGTACAGTTCATGCTGGAGCTCTTTTTGGATTTGGGACTGCATCGCCACCCGTGCTCCACGCTCGGCAAACAGGAAATGAAATTCAAAAGTTTGCGGGGCTTTTGCTTTTTACCTGGGCACTGCATCCGAGTTCAGATTGCTGTCCAGAGCGGTCACAGTGGTGGACTGTGGGATACCACCCGGAGGCCAATACCGTCGATTTGCGGCCACACTAACCCTAATCCGATATGTTAATACCAATTTTAGCACTATTCCTCTCATTGGGGAGGAGAACAGAAACTGATTTAAAGAGCCCTTTATATCGATATAAAGAGCCTCATAGTGTGGACGGGTACAGCGTTAAATTGGTTTAACGCTGCTAAAATTGGTTTAAACGCATAGTGTAGACCAGGCCTTAGCAAAAAATTAGGACATTGAGAACAAAATTAATCAAGGAACCAAAGGACATGAAGAGAAGAAATTCTTGGATTGTTTATACGGCAATGCTAGGAGCCTGGGAATCAAACGAGCAATTGCAATTGCTCACATATTAGCATACATTGAATCTAGTTAATATTACTGAAAACTGGTGGGATGACTTGCATGACTGGAATGTTAAAATCAATGGTTATAACTTATTTAGGAAGGACTGAGTAGGCAAAGGGGGAGGGAGAGTGTCACTTTGAAAAATAGCATTACCTGTTTCCAAGTCACTGATAACTCAGAAGAAAATGATTTTGAAGCTTATGGATCAATGTCCATGGGGGGTGGGGAGTGTATAAACCTGGCCCTGGAACTGAAGGGGTTAAGGAGCAACTCTGGGCCCAGATGAGCTCACCTAGTTCCATCTGCAGAGCATGCTGTAGCTGGAGGGGGACCTTAAAAGGGAGCCAGACAGTTCAGAAGAGACCTGACAGGACAGGGAGAGAGACCTACCGTGAAAGGTCCTGAAAAAAGGTGCTGCAGAAGCCTTTTCTCTAAGAGAAAGAGCCTTCCTGCTAAGCCCAGAGGGACTGAAGGTTAGTTATTCTCTTTTTCTTTTACTTCTACTTCTTTGAGGCAAACTGCAAGAGAGTGGCCTGTAGAAAGTGGCCCGTGGAGACAGCCTTAAAGCACTCTTGAGTGCTGGATATTGGTGTATCTTGCAGGGCCCTGGGATGGAGCCCAGTGGAATGGAAGGGCCTAGCCTCTCCTACCAACCTCTGGCCCCCTGCCCCTTGTTAAGAAGGATATGAAAACCTTCACTTCCAGACTCTCTGCCTTGGGAAAGGAAGAAGAGGGTAAAAATCTTTAGAACCCTGAGGCTGGAACTGGACACCCACATGGGTCAATAGATGGACTCAAGGTCTCTCCCGCCAATCAAGAGGACAGGGGCCCATGCCTTCCTTGGGACTCTGTCACCCTGGGAAGAGTGGAGACTGGTGACTTGATCAGAGGGTTGAGTCAACATCCACCAAAAGGCAGACCACTCCAGGGTGTGACTGTGACCCAGGGGAAATATTGGATGAAGGGTGAGCAGAGGCGTAACCCCCTAAACATTAGCTGATAACATAGGAAAACATTGTCCATCACAATCCTAACAGATAAAGCATAAGATGTGGTACTTACTAGTGTCTGCTACAGACCCACAAGGCACACTAGAGAACAGGATGACTGCCTCCTTATGCACCTATCTGTAACAGGTAGGGGAGAAAGTTGCATGGTCACGGGGGGACTGCAGTCTGGGGGTCTCATGCTGCCAGTACGAAAACATCCTTGAAATTTCTAAATATTATAGATGATAACTTCCTAACCCAAAAAGTGTGGCAGTCAACACAGGGAAATTCTTTATTAGACTTTCTTCTAACAGATAAAGAGGAACTGATCACAGAACTAAAAATTAATAGTAGCTTAAGTAGAAGTGATCATGACTTCATTGCATTTAAAATGTGTGCAAGCATAATAAAGTCTAGACCAGTTATATATTTTACACACCCCCACCCCCACACCAGGTGCTTGAATAGGGTCAATTTTGCAAAGCTGAAAACTATTGAGTCAAATCAGGGGGAGAAAGAATTTAATCCAAAAAGCATGATTGATAATTGGGAATCATTTAAGAACACCTTACTAAATGCCCAAAAAGTCACAAACCCAGAATCAAGGAAGAAGGCCATGCTGGTTAAAAAAAATTGACCTAGCTTAGAGAAGAAGTAAATACAGCTGTAATATAATAATAATAATAAATAAATATATAAGCAAATGAAAGAAAGGTGATGTTGATAGTAACAAATGTCAGGAATTGTAGAAAATTGACAAAGGAAGTGAAGAGACACAAGGAGAAATCTTTGGCCAGCAGAGTTAAGGACAATAAGGAGTTTTAAAAATATACAGTAATTCCTCAGTTAAAGTTGTCCCAATTAACGTTGTTTCATTGTTACATTGCCGATCAATTACGGAACATGCTCATTTAAAGTTGCACGATGCTCCCTTATAACGTCATTTGGCAGCCGCCTGCTTTGTCCACTGCTTGCAGGAAGAGCAGTTCGTTGGAGCTAGCTGGTGTGGGCTTGGAATCAGGGTGGACTGGTAGCCCCCTATCAGCATTTTGCTCCCCTAAGTTCCCTGTGCGGCAGCCGCCCAGCAGGCTATCAATTGCCGGCAGTTCAACTGTCCCTCCCGCTACTGCTGTGTGCTGCTCCTGCTCTCTGCTTTGGAGCTGCTCCCTAGAGCCTCCTGCTTGCTGTGCGGGGAGGGGAGGGGGCTAATGTCAGGGTGTCCCCCTCCCCTCTGCTCCTGCACTCTGCTTACCCCATCTTCCATAGAGTGTGGGGACACATGACAGGGCTCAGGATGGAGGGAGCTTCCTGGCAGCAGCTGCCATCTCTGCTTGCTGATCTACTTAAAAAGGCAGTATATCTAGAGTGGGGTCAGCATACTTAAAGGAGCAATGTGCACCTTTCTCTCATACACAGGTGTGTGTCTCTGTCTGCCATGCTGTCTCCCCTCCCTCCATTCATGCTGCCTTGTAGAGTGTGAGGCTACATTAACAACAATGAGTTAACCCTTTAGGGCTCAGCCAATTGCTAGTTCATCATTTAGCAGTAAGGCATTCCCTGGGAAATATCCCACCCTCTGATTTCACCACCTCAACCAAGCCTTACAATCATCATCACTGTGTACCAGTATTAAATTATTTGTTTAAAAATTATACTGTGTGTGTATGTGTGTGTGTGTGTGTGTGTATATAATATAGTCTTTTGTCCTGTGAAAAAAATTTCCCTGGAACCTAACCCCCCCATTTACATTAATTCTTATGGAGAAATTGGATTCGCTTAACATCTTTTTGCTTAAAGTCGCATTTTTCAGGAACATAACTATAACGTTAAGCGAAGAGTTACTGTATTAGTAGTGAAAAGTATCCTGACAATAGTATTGGTCCATTACTAGATGGAAATAGTAGAATTATATTATTAATTGTATAAATAATAATTATATTATTAATAATGCAGGTAAGGCAGAAGGGTTCAATAAATATTTCTGTTCTGTATTTGGTGGAAAGATGATATAGTCTCATCATATAGTGAAGAAAACACTCTTTCCATTCCACTAGTATCATGGAGCACTGGGGAAGCTCCTGAAGATTGGAAGAAAGCTAATGTTGTGATAGTTTCTAAGAAAAAGTTAATGGAATGACTTGGATAACTATAGGCCTGTCACATTGACTTCACTCCCAGGCAAGATAGTGTAATGGCTGATATGGGACTTTATGAATAAAGATTTAAAGGAGGGTAATGTAATTAATTTAAACCAACAGGGTTTATGGAAGATATATATGGCTAAACTATTCTTGGTAGAGGTGTTTTTTTTTTATTTTGGAGATTATAAATTTGGTTGATAAAGGTAATAGTGTTGTTGTAATATACTTAGACTCAGGGCTGGCTCCAGGTTTTTTGCTGCCCCAAGCAAAAAAAAAAAAAAAAAAGCCAGAGTGCCGCCCCTTGAAAAGTGCCACCCCAAGCACATGCTTGGGATGCTGGTGCCTAGACCTGGCTCTGCTTGGACTTATGTAAGGCATTTGAATTGCTATCACATTAATATAGAGAATTCTTTCCGTACTACAGAAAATTCTTTCCTGGGTGCTGACTGGTGAGTCTTGCCCACATGCTCAGGGTTTAACTGATCACCATATTTGGGGTCGGAAAGGAATTTTCTTCCAAGGCTGTCATAAACAGATGGTTAAGGGTTAATGTCTCTTTCACCTGTAAAGGGTTAACTAGCTCAGTAAATC
Organism: Chelonoidis abingdonii; assembly: GCF_003597395.2. Taxonomy (NCBI): domain Eukaryota; kingdom Metazoa; phylum Chordata; order Testudines; family Testudinidae; genus Chelonoidis; species Chelonoidis abingdonii. The sequence continues at coordinate 83,058,865 of NC_133774.1, forward strand.
TGGAACACCTGACCAGAGACCAATCAGGAGACAAGATACTTTCAAATCTCGGTGAGGGAAGCCTTTGTTTGTGCTTTTTGGTTTTTTCTTTGTTCTTCTCTGGGGTCTGGGAGGGACCAGACGTGTACAGACTGTCCATCTTCTGAAAAAGTCTCTTCTAATCAAATAGTAAGTAATAGGTAGAAGTGATTAGATTTATGTTTGTTTTCTTGATTTGCAAATGTGTATTTGCTGGAAGGATTGTATCTCTCTTTGCTGCAACTTGTATTTGTGCTGGGGGGAGGCTTCTCTCTAGTGCTATAAGCTGAAAGACTCTGTAAACATTTTCCATCGTGATTTTACAGACATAATTTTTACTTTTTTTTCTTTCTTTATTAAAAGCTTTTCTTTTAAGAACCTGATTGTTTTTTTATTCTTGTGTGAGACCCCAGGGACAGGGTCTGGTCTCACCAGGGAATTGGTGGAAGAAAGGAGAGAAGTGGGGGAGGAAAAGTCTGATTTCTCTCTGTGTTAGATACTGTCTCTCTCTCAGGGAGAGTCTGGGAGGGAGAAAGGAGGGGAATGGTTTATTTCCCTTTGTTTTGAGATCCAAGGGGTTTGGGTTTGGGGTCCCCAGGGAAGGGTTTGGGGGCCAGAAAGTGTCCCAAAACACTATATTTTTTGGGTGGTGGCAGCTCTATCATTTCTAAGCTAGTAATTAAGCTTAGAGGGGTTCATGCAGGTACCCCATCTTTTGGATGCTAAGGTTCAGAGTGGGGGAATCATACCTTGACAAAGGCAGATTGGCAGATGCCCTGGAGGTTATTCGCCTTCTTCTGCAGCATGGGGCACGGGTAACTTGCTGGAGGATTCTCTGCACCTTGAGGTCTTTAAACCATGATTTGAGACATGGGTTAGGGGGTTGTTACAAGAGTGGGTGGGTGAGATTCTGTGACCTGCATTGTGCAGGAGGTCAGACTAGAGGATCATAATGGTCCCTTCTGACCTTAAAGTCTATGAGCCTAAGAGGAATATTTTGATTAAAAAACTAGAATATTAAATGGATTAAATTGATAGGTCTCACGATGTAACTGTAAATAGAGAATCACCATCAAGCAGGTATGTTTCCTATGGGGCCCCATGTTTCTTGGCCATATGCTATTGAACCATTTATCAGTGACCTGGAAGAAAACAAAAAATTATCACTGATCAAGTTGCAGATGACACAAACATTAGGGGAAGGTAAATAATGAAGAGGCCAGATCACTGCTTCAGAGAGATCAGGATCACTTGGTAAACTGGGCAAAAACAAATAATATGCATTTTAATATGGTTAATACATCTAGGAACAAAAAATGTAGGCCATACTTACAGAATGGTGACTCTATCCTGGGAAGCAATCTAAGCAGGAAAATAGTTTGAGAGAGTTGGCTGTTTTTCAAAGAGACATTACTAAGGGCACAAGAGAAAACAATCCCACTGTGTAGGAAAGATAGGAAGTATGGCAAGAGACCATCCTGTCTTAACCAGGAAATCTTCAATTATTTGAAAATCAAAAAAGAATCCTTCAAAAAAGTGGAAACCAGGTCAAATTACAAAGGATGAATATAAAAAACCCACAAATATGTAGGGACAAAATTAGAAAGGCGAAGCCATAAAAAGAAATTACACTAGCTACAGACATAAAGGATAACAAGAAAACATTCTACAACTACATTAGAAGCAAGAGGAAGACCCAAGGACAGGGTCAGCCCCTAACTCAATGAGAGAAGAAAGACAATAACAGAAAATGTTGAAACAGCAGAAGTGCTAAGCGCCTTTCTTGTTTCAGTTTTCACTGGTTAATAGTGATTGGACATCTTAACGCAGTGAACACCAGGAAAAATGAGGGACTATCTGAGGCTAAAATAAGGAAAGAAGTTATTAAAAATTACTTTAGCAAGTTAGATGTCTTCAAATACACAGGGCTTGATGAAATATATCCTAGAATACTCAAGGAGCTGACTGAGGAGATATCTGAGCTATAGTGATAATTTAAAAAACTCACAGAATATGGGAGAGATTCCAGAGGACTGGAAGAGGGCAAATATAGTTCCAATCTATAAAAATGGGGAGAAGGACAACCTGGGGCATCACAGACCAGCTAGCTAACTTGAGAACCTGGGAAGATAATGGAGCAAATAATCAAGCAATCGATTTGCAAACATGGGTAGTGATCGATCTATTGGGGATTGATTTATCGTGTCTAGTATAGTGTAGACATACCCTTAGTCCAGCCTTGAATGCAGAGGACTAGACTAGATGGCCTACTGAAGTCCCTTCCAGTCCTACACTTCTATGATTGTATGATTATGAGTGGATGAGGAGAGGGCCCATGGCAGATGAAATCTTGAAGTCTGGAATTGGTTTTCTTTAAATGGATTTTTTTAAACAAACATACAACCATTCACCTAAGTAGTGTGTAGATCAACATGAGGTTTTCTGCTAGCTGACATCATATAGTTTAAGACAATCACTTTAAAGCTGCTGTTATGCCACACCTTGTTGCTTCAGGAGAAAGAGGTGAAAAAATGTAGCTGATGTTATCTGTGATGGTCTGCCTGCTGGTGAACATCCCAATATATCAGAAATAGTCTTGAATCATTCAGAATCTAATTAGGATTGAAGTCCCATAACTTTTGACTGATATACATATATATGCTTGATTAGAAAGCTGTTAAGGACCTGTTTAGAAGCCTGCAGTGCAGGAAGTCAGTGTGGGACTTCATCCAAAACCTTATGGGAGCACAACAACAGGAGTGGAGGAAGCACATAGGAATACGCCAGGGCAGAGGGTTAGGGCGACAGAGTGGAGTTAGGGATGTGATGAATAAGTGATGGCAAATGAGATTAAGTTATGTTCAGAGAGAGGAACTTCATAAATCTACAACTTTTAAACTTAAAGTATGGATGAGTCCAGGATGCAAAATTTGGATTTGGGTTCTTGTTTTGAAATCTCTCAATTTGGATTGTGGGTTTTGGTCTGGGACCATTTAGAGTTCAAAGTATTAAGAGATCCATTCTACCAACACAGGTGCTCATTTTTACAATATAAATCTAAACCTGTTGCAGGTGCAGTAAAGTGGAGGACAAATATGAATAGCTACTTGCATTTGGTGGCAGTGCAGTTGAGCTGCTCATATACTCTCCACTCAAAGTACGGCCTGGAGTTATAATGAGTTTCTGACTTCAAATGAATTAGACCCTAATTTGGGCCAGATTTTTAAAGGTATTTAGATGCTAAAATGCAGATGGACTAGGTGCCTAACTCCCATTGAAGTATGTGTGTATGTGTGTGTGTCTGTCTCTCTGGTTTTGACCAGAAATTCCATCCTGGAGCTAAAATACTTTCCTTAAAAGTTTCATAAAGACTCATACATTCCTGTCAATGTTGAGTCAGCATTTTAAAAAAATTGTGTCAAAATTCCTGACCAGCTGTAGTCCTAACTCGCCATCATGGGATTTACCTACAGAATAATGCTCCTCAAATATATTAGTAATGTGTGTGCCCTCACCTTCATTATCCAAAACATTTTCTCTATTCTAACTACTGAAAGAATTGATAGCAAGTTCATCAGGTAAGAAAAGTGGTCCACATGTGCCATTTTCAGAATTGTGATTCTGTGATAGCTTCCCTTTTAGTTCTGGTAGTATGGATTTTACGGTACTCCTGTTTTCATTCTACTCCTCAGTGTGCATTGCTGTGGAAGCCAAACACATGTGTGGCCACTCATAGGGTGTGCTTGGCAAGCATCAAGACATGGACGCCAAGTTCTGGCATGTATTTTTTCCAGCATCAATATCTGGGACTGTAGCTGTCTTCCTGGCTGGATTCCTCTATTCTTTTGGCTGGCTCCACACTTGGCTGCTGAAACTACTGTAGGAAGTGCCAGTGGTGCTGGCATGAAAAATAAGTCTGGTTTAACTGTCCTAACCCTCAGGATGCCATAATCATTCAATTTCCCCTTCGCTGAGAAGAATTTTCTCTTTTTTATATGTCGAAGAACAAGCTTCTAGAAAACCTTTTTCTGAGATCCATTTTCAGGGCCCTTTTCTGGTGAAGGAGGAGGAAGTGCCATATTTGCGTGGCCTGTTCAAACACACAGAGCAAACCAATATAAGTTCTTTCCACATCATTGTGTGGGCCACAGATTCATTAAGTCCCTTCTCTCACTGACAGGTAAACGGAACAGTCACTACATTATACAAAAAGAAACATCCAGACAAGCTTTCTGTCCATTTCCTCAAGAATGAATTTCTTAAATGTTGTTAGATAACAAAAAGCAAGGCAACATATATGACTTTGAGTCACAAAGCTGAGAGACAGTTAGAGGAAAGATGTCCAGATTGTTGCCATGTAGTGTAATAGGGAAGAAGTGCTCAAGGATCCCACCTTGCATCTGTGATACATGGGGCAGTCCAAGTACTCTCCTGAATCTCTCACTGACTACTCCCTTCTTGAGTTTCTGGGGTAAGCATCCCACCCCAAAAAACAAGAGTGGGGTAAGCAAGTAGGAAATAGGCTGGGGTGATATGTTCTAGGCTGCCTCAGTTCAGGGCCATGATTGCAAGCCACAATAGTCCATAATGTCTTTGTTTATTCCAGTTTCCAGCTATAAAATAACTTTCTTATAAGTTTCCATAATAACATCTGTAGCTTAGCTAAGGCAGTGGCCACAAACTTGAATACCTCTGGCTCAGTTCTGAAAAGTCTCACACTTTCACTTTCAGTGTCTTCAGTCCTCCCTGGAGCACAGCCTGTGGTGGTGTTGCTCCATTTCCCATCTGAGACAGACTGAAACGTATGCAACAACTCCTCAATCTTTTGTCGAAGAAAATTGGGAAAATGTTTTCATCAGTGTAATTGGCTAATTAGTCCCAACTTTCAAAAAAGAACAAAGGAGGAGTAAATAAATGATAGATAAAGAAAATGGAAATAGAAATCTGTAAGCAGAACGGGGCATGGAATGCACTGTATCTCTTGAGAACAGAAAGAGGGACGTATAAATAAATATCTTCTGGAGGAAAGGAGTAAAAATACTCCAGGAGATGAGGGGGGGAAAAACCACAAACCCACATTCCTTATTTTCTCCTGAGATGAAGGATTGGCTCCCAGAAAAAAAAGAGGGTCTGTAGGAAAATGTTATACACATAAGCCTCTCTCTTTTTTTTTTTAAGTGGGGAAGGATTACTAAAATATTTATTAATATTTCCTGTCCTTCCCAAGAAAGTAAAAGAAATATAAAATTGAATGGGAAAAAGAGAAGCTTTGAAGAAGATAATAGGTATTTTGTTGGGATGGGAATGGGAATGGGGAAAGGTGGTAAACGAAAAGGTTGCAAGAAACTTAAATATAAAGAATTTTGCAGAGAGGGTAGAAAAATGGGGTTTGATACGGAAAAGTGTCCCTTTATTTTACAGAGCATTCATGGTCTTGCTCATTTGTGGCTGCAGGCATAAAAAGTGGATGTCTAGTTCTGCGTAAACATCACAAGACTTGGAAATAACTGTCCAAAAGTTGCTTATCCAAACCAGTTTGGTTTGGAGGGGATAACTTTTCTTACAGTACATTTCTATTTCTTGTTGTGGCCAAAATCAGGAAGCACAGAGACAGAATAATTGAAAGGAAAAGGTCACCAATTTTTTTAAACTCTAAAATGTTTGTTTTCAGACTGCATTTTGTGTGATTGCTCAAATCTGATCTTTATCCAAGTCAGTCTGTTCATCCAGAGATATAAATACTTCAAATATACTAGCAGTTAATGGGGAGTCTCATTTAGATAAGGTCCTCACTGCTTAACTGTTCTTTATACACCTTCTCAGTAATCACAGTAAATATTGAAGTAGATTACTTAAAACTGACTTCAGTAAAACGCCATCCCACTTCCAAGCCATTAATGATGGCACAATCCCCTCTCTCAAATATCATATATTCTCCAGGTTTATATGTTTTGGGCTCAGGGTTCTTTGATAGAAAAAACAGGCTGAATTACTGGATTTTTTCCTTAATGATACACCTGAAGATGCAAGGTAAGTCTGAAGATTAAATACCTAGAACCTTAAAGTTTTAAGGTTTTTTCTTCTACTTTAAAGACAGACCTAACAACAAAGTTCCCCTTTAGTTTACTGACATAATAAACTTTACTGTACTTATGTAATCATAAATTACAAAGCAGATATAAGGCCCCAAGTCTACAGTTAAGCATGTAGAATCACATTTAGATCCCTGATAGAAGTGGGAAAGAATTGGTGAAATATTTTTCACTATATTTATTTCCTGATTTTGAAACTCATTTAAAGTATTGATTTTAAATTGGTTAAGGAGGTCAGAAAATTACCACTAAGCCTGAAAAGCATACCCGTAGGGGTTGTGAAACATTTTCTATACAAAATGCACCTTCAATAAAGAGATGCACACTTGTGACATTTGGAAAAGCTATTAGGAGAGGAGGAGTGATGGTGGTGGCACTCTCCCAAAAGCCACATAGTCTAGTGGATAAAGCACAGGGCTGGGAGCCAGGAAGACTTAATACTTTGCAGATATAAAGCACTTTATAAACATTAGTTATGAAGTAGCAAAATATCATTATCCCCATTTAACTTATGGAGAAATTGAAACTCAGATGCACTAAGAGCCTGATCCTTGGAGGTGTTGACTATCCTCTGCAAAGTGTCAAGCACACTCATCTTCCAGTAATGAAAACTAGAGGGAAGCAGGTGACTGGAGAGTGCAACCCAGAGGAAGAGAGGACTAGAACAGGGGGCTTGGACAAAGGAATATGGAAGGGCAGTCATTGCCACAAGGGGAAGAACCCATGTCCCCCTTCCCCTACCACACATAAGAATGGCCATACTAGGTCAGACCAAAGGTCCATCTAGCCCAGTATCCTGTCTACTGACAGTGGCCAATGCCAGGTGCCCCAGAGGGAATGAATAGAACAGATAATCCTCAAGTGATCCATTCCCTGTTGCCCATTCCCAGCTTCTGGCAAACAGAGACTAGAGACACCATCCCTGCCCATCCTGGCTAATGGCTATTGATACATACATCCAACATCTCCAGAAGACCCAGGCAGGGGGACTCATCTATTTTGGAACCCCTGGCCTGTTCCACACTGCATGCAGCCCAGGAAATACGTGTATTTTAATAAGTAAGTATATTCCCAGAAAAAAAAATCTTGGTTAGGAAGCACTTACAGCTGATAATACAGGGTTTTTACAATAAATTATTATTAATTATATTTGTATTACCGTAGTGCCTAGGAGCCCCAGTCACAGACCAGACCCCATTGTGCTAGGTGCTGTACAAACACAGAACAGAAAGATGGTCCATGCCACAGAAAGCTTACAGTCTAACTATAAAACAAGAGACAACAGCTGGATGCAGGCAGATGGAGAAGTACAAGCAAAAAAAGCAACAATATTGGTCAGAATATTAAGTTGTGGCTTCAGCACACCAGCAGCCTAGTCATTGCCAAGTTTTTTGTAGGTTTCATGGCAGGGGGAAGTTTTAAGGAGGTTTTGAGGGAGGATAATGAGTTAGTTTTGCAGGGCTAACATGGGAAAAAAACACAAAGGTACTGTACTCTTAACCTTTTACTCCAGTTTGGCAGGGTAGTTTTTTGCATGGAATATAAATATAAATTATACTATACTAAATTGTCATTTCTGACAGTTTATTCACTGATGGCACAACTAGGCCTGGCTCCTGCAAAGGTTTGACTACCCAAGGAAGTTTTCCTGCTAAAATTAATCATACTAGTATATCTGTAATGAAAAAGTGCATCTGCACCACATTGTTTATGCCAGCTTAATAGCTTTCCTGGCAAATCACTGGTCCATGCAGCTCTGAGCTATTTTTCAGATAATCATTCAGCATTTGGGACAGATTCCTCCTGGAACAAAGTTCCACAACTAGGCTCAATGTATTCTGGAATTTTTCTCATGGTGCTTTGTGACATACCTACCAGAACCTAATGGAATTTAGGACTTCAAGAAAAACAAACTCTCATGATTCCTTTTCTGATATTCCATTTTAGCAGGCCAGGGCCATTTTCAGACTGCTGTGAGGCAGCATGGGGGAGGCACTACTGAACAGGGAAATCCTGACCATCATTAATGTGAACAGGGTCCTCCAGATGTATTGACAGTCATTCAGGAGGGTGGCTTTGGAGGAGTTGGCAGACAGCCACCTGCATTATCACCATGATGCTGTGCAGATACTACTGGAGGAGGAAGAGGATTACATTGCTTTGTTGACTCTTTCCTGGAGCTGCTTCACTCCCTGCAGTGCTTCTAGTGGGGTCAGTCAACCAGCACCATCAACTGGTGGACAGGATAGTGCTGCAGACCTGGGATGACCAGCAGTGGCTACATAAGTCCTCATCCTGGAGATCTGTGCACAGCTCACCACAGAGTTGCAGCAGCAGAACACCAGCATGAGAGTCCCCATCATCATGAAGTAGTATGTGGCCATCACCATCTGGAAGCTTTCATCCCCAGTATCTACCTCTCAGTAGCTAAGTAGCTTAGTGTTGATAAATCTATTGTCAGGGCTGCTGTTATCAAAGTGTGGACTGCTATGGAGAGAGTGTTGCTGGCTGAGTGCAAAGTTGGGCAGTGCATAGGGGGTTACTGATGGATTTGCATGGGTGAGATTCCCAAATTGTATAAGAATATGCATGTGGGGCTGATCAGTGATCATTTGCCCCCACCTCCAAACTCACCCTTCAGGCAGCAGAGTTCATTAAGAGAAAGGGGTATTTCTCCATGGTGCTGCAAGGCCTAGCAATAGAGTTACTAGCATTGGGGATGGATTGAAAAGGTCCCTGTGCTGCCTGCTTCCCCATAGCTTACATTGAAGTTGATACCTGGGTATCTCCAGTTTCCTGATAGAGTTTGGTAGTAATGCAAAATGCTGTAAAAATACTGTTTCAACTGTGTCCATTCTGAAGGTCTATCAAAGCTGAAGTTCTCTGAGACATTGAAGACTGGCATGTTGATGAGATCCATCCTGCAACCTTTGTTGCCTTGCTCCTTCTGTTCTATTCCAGCACCAGTTAGGCTGCCTATACTTCTGACATGATACCATGTACTCCTTGCAGGACTGCTACTAGTTGAGCAGGCTCCTGTACCAGACAGACTGGTGACAAAGCTTCCTTCTCAGAGGGATACACCAACTGTATTCATGATAAGATCCTTTAATGCATAGGAATGGCTTTTGTGAGCTAACGGTATGTTATACACATCACCACCTAGTGGTTGAACAATATAACATAGCTTAGCATTCCATTACACACACCCAAGCTAGTTTTGATCTAGCTATCTTTAATAAGAACAGCAGTGAAGCTGCAGCAGCATGGGTTAACACAGGGGTTCTCAAACTGGGGGTTGGGACCCCTCAGGGGGTCACAAGGTTATTACATGGGGGGGTCGTGAGCTGTCAGCCTCCACCCAAACCCCGCTTTGCCTCTAGCATTTATAATGGTGTTAAATACATTAAAAAGTGTTTTTAATTTATAATGGGGGTTGCTCTCAGAGGCTTGCTTTGTGAAAACAGTCACCAGTACAAAAGTTTGAGAACCACTGGGTTAACCTCTTGAGTACATACGCAAGATTTAAACAGGGTGGTAAAATCCAATCAAGAAGACCCCAGAGCAGTGGAGACCGCAATAACCAGAAAGCTTCATCCAGCTGTGAAGCAATGCAGTGTGGGATACCAGTAGGGGGAATATCTAAAGCAGTATAGTTAATTCAACATAGGGATACATCCACACAAACCATATAGCAGTATATCTCATTTCAAAATAGTTATGTTGCTTCCAAAGCAAATTAAAGACAGAGAAGTAATAATAATAAAAACATGTGGGGACACAAGGCAGTTTATGCCAAAAAAATCTGAAGTTGTACTAAAAAAAAAAATCAGATTTTCCTGTGTAGACAAGCCCTTACACACATGCCAAAATCTGCACACTGAGTAGCCCTGAGGGGAGTCAATGGGGCTATTCAAAATGTGTAAAGTTGAGCACATATGTAAGTCTTTGCATGAATGGGGCTCCAGTTTCTATGTCTCATTGATGTAATCATGAATTGCACTCATTCCTTGTGGGCTGCTGAGCACATAACAAAATCCCAGATTTATAAAAAGGAACTTTTCTCTAACTTACCAAAAATGTCATTCTTTTCAGATTTCAGTTATTCCAAGTACCTTTACATGTATATCAGGGTGAACAAAATGCAGAAATTATTTCCCACAAACTGGTCATGTTAGAGGCCTCCAAATTAGAGAACCAAAGCTCCACTGAAGGCTGCTTTTAGCCAAGAAAACTTCCATTATGTTCAATATGTTTTTTATAAATAAAATTTCAGTGCTACGTGTTTTCATTTAAGAATCTATTTGCTCATGTGCAATTGTATGTTGCCCTGGAGTTTATTTAATCGTGGGCTGATGTCAGGGAGAGTGACAAAATGTTAGTATAAAGAAAGTGACCGCATTCTATATACTGCCATAAGAGCAACTTTTTCTTATGCCTGTTTAATAATAAATTCTTCTGATATTCACATAACCAGTCAAGCAGTTTTACACTGTTTAAAGGTCTAATGAAATTACATCATGCCATTTGTACCACACCTCAAAAATTGTAAACAGGTCATCTACAAGGCAGAACATCTGCATTTTTCTTAATTTGAACCTCTTATTTCTAAAATAATCCCTTTTATGGATTATAGCCTGTCCCTCGTTTTTAGTTAAAATTATGTTGCAACATGTAAAGGTCAGATGTTGCTGAAAGTGAGTGAGTGCACTGCAGGTACTGATGTTGATTAGTAATTGACCTACATTTGGAATGCAAGTGACTAAAGTAGGGGGCTAGAGGAGTACGTGCTCTCTCCACCCATAAAAATTATTTGTCTGTGACACAGTGGTGAGTAAATGTTAGTATTATTCCTGCTGGTACTGTAACTGGCTTATTAAACCCATCCTAGGACGGTCTGTTTTCTTTCCACCCTATAAAGCATGGTGGGCTTTTAAAGTACATAATTCAGCTGAGTTTCACTTTTCTGAAAGTGTCTTTATGTTACTGAATTACAGTTTTATGTGGGCCGATGTGCCACAATATACATTACATCTCTATTCGCTGAGTTCTGGGCCAGATGGGATACATCCTCTTCAGGCATCCAGACACTTGTTATTTAAAGGGAAAATGTTACAGTTCAGCTTTTTCACAGGACAGTAACCATCTGATTTTAGTACTCAGCATTCACAGGATACATTTTAGGCCAAGTCATAAATGTAACTCACAATCTATAATGTAGTATGAAGTTGGGTGGTTTTTTTAATTTTAATTTCAGTTTTGTGCTAGCTCAGTAGTATACACAGAAAATTAGGCACAGGGGAAGGTACTTTACATAGTATACTCTATAAACAATAGTCTCACAAAGCAAAGCAAGCATTAGTTTTGTTGTGATGGAGAAAGTGGTAGATCACTATCATTTATGTCACCTGTACAGTAAAAATAGGCCTGAGCTGCCAAGTCTGGTTTCAGGTCTTCTCTCAGGGGGGCTGGATCCTAAGTTCCAGTTCAGGACTATTTATATGTACATAATAACCTTGGGATACATTTTCAAATTTGTGATTGCAAATGGAAACAATTATGATTAACTGACTATGCAGGTATGGTTGATCCAGTTTCAAAAGGTCTATCATATCTACAAAATATCCAGATTTTCAGGAAAAATGTAGAGAATGGTCAGGATACAGCTATGAAGTAAAAAACCTAAGACACCTGGTGTCATTAGCATGTATGTATTTGTTTCCTCATTCACATCACCTTGTAAGGATATAACACACTGGCTGGCATGCCGCCAGCAGCTGGGAATGGTAGTATAGCAGGCTCTCCTCTCTTCACTCCCCCTGCTGATGACCCTGGTCCTGCAATAGTCTGCTTCTTCTTATGACTCAGTCCTGTGGCCAAGTAACCTAGAGTCCCACTCCTTCCAGGGTAAACCAATAGTTCAACAAAACAAGTAAGCCCAAAATTATACAGTCACTATGCCAGGCCTGAGCCCTCACCTGGAACTCTTCATTCCTGGTCTCTTTCAGGCTTGAAGCCTGTACTTCCCCTCATGTTGTGGGGAAGAAGTAAGGGAACCCAGGTACCCTCTCCTGGGGGGTCCATCCCCAGGGCCATTCTTCCTTCAATTCCTTACCACTTCCTTGGGTTGCTCATATCTTTCCTTACCTATCAGTGCCCCAACAGATCTGTGAATGTTGCTGGGGATTTGTGGCTCATCATTATTTCTTCCCAGCTGGCTACTGAGGTGCTTTCTCAAAGTCACTCCAAGCCTCTCTAGAAACAGCTATTGTATTTCAAACAGTCCTACTTTCCTGCCTTATGATAGTTCCTCAGCTCTCCTTGGAGCTGGATTTGTAGCTTAAGCTATCTGTAGGGCCTTAGAAAGCTTCTCCTTCAACTGCCTCCTTTACCCCAGTTAGTCCTGGGGATCAGTAGAAGGCTGACCTGCTGAATACTCAGAGTCAACCGTCTGCTTTCATTGCTAGTCAACCTCCAACTGAGCCCCAGTTCAGCCCTTTTTAACTACTCCCTTTAGGCTTGACACTTGCTGCAGGTGTAGCAGGGCAAGGCTGATTGCCCCCATAGGTTCTCCTTAACCCATTCAGGTCTAGTGGGAGGTTGGAACATCCCATCATACACCTATACAAAAAAAACAAAGCCTCTTTCAAATAAATGGAGGCCTTTTCCTGTGGGATGAGCAGGCCTAAGAAAGGAATGCTGGGATAAAACTTGGGCTGAAGTTTGTTTTATTTTTGAGTTACCCTATTAATAACATTAAACCCCAGGATAAGAATGAATTTTGACCCTATACACTACATGTAGACTTTGATTTGGAACATGGTAGGTATGCCAGCTGATCACACCAAGAAAACAAAAGGAAAGCTTGGGGAATGAAGATGGTTTCTCAGCCTTTTCATGGGAGACCCGAAGTAACTGAGTGATACAGGTAGCTTTGCTTTCTTTCATGTGCCTAACATCAGCTGCATACTGTGAAGATAGCTTCACTTCGCTTCTGATGGTCACTTCACTTGGCCACCATACCACCCTGATGGCTGGAATGTTTGCAACGGTTAATTATACTACACCCTGACCTAACCTCCACTCACTTTCCTAGCATGGACAACTGCTTTGACATTCTTTTTCAGTAGCTTCATTTGATAACTTACGTTTTTACTATTCTTTATGTAGTTTTTTTTTTATCTAATGTTAGATCTCAGAGTTCTGACTTTCATTCCTTTTTGGTATTGCTATGATATTCTCTTGAGCATCTCAGGTGCAGATTAAGGTGAAGCCTCTCCCAAGGTAGCAATAGGATCTGATACAGCCTTCTGTAACTCTTGCTGAAGGACTGGACCATGTCAAGCACGCTATTTGCTCTCCAAAAGAGAATTTGGATCAAGCAAAACAGGCTTAATCTTCTAGTTCCTGTCCCCAAGAGGGGTGAGTGCTGCTTTGCTTGAGCACAGTGGAACTGTTTCATTTATAGCACTGTCATATACACAACAGTTGAGTACTTCATTAAACTGTGTTCATCCTATATTATGATATTACAATATATTAAAACAATGATACACAACTAAGAAAAATAGTTTTTAGTCTAAGAAGTTCGGTTAGACTCAGTTTTTCCTACCAGTTGAGGATACACCTGAATAAAGAAGGTTTATTGAAAGAAGTTTCTCTGTGCTTGTGATGCCACACCTCCCCATTTTCATATACACAATAGCTAACAGCAATGAAAGATGAAAAAAAGATGCCAGATGTTTGTCCCAGCCCATTGATGTGAAGAAAAATTTGCAAGGAATGTTGACATTTTGGCATTCAGGACATTGTTCTGATGGAGGCCTAAGTGGTGAAATGTCAACATTCTTCACTTTCTCTTATTAAAATATTTGCTGTAATGTGTAAATAAAGACTAGGGAGTTTTTCTTCATATCACTGTGCTGACACATCTGGATTTGGATTTATATTGGTCTGCATCACAAGAAAGTCTTCAAAGCAACTTTTTTTTTTTAATGGAACCTCTGCAAAATATGTGTGATGTTTTTCTAAGTAAGATTTTTGTTTGCATTTTTGAATAATCCTAAATATTTAATGAAAAGAAGAGTCTTTGGAAAAAACCCTTAATTGAATCCTTAGAGCACTTAGCATCACCCTGTTCATACTTTATATAAAGTAGCATGCACCAAAATATTTGATTTGTTTTATCATGAGTGATACAAATGATACATAAAAATGATAGAGCTGCTGGGTTACCACCATTGTTGTGGTAATAAAACCATCCAGAGAAAACATCTACATGTGATATATATAGCCACTGCTTTACATCTAATCATTGCGTTCAAAAAGTAATACTGCATATAATATTACAAAATGATGAGTTAAAATTTCAATTTAAAACCCCACAATATCCCCTGAAGGGAAAGGAGAACATAGCTGGAACATAATTTTAAATGAACAGGAATCACCCAGACCTCTAGTGCTTTCAGTGTAAATTTACAGAAGAAAGGGATTATGAGGGGGAAATGACGTTAAGAGTGAGGACCTAGTACTGGGTAGGAAAAAAGTAACATAAAACAATGAAAACAATTCCAGCATTCAAAATAGTTAGGTGCTTAGCAGAGCATACAACCAGCCACAAAAAGAGAAAGATAATCATGTCTAGATATTAGAGAGGTGGAAACCATAGTCACTTAACACCAGTGAGTAAAAGTAGTTTTCCATTTCCTTTATTTCAACAGTAAATATTAGTACCTATAATCTAGGCGAGATGAATAGGGACACAAGCAGAGGGATGCCACACAAGACACCATCCCTCCAGATCTCACAACACTTTGACAGCAGCTGACATGAGAGCTTTTCTTCTTTCCTTAATTAACACTGCACTGGGACAGTAGTAAGAGACTGCCTAAAGCAATCACTTTATAACTTCTGTCAGAGACTAGAGATAAACAGGACATGGCAAACTGTCAACCAGGGAAGATCAATATTAAACCAAGTTATGTTTTCTCCCTTTGTACTTCTCTTGCAGCAGGGCTGGCTTTGTGAACGGCAAGGACCGATTCGAATACCTGGCAGCGGTTCGGGGCTTTGGTGGCACTTCGGCAGCGGGGGGTCTGCTCCAGGTCTTCTGTGGCATTGAAGGACCACCCACCACTAAAATGCTGCCGAAGCCCCGGAGCAGACCCTTCCTCCCAACCCCCCCACTGGGTGAGTTAAAAAAAATGTTAAAAGACGCCTAAGGCGCAGGACCCTCTTAGGCCCAGGGCCCGATTCCGGGGAATCAGGAAATTGGCTTAAAGCCAGCCCTGTCTTGCAGTGATACTTATAAAACTGTATTTCATTAGACAACGGGTGACCATCTACATTAAGACACCCTAGAAAAATTATTACAAATAGTTTATTAAAGATGCATATTCTAATGGAAAAGCCTCCCAAGGTCCTGTCCTGCAAGGTGCTGATCACACTCAGTCCCACCGATTTTAGTGGCCGCTGAGGGAACTTAGGCCTCGATCCTGAGAGAGACCTACATGTTGCAATGCTGTGAGATACAAGCCTTCCTTTTTGAAGTCTAGAAAACCATAGGAACAATGCTGTGATCCATAAAGCCTGAGTTAGGCGCCAAGGCTCCCTATATGCATTAATGCTATCAGCACATTAGGTGGGGAGCTGCCTAAGATAGCCAATGGGAGATGCCAATGACAGAGGGGTGTCTTAAGCCCCTCCTCTCCCTCAAAGATTGGCACCTAACTCCAGGCTCCAAGTAAGTGCCTATCTCTGCTAGTGAGTCACAAAAGGGAGGCTTAAGGGCCTAAGGTGTTTCTTGCAGGAATGAGTTAGGCACCTGCCTTGCTTCCAAGAAGGCAGCTGGAGGAAGAGGAGGTGGTAGTGGTGGTTTTGCTGCCAATACCCACCTTATAACTTTTAGCTCAGTGGTTATAGCACTCACTTGGGATGTGGAAGATCCAGGTTCAGTTTTCCTAGTCCCTGGCAGAGGCGGAGAAAAGTGAGACACCCCTGTTCAAATCCTAGCAGGAGAGTGCACTGACCTTTGAGCTAAAAGTTATAAGTGGGTAGTGGTAACACCACTATCATCTCCCCTTCCTGCTGATTTGTGTAAATCAAGGCAAGTCCCTAACTCATTCCTTCAGGAAACACCCTAGGTGCCTTAGCCACCTGACTTCAGGTCTGGGCAGATGTCTCTCTTCCCCTGGTTCATGGATCACTCTGAGGTTTAGGCAGGAGATAGGCATCTGGATGCCTAGAAGGAGGCAGCAGCACAAATGACCAGATGCCAAAACTTAGGCAATTTTTACCCTGAAAATGTAGGCACCAAATGAGTTGAGGTGCCTACAGAGTTCAATGAGAATTTTGTGGATTGCAGTGGAATTTAAAACTGGGGCTTGGGTTTAGGTGCCTAAGTATCTTTGTGAAACCTACCCTCAGTACCTCACAAAATATATTTGACAATTTGCAGGATTGAGCCCAAAGGTTGCTGCTATTCATTTGGTAGGCTTGGGATTCATTATGAACTTAAAAGTGTTTGAGAGGGAGGGTACAAAATCTATATTTCCCTTAATAAATGTACATTTCACTTATTAGCATCACTGACAGTTATGCATGTACATTTAAAAAAAGGGAATATAGACACCTAAAGTTGCAAAACTAAAAACATAGTAGTAGACTGCCACTGATTCATAATGAAATCCATTAGTATACAAGGAATGGAGAGAGCTGAATTGCTGAAGTCATAGGTAATATTCAGCATGAGATCACTGCATCATGCACAATTGCATTCCTAGCTTGTTTGGTGATGTGTTTTTGGAGCAAGCTTGTATGTTTTGGGCTAGAATGGTTTAGTATGAAGTGTAAAGGAGAAAAAAAATCAATATTTTCCAGAGCTGTGATATGCATCTTTTGCCTCCAGAAGTTAGATCACCCAAATATAACACAGACCATCAGTTCTCAGGTGCAGGAAATAAGGTAGTCAAAAAAACCTAACATGCTGGCAGACTGCTAAATAGAGCAGGAAAAATATTTATAAGACATCCCAGGATTTGCAAGGCAGTAGCTTTCCTAAATCAGTTTTACCTATATCATTCCTAAGTGTACAGTAAAATATTCAGAGATACAGAAAGAAAAAGAGAAAGGTGGAGCTAGAGAGGAAATCAAATCATTTAGGTTTTTTTCCCATTTATTTTATATTAAAACAGAGATAACTCAGAAGAGAGTCCAAGGAAAGAAACCTTGATTTTGTGCTCAAAATCAAAGTAAAACAGTACAGCTAAAGGTTTTACCAAAAGTTTTATACTACCAACCTCTCCAAAGAAGTGAAATATTTTAGAAAGTAAAGCCACAGGAGAAGACAGTTACTGACTTATCTAAAAAACTTCTTGTATCTGGATTTGTGAAAACCTCTCCATCATCCTAAGAGGTCACCAATTGATTTGTGAGCCTTTCCTCACCCTGGCAAGACAGATATGTCCCAGTGGACTTGATACATTTGCAACTGAAAGGTAAAATGATGGCAGACATGGAGTCCATGTCATCATGTTAGTTCTCTGATGCTGCTAATACTAGATCTGCTACGAATAGGTGGCTGTCACGAACATCAATAATGCAGTTGAACAAATCCAAAGTCCTGTTACTTCTCTGAACTAGTCACTGTCCACTGAATGATCTTCGAAAAGAGAAAAGATAAGAACTTAAAAACTTACAGCTAGTGTTACTATGGAAACACCAAGCTGAACTAATCACCTTTACTTAGATGATCTTGTACTAATATGTGATAGAATACACTCAATTTAGATTTTTGGAAGGTGGTGGAGAAAGAGAGTGAAAGCTTTGGCTTAAGCTCAGATTGTCGGAGAGGAGATGTGCCAGTGGACCACTCCTCAGGCCAACATCTCTGTTCTGTCTGCTCCTTTTAGTCCACCTCCTATAGTTTATCCCCCATTCAAAAATGTCTCTTCTCAGTTACTTGGCATTTACCAAACAAATCTCTGTCAGATGTGTATGACTCCGGGCTGATCCATCTGCCTTATACCATATACCAGTTGCTGTAGTTAGGGGAAAATGAGAGAGGGATACAGAGAGAGCAAGTTCACAGTGTAATAAAGACAAGTTTTTATTCCTTTTTAGTCAGAAGATTGCTACTAGAGGGGATAATGTATAATTCCAGTTTAGCTTTCAACACAGAGGCCAGGTCTACACTGCGACTTTAAATCGGTTTAATGGCCGATATACCGATTTAACGCTGTATCCGTTCACACGACGTCATCATTAATATCGAGTTAA
>NC_133774.1:83083659-83139045 GCF_003597395.2 Chelonoidis abingdonii
AAACGCCTCCTTAAATCGATTCGGGAACTCTCCCCAACGGAGTGTAGCGCTAAATTCGATAGTGATAACTCGGATTATGGGTTCGTGTGGACGGGATCGACGTTATTGGCCTCCGGGCGGCATCCCAGAGTGCAGCACTGACCGCTTGGACAGCAATCTGAACTCGATGCAGCGGGCAGGTAACAGGAAAAGCCGCCGCGAACTTCTGAATTACATTTCCTGCTTGTCCAGCGTGGAGCTCTGATTCAGCACGGCTGGCGATGCAGTCTCAAATACAAAAAAAGAGCTCCAGCATGGACCGTTACGGAGAACTAGCGGTCTGATCGCTGTCATGGGGAGACAAATCTGTTGTATCCAGCTCCGTTACAGAACACGAAATGCCAAAGCATTGAATAAAAAACTGCAGGATTAACAGCGCTGCTTGACAAGCAGTTAACGGGAAGCCAGAGACTCAAATGGGACGCTCATGAATGGCAGGGAGGGGGTACTGGGACTCCAGCTATCCCACAGTCCACAGCAGTCTCTGAAAATTATTTGCATTATTGCAGAGCTCCCCATGTCTGTAGGGTCAAACACAGTGTCTGGTGTGGTTCAGGAACAGCTCCTCATTTCTTTCCCCCCCCCACAACGTGAAAAAAAAGGGTAAGAAATCATCCTTGACTACTTTCTATGTCACCCTATGTGTACTGATGCTGCAGGGACGCATACAGCACTGAGAGCAGTATTCGTTTCTTTCCATCTCCTCCCCTTCTGGTGGTAGATGGTTTCTGCAGGACTGCCACCACCCAGGAGAACGCCCATTTCTAACATCGGAGGGCAACATGCTACCGCTAGCAGTAGATAGGACAGAACGCTAATAACAGCTTAATCATTGAAACTTGGGCTGAAAATTTTTGCAATCACATTGGGATTGACTCGCTTGGCATGAGTCAATCCTCCCTTATGGTGTCTAAAAATAGAGTCCATTTTGCTGGATGTCATAGCCCCGGGAGGGCTGCCTCCAAGTGCCTCCCCCCCGAAATCATTTTCTGTCACTACAGTCTCTGTTTCTTTATTTGGTATTCCTTAATCTTTCATGACACAAACGGGGGAGGGCACTGACACGGTAGCCCAGGAAGTTGAGGGAGAGGAAAGCAACGGGTTGCGCTTCTTGCAGGGGCAACCCTGTGAATACTGACACGGAGCACCTGTGCTCTCTGATACACTGGATCTCTGTTACACTTGCCTATTATTCTAGGCAGGACAGTGCACACTGACCGCTCTGACGTCCGCAATCCGAACTCGGATGCGGGAAGTGCCGGTAAACAGGAAGTCCCCGAGAGCTTTACATGACATTTGCCTGTTCACGTGTCCAGCTCTGATCACACGGGTGGCGATGCAGTTCAAATGCAAAGTAGCTCCTGCATTGAACCTTACGGGAGATAGCAGATGTCATCGCCTGTATGGTGAGACAAATCTGTTTTATCAGAGCTCCGTTAAAGAACAAGGAAATGCCAAAGCTTTGAAAAATAACTACAGGATACACACGGTGCGTGACAACAGTAACGGGAAGCAGACACTCAAACGGATGGTCATGGAGGGAGGAGGGGGTAATGAGACTACAGCTACCAGTCTCCACAGCGGTCTCTGAAAACTATTGCATTTCTGGCTGCGCACACCAATGTCTGCAGCGTAAACACGGTGTGTCTTGCGTGGTTCACGGAACAGCTCGTCAGTTTTTTTCCCCCCTACCAGCCGGTAACAAAAGTGAAATAAATAATTCCTTGATACTGTAAATGTCACCCTCTGTGTACTGATGCTGCTGGCAGACGCGATGCTGCTGCCGGTTGAAGAGCAGTATCCGCTCCTCTGCCCCTCCGCAGGGTAGATGGCCGCCCAGTGAGGCTCCTGGCGAGTGTGGCGGGTGCTCCGGGGTGAAAATGGGAATGACTCCCTTTTTCTGACAGTGTGATGGTACAGAACGCCTTGTAACTTCTTCATCTTAACACTGGGGGCTGAGCTTCATCAGACCCCTTCCTCTCTTGCTAAAGAAAAGATTCTGAACTGCATGGACTGTCATAGCCCATGGTGGCTCCCTCTCCTCATTTGATCTCCAGTAACTACTCTGTGATTCTTATCATGCCATTCTTCATAACATCATGCCAACAATGGTGGGGGGGCACTGCTGTGGTAGCCCAGGTAGGTGCGAAGCAACGGTTGCATTACTTGCAGCACGCTCCCTCTGTGATATACTGACGCGAAGCAGCTGCGCTGTTCTACACTGATTTTAATACACTGTATCCTATTCTTGTCTGGACTGACTCTATTTTTTAACCGTTAAAGGGCAGGATTGACTCAGTCCCAGTGAGTTAATCCCCATTTTCTTTCAAAATTTACACAGGGTTTATTATCCGTTCTGTCCCATTTACTGATGAGTGCAACAAAAAGAGATGAGCAGGTAACAGTTTCTGGCTGTTCTACAGTAGTACTGTACCATCTACCACAGGAAGGGGGAGGAGCGGATTTTCAAGTGCAATAATCACACCTCAGATTAACTTCATTGGTTATATGATACTGCCATGTGCAAAGCTGTAATGCCTCTTCAGTGCTGCAGATTCGGCCTCTATCAGTAGCATTCAGTACAAAGAGGGTGACATTGTAAATACTCAAGGATTGCTTTATTTAACTGTCATTTCTCGTGCTGGGGTAGGGGAAAGAATGAATAGCCTGTTCCGTGAACATAAAAGACACCGTGTTGTAAGCTACAGACACTGGGCACTAAGCCAAGAATGCAAACAGGTTTTACGAGACTGCCTGAGGACTGTGGATAGCGGGTCCTCAGCACCCCCTTTCCGTCCTCCATGATCCCCCGGCCCCTGATGCCTAATGTTAATGGTCACGGGGGGTTCTGGGTAAATGTCGTCAGTTCATTCCTTGCTCCGGGAAAACATCATCAGACAGTCCTTTTGCACATTTTTCTCCTAGATTGCCCTTGCAGAACAATAGCACGCAGCACTACAGACCGTCGGCTTTTTTGTTTTCCCGTCATCATTTGTGTACTAGATGCCTGGAGACAGAGGTGACACGGCAGCGCTACACACCAGCATTCAATTGCTTTTGCAATGATAGCAGAGATGGTTACAGTGCGTTCTGTACCGTCTACTGCCAGAGAAAACTGGCAATGACATGACGGTTATCTTCTTCTCTGAACTGTCCGCTGCTATCATGAGTTGCCCCTGGCTAAAATCAGCGGGGCGCAAGCAAAAGCAACTGGATTGACACTCACTGGCCACTGAGTCAATCCCTCCCTTATGCTGTCTAAAATAGAGTCAGTCTCTGACTACAAGAAGAGTCAAAGCAGCAGAGAATCCTGTGGCACCTATGACTAACAGGACGGTCTGTTAGTCTATAGATGCCACAGGATCTCTGCTCTATAAATTCGTCTCTCTTAGTGGGAACTATGGGATAGCTGAGGAACAGCTACCCACAGTGCACCGCTCCTTAAATCGATGGTAGCCTTGGACCATGGACGCAAGCAATCGATTTTGTGATCGCATTGTGGACGCGCAAAACCGATTTTATAACATCGGTTTTGTAATATCGGTTTAAACTACTTCGAAATAATCGTGCAGTGTAGACGTACCCTGAATTTGCTTATTACCAACGTATTTAAAAAAAGAAAACTTGAGCTTGTGGATTGTTGTTACACCTATGCCCTGGATACAAATAAGTTTCTCTTGTGCCTGACAAATACATTAGGGAGGTACTGAACTTTAATACCCCACTCGAAGACACAACTGTGTATCTTAAAGCAGTGTCTCTTCCCACAGCTCTCCAATGAGCAGAAGTGCATACCCTTCATTATCCTTTTGCATAGCGCAGATGACCTCATCCACCAAATACATGGAGGAGTGTCTAGAAATGCCCATTCCCACCCCATCTCTTTCGGGATGGATTGTATTCCCAGGAGTAATCCCTGCACTTCATTTCTATTGTGATTTGCCTCAGCAGAAGAGATGTAAGGGGGACGAAGGCTCCTTGCATTAATCAATGAGGCACTACTGCCTCCCTCCCACACACTAGGGCCACACAAAATTCAACCTTTTCTTGGGGAGTAAAAATAGCTATAACCTTGATGTTGTGGGCTGGGGACACTTTTGGCAGTCAAGCCCAAACTCACAATCACAGACCTAAACCATAAAGTTCTAATATATGAGTAGATTCATGTTTTTCTCAAGTTCAGGTCATGATTCAAACTGGAGTTTTGCATCAGCCTATAAGAGAAATGAAGGCCCAGCCATGAAGCTCAGCTTCACACCAAACACACTCCAGTGTGCTTAGATCTGGGTTTTTCGTGTGAGTCAATTGCCGGTTTGCTCAGCTGTAATCAATTTTCTTCCTTTTAACCCCTGAGGGAGGATAGATAGGACAGAACTGTGCCAGACTACAGAGCACTGAATATTAGGACAGGCAAATACAAAGGAGCTGACATTTGCATTATTGAAATCATCAAGAGGCCATAATTTACTATAAGACAGATTTATCTCTTTTTTAATGTTAATAATTTAGGATGAATTCCCATAACTACAACTTCTTATATTTATTATTATGGGCTAAAACACACCTTTCATGTATCCTGGCACAAGCTAAGCTTTGTCTCAAGCTATTACAGCTTGCTTCAAACATAAAGAAAGCCCCCTTAACTTCAGCAAGACTCTGACTTGCAGCAGCTTTGGTGTTCTAAGTTCAGAGCACCAAACAATTATTCACACCCTTTTGCTGTGTGCAATTTGCTTATTGAGCTAGTTATGCATATGGAAAATATAAAAAGAGAAACAGCTGAGAGCTGTTAACTTTATACACATCCCATGGCACTAACACCACAGTTCACCAGCTTTAGGAAAAAAAAAGATTAATTTTGATAATCTAAGTGGATTAAAAAGAAATCATAATATTATCTTGTGACAGGTCAAATGAGCTATGGTTGAGCAAAAAAAAAATCAACAAATCAAGGATCAGCATAAAAATTAGTGAGCTACAAAAAGCCCTTTTTCCCCTTCATTTAAACTAGGCAACCCTTTGTTTTAATTTACTAAACTCAGGCTGCAAAAGGCCTTATGTTAAAGTAGAAAGACTTGTCATAGTCATAGCTAGAATTTCTCTATGTGAAAAAAAGGTTTTAATGAAAACAAAGTTCAACAACTATAAGCAGGGCTGACTTCACGGAAAATGGCACCTTAGGCAAACTGCCCCACCCAGGATCTGGTCCACCCCACCTACCCTCTCTGCCGATCCAGGACACCATGCGGGCCATAGCGACCGCCTGCAACTTCAGCCCCTCCTCTGGCTAGGGGCTGACCTGCCCCACCTGCCCCTGTTAAGATGAGTTCCTGTCTGCATCCTGTAGAACTTGCCCATGCCGGTATTGCCCTGGCCTCTTCTTTTGTCATTCAGTGTTGAACGCATTCTAAAACAATATGCATTTCCTCACCCTTTGGGGGTGAAGCCAGACTTTTAGGCACCTGCTCCCCTACTTGGTGTAAACTTTGCTTGTGCCAATCAGAAACGAACACACACAGGTTTTGGGCCCCGTCCCCTATGACACTTCTATGATGTCATAGTAGGTACTTTAGGCCGTGCTGCCATGGTCAGGCAGTGAGAGGAGAAAGAAAGAGAATTGCTGTTATTGTGCTTCCTTGCCTTTTATCTACCCGTAACGAGCCTGATCCCCTTTGAAGCGCTCTCCATTATTGCAGCTCCTCAGTGTTTCAAACATGGTCTTTCTTCGATTTGTTGCAGTCGTTATGCGTTGGTTTGTATTTGTAAAGTACAATTTCTACTTTCAGGACAGATGCTGCATCTTTGTTTATTAAACTATTGTGTAGTAGATTGATTTTAGTCCGATTGTGTGTTTTAAGTTTTATTACACTCTATTAGCTTATTATACGCTGCTCCCCTCCCTTGTAAGCTATCCACAATAAAACTTCAGAATTGATTAATTTTAGTTGTGTATATGCATCTGCAGTTTGCATCGCCGGTACTCCCTCCTTGCATTCCCTTTACCAATTTACAGTTACATTGCCACGTCGCAGCTTGGTTTAATAACAGCCTGCCTTTCCTTTCGCCCCTGTGACTTCCGCTGGGCAATTTACAGGCCCCTACTGACTGAGCCAGGCCACCACGCACAAGGCGCATTTTGATGCCCCTCGTGGCAATAGGCCCTTTCCCCCGCTGGGGAGGCCCAAGCCGAATCTTTACTTTCACCTCTGTTAGTGGGCGGACATGACTAGTTGGCTGGATCGTCCCCCTCTCCGCCCGCGTGTGTGCTTGTGGCTGTGATTACCATTTACGGTGTCCTGTGCAGACCTGCGGTTGTCTAAGGGCCTTCTTTTTCGATTCGTAGTTTGCTTTACAGCCTCGAGACTCTTGTCCGCATGAGTCTGTGTGGCTCTCTTCGCCTGCACAGTTTGCAGAATTCATATTCTAAAGATGGTTCAAACTAGTTTAGGCAAGCACCACTTTAGTCAGTGTGACTTTTAACATAATCTAATTCACTACTGTTTTAGATTCGTTGCCCCATAAGCTATCATATTCAAACGTCATCGATTTTATAGTCTCTGTTGATGAGATCCTTCTGTGCCGATTACAGCGTGTCACCTCAGCTCTTACCCTTCACTTTGGGCTGGGCTTTCTTTGGAGCTGAACTTCTGTCAGCCGTGGGGCTTACGATGTGTAATGTTTCCTTGCTGGGGAGAAAGTGGTTATCCTCCCTTTTTCCAACTATGTTTACAGAGTCTGTCCCTCATTAAGATGGTGTTTCATCATTTTATCTCCACACATGATGTATTTTACCGGTTCTATTTGAAATTAGCCCATTGTGAAGATTTCTTCATTGGGCTTACTTCACATGGCTGACGTATAGTACATTTTGTCTCCCCTCCCTCCGAGGAATTTCTGTTGGCATTTAATGCACTCGACACATTGTATATACATTTTTGTCTATAAATTAGTAATGTGCTGTTGGGATTTCTGTTCTGGCATGGCTCTTTAAGTATTTAGGCATCATGCTATCACTGAGTAGATGTCGACAACGAGTTCAGCATTTGTACTTCTTGTGCATGGCCAAAATTAATTCTCTCCATTTTATGTTTATTATAAATATAATTGATAGATTTGTTTTACTGTCTGAAAACTGTTTTATATTAAACTGGTTGTCCGCGTTTTTTTTCCGTAGTCTATCCAGCTTTTCAGTAACTATGTAGCTATGGTTGTGACTCCACTAGTTAATGATCAAAATCTGCAGAATTTATCTTGGGGTACCACTTCAGTTTATTCAATACTTTTATTCTTAAAGAACAGTTTAGATTATTAACCTATTAGCTTACTTTATTAGTTCTCTTCAAGTTCTTCATGAAGGATCCTGCAGAGCATACTTTGTCTTGAGTCTGGACACCAATTAGTTTCATGTGTCATGAACTTTAATCGAAGCAAACTGATGACATTAATCTGCACTAAAGCTCATCTGCATATCCACAGACCAGCCCCAAACGCCTCCCTTAAAGCGCAGAATGTGGCTGGTGTATGTCAGACCTCGTTACTCGCTGATCGCTGAATGCTTTTGGATTCTGAGCCTCTGTAGAGTAGGAAAACATTGTAGATTTCATCTTTTTCTATGTTGACGGTTTGTTTTTTAATGCTGCAGTTGGGAAATGTCTCTGAATTCAGAGCCTTTGATTTGAACAATTGGAAGAATTCAAATTAGAAAAAAAGCTAGGAGTTCAGAAGAGGACATTAAAGAATTGGACCAAATTGGACTTTTTTGGATAGCTGTAGCCAACAGAAAGAAAGCTTCCACTGCCATTCTGTGAATGATGGATAACAGATTCTTGGCGTTATCTCTCCTAGCTCTTTCTCAGACAGTGAAAGCGTTGGACTGGATATGGTTCTTTGGGCTTGGACTATGTTGTTTTTTTTGAAAGCTAGCAATACTGGGTACTTACATTAAGTTAATATTGTTAACTATACAAAGTTTAGTATCTACAGAGGTTAATTGATTCTGAATTGTGTTATTAAATAATTGGTGTTCTAGATGCTGTTTACTCTGGCTTCCTTGGTTAAATAATAGTTGTGTCTTTTACTTGTTAGTTATTTTAAAAATTAACTCTGGTTTTATTTTTGTATGCTTGCTTGTTCCTCCTGAATAACCAACATGTCTCCAGGATGGACAATTTCAAATTATGGCCTCTGTATGCATGTATGCTATTTTGCATAAACAAATAGCTGCATATCCAATGTTTTGCAAACAACCACATTTGGAGAAATGACAGAATTTACATATACAGAATATAACTGTGCACAAATAGAGTGCAGATGGCATTAGCAAATGCAGGTGGCAATGAACTAAGTAGGCCTGTCAAACAAAAAAAAGTCACAGTTAACCACGGTTAAATCACATGGTTAAATAATAATAGAATACCAATTTAAATTTATTATAAATATTTTGGATGTTTTTCCTACATTTTCAAATATATTGATTTCAATTACAACACAGAATACAAAAAGTGTACAGTGTCACTTTATATTATTTTTATTACAAATATTTGCACTGTAAAAAGATAAATTAGTATTTTTCAGTTCACCTGAGACAAGTACTATAATGAAATCTCTTTATCATGAAAGTGCAACTTACAAATGTGGATTTTTTTTATATAACTGCATTCAAAAAAAAAAACAATGTAAAACTTTAAAGCCAACAAGTCCACTCAGTTCTACTTCTTGTTCAGCCAAGTGCTAAGTTAAACAAGTTTGGTTAAATTTACAGGAGATAATGCTGCCTAGTTCTTATTTACAAGTCACCTGTAAGTGAAAACAGGGAGGTTCTGCTTGATAATGATCCAAAGCAGGGCAGACAGATACACCTTCATTTTCATCATCTGAGTTACAAGCCACCAACAGAAGTTTGATTTTCTTTTTTGGTGGTTCAGGTTCTGTAGTTTCCGCATTGTAGTGTTGCTCTTTTAAGACTTCTGACAGCATGTTCCCCGCCTCATCCCTCTCAAATTTTGGAAAGCACTTCTGATTCTTCAGCCTTGGGTTGAGTGCTGTAGCTATCTTTAGAAATCTCACTGGTAGCTTCTTTGCATTTTGTCAAATCTGCAGTGAAAATGTTCTTAAATCAAACAACATATGTTGGGTCATCATCCAAGACTGCTATAACATAAAATACATGAAAGATTGCAGGTAAAACCACAGAGCAGGAGACATACAATTCTTCCCCAGGAGTTCTGTCACAAATTTATTTAATACATTTTTTTTAACAAGCATCATCAGCATGGAAGCATGTCCTCTGGTATGGTGGTAGAAGCATGAAGGGGCATACAAATGTTTAGCATATTTGGCACATAAATACATTGTAATGCCAGCTACAACAGTGCCATGTGAATGTCTGTTCTCACTTTCAGATTACACTGTAAATAAGAAGCGGGTATCATTAACTCCCGTAAATATAAACTAACTTTTGTCTTAGCGATTGGCTGAACAAGAAGTAGGACTGAGTGGACTTGAAGGCTCTAAAGTTTTATATTGTTTTGTTTTTGAGTGCAGTTATGTAAAAATATTCTACATTTGTAAGTTGCACTTTGATGTGAATAAAAAAATAAATAGTATTTTATCTTTTCTATAGTGCAAATATTTGTAATAAAAATAAAGTGAGCACTGTACATTTTGTATTCTGTGTTGTAATTGAAATCTATATATTTGAAAATATAGAAAAACATCCAAAAATATTTAGAATACCAATTTAAATTGGTATTCTATTATTGTTTAACAGTGCAATTAAAACTCTGATTATTCACAGCTAATTTTTTAAATCTAGTTAATTTGTTTTGCATTAATCACTTGAGTTAACGGCGTTTAATTGATAGCCCTAGAACTAAACATTACTCAGCACAAGCTTTGTGGTTGCTGAGTAGTTGTACATCCATAAGTTAACGCTGAGTTGAGGCTATTTTGAAAGTTTGTCCTGTGTTTCTATCACATGATACAGGGGCTTACTATTACAGCTCAATCCCACTTTCTTCATGGAAATTCCCCCCCTTCATCATTATGTATTTGGGATACATCTCAGGGCAAGGCCTTGCTCACATTTTTATATTATATATACACCATTATACATATATGGGTACACTTGTTGGTTTGCTATATACTGTGAATGTACTTATCATATTTTAGGAACAAACTACAGTAAAATTATAGCAAGTTTTGTAAATATCCATTAGAGTTACTCTCTTGTTTTAATATAAGCAATTAATCTTAAATACATTGTCTTATACCTTTTTAAAGCAGTTTATCATCAGCAGTTTATGAGGAAGACTCAAACCTCTTCAAAGTAAAGTTTCTTTATAGAAAAAAGAGCTTATTTCTCAACCTTGCCCAACATAAAATGCTTGTTCTTGACTTTCATATGGACAGTGATGCCTGTTTTGAATTTACTTCTCAGTGTACCATTTTATTCAAAATTGTTCACAAAGGAAGATTTTCCAGGTATACCTTTCCTCGAATTTTTCATTCCTGCATGCAAAACATAGGTGACATGTAAACCAGATGACATGTAAACCATTCCACTCCATCTCCCAACACCACACTTATGAGGCCCGGTTCAGTATCCTGATTAATGTGTAATCTCAAGATTTATAGTATCATATCCACTCTTATAAAAAGTTAAAATATCAAGTTGATATTTTGAGTGGAGAGATGCAGTTGGGTCATAAGCAGGTCAGTCTCTCTCAAAGGAAATTACATCAGTATTAGTTGTCTATAGGAGAGAGTAGATTGATGGGACTGTAGCAAAGCTGTTTGAGACCCAGAAAGTCTGAAAAGAAAGCCTTGTAATTCCCAGGGTAGCACTGATGGAGAGAGAAGCCAATAGCCCAGCTGACCTGAGAAGAAGCAGGACAGGAGAATACATCAGAAAGAGTACTTAATACTGTAGATACTATATGGCTAACATGCCCAACCAGAAGCCCTTAAGACATACACACAGGGGGAGAAAGTTCACATAGAACTATTACCATTTACCATTCTACTGGCTCTCTTACTTTGCCAACGTGCCAGTAAAACCAATGAGAAAAAAAACACATCATTTTCCTTAAGGTGGGGAGAAGGCAAGTGATGGATATGAATGTACTATACAATTGCAAGCTCTGACAATTCTCTTCCCCAAATTGAAAGTTAGGTTAAGTCTATATGAACACTGTTAACAAGTCTGAATAGGCTCCTAGGTCAGATCCTGGAAACCCTGGTGGGTAAACTCACAAAGAGGGCTAAGTAGCATGCACAGTCCATCAATGTACCTTCACCAAATGTCTTTACTATTTATGCTCCAGGTACATCATAACATAAGCATAGTTGTGTGACTCCACCTTCCTGCTCTCTGGCTCAGACCTTGAAACTAATTTCTTTCTTCTCAGGGCTACTGAACTGGTGAGCTAATTACCTCATCAACCCTCCTACAGGTGCAAGTGATCTCGTTTACCCTCCAGACCCAAACTACTTAAGTCCCTCCTACTCTAACTACAAACAGTGTCATGAGTGCCCTAAATGATCCAGGTGGTGGCTTCTAAAGGGCTTAATTTATAGCTGCTAGCAGCACCCTGCTACACCAATAATTATTGAAGATGGACAGTTTAACATCAAGTTTGGTTCTGTATAGATCATAACACTAGTGCTTTTCATCAGCTCAGTACCACAATTCTCAGTTAATAAATATGTTGTAATTTTATTGTCTGTTATCATGGGACTTTTCAGGGCTAAAATCAAGCGCTGTGTTCATGTGGAAAGCCAGGAACATCCTTCTTCTAATGGTATGAAACTTCCATTTCTAGCTTTTAAGCATTGTCAGATGCCGCATCTTATGCCTGCTACTGGTCGAGGACTAAATACTGCCTATCAAGAGCCTCGGGGCAGGTTAATTTTGGAAGGCAGGGATTCACTTTTGGTCAGAAGATGGAAAAATTTCCCTGGAATGCATTATTGCAAAGTCAAAATGATCAAAATTTATGAGTCAAGGCCCCCACAAAATGAAATTGGCTTAAAATCATAAGATTTTAAAAAGTAATAAATTTGATGACTCTAGCATGTGGCTCTAGCAGCTGAGACTTGAAGAAAAATACAAAATATCACAAAGCTCAGGATACAAATCAAAGAACTGGATAAAAAATTCAAAGGAACTGGCAACACTAGACATGTTTTATTTAAAAATTATTTGTAGCAGCTCAGGATTAGTGGGCAGAGTACAGATGATATAGTCAAAGATGCATACAAAGTCCAACTTTTAATATGTTCTGCAGTCTATCACATGGCTATCATCACTTATATGCTATACAAAAATGCCTATCTTCAAAGTTGCATGGTTAGGGACTCAGAGGTTAAGAGTTTACAGAATTAAGACTGTATGTGCAACAGTACTTCTGTCTCTTTCTGTATATGCATTAAAATATTGTCTTCTGTTCCATAAGCACATTATTTCTCAACTAAATTATAATATCATACATTCTTTTTACATGCTTAGGCCTGGTCTACACTATGAGTTTATCTCAAATTTAGCAGCATTAAACCAAATTAACCCTGCACCCGTCCACACAACGAGGCCCTTTACTTCGATATAAAGGGCTCTTTAAACCGGCTTCTGTACTCCTCCCCGACGAGAGGAGTAGCGCTGAAATCGGTATTACCATATCGGATTAGGGTTAGTGTGGTCACAAATCGACGGTATTGGCCTCCAGGTGGTATCCGACAGTGCACCACTGTGACCGCTCTGGACAATAATCTGAACTCGGATGCACTGGCCAGGTAGACAGGAAAAGCCCCACAAACTTTTAAATTTCATTTCCTGTTTGCTCAGCGCGGAGAGCACAGGTGACCATGCAGAGCTCATCAGCACAGGTAACTAAGCAGTCCGAGAATTGAAAAAGAGCACCAGCATGGACTGTATGGGAGGTACTGGATCTGATCACTATATGGCGGAGAGATTCCATGCTCAGTAAGAACTATGTTCCAAAAAGACACAAATGCCAAAACATTTGAAAAAATCTCAAGGGCATTGATGGAAGAGGCCACAACGGACTCACGACAGCTTGCCACGTGAAATGTAGGAGCTCAGACAAGCCTACCAGTAAAAACCAAAGAAGCAAATGCAAGGTCGGGCCAGAGTGCGCAGACATGCCACTTCTATGGCTCAGGCATGACACACTCTGGGCGGGTGTGCTTCGGCCACCCACTTTCCCACTCCTGTCCCTGGTATTCTGAGGTGGGGGTAATCTCAGCCTTGCCTGAGCATTCTCGCTGTATGGCGAAGATGTGATGATGACGACGTACGACGACTTGCAGAGAGCAACAGCACTCCATTCTCCGCCAACAGCCAGGATCTTTTTCTCAGGCCTGACTTGAAGTATCCTTCCAACGTCTCCCAAGGGCATTATCCCAGACCATGAAGCCATGGAAAGGAACCTCTGCCTGAGTCTGACCTTTGTGAATGATAAACTATGGTTTAAAAGCAAGCCTTTTTTTAATGATTTAATTTGCCACTGACAGGACTTTGGGATGGCAATTCGCGCCAGGGGGGTGGGGTACAGCTATGAAAAGTCTGTTAACGTGTCTGAGAATTGAGCGAATCCCTAGGACATCTCCATGAAGCTCTCCTGGAGTACTCCAAAAGCTTTCCGAGAAGTTTCTGGGCAGTGCAGCCTTATTCCGTCCTCCATAGTAGACACTTGACCACGCCCATCTAGTAGCAAGTAATCTGTATCATTGCATGACAAAAGCCTGGCAGGTATGGTCCCGGGTTTTGCTGGCATTTCAAGCAAACCATCCTTCTTTATCTCGCGTGTTATCCTCAGGAGATGATATCGTTTCATGGTAACCTGGTTGAAATATGGGAATTTAATTAAGGGACAGAGGTGGCCGATTCCTACTGGGTGTTTGCCTATGGCTGAAAAGAAATCCTTCCTGCAGTTAGGCAAGCAGGGAGAGAGGCGTTGATTGGCGCTGACTTTTTCGCGTTTTGGCTAGCAGGGATCTTCCCTGAGACCAGCCACCGTGGCGGGTGGAGTGGCTACAGGGATCTTCAATTATACCAGCCACGCGGGTGGGGTTAAATCAATTCATCCAGGAATTGGGATGGAGGGCGGGGCGGTTAGTTTGGTTTTCTGCTGCTAACAGAAAGCCGCAGCACTCAAGTGCTTTGCTGGTATGTGGAAAAGGAGGGCGCTGTTTATGAAGCTCAAAGCTGAAAGACAATGCTTACCACAGCCACATGCACAGCCGAATTCTGCTTGCCCAGACCTGTGTCTTGTGATCTCTAACACCAAAGCTGCAGGCATTCAATATTAAGATGCACAAATCGACCTTTACTCAAATCACATGTGCTATGTATCGGATAGTTTTTCACCGTGGAAGAGTATAAGCATTCTCCTGTAAAGATGTATCTCTCCTCCCTTTTTACCTTCCCTCCCGCAGCTTGAAAATTTTCAAGCTTCCCCTCCGTCCCGAGGCTATCTCAGATAAGGAGGGCGGCAAAAAAAGAACGCAGACGAAATGTTTCTGAAACATGGAATAGACCACAATGAAAGAGCATCTGAATGAGTGAAGGACATGTATCAATGTACAGGAACGTTATGCCATGATGTAAGGAAAGAGGACCAATGGTGTGGACAGGCGGGGCACAACTGAAGATAGAGGACACTCGAGATAGAGGTTCGTCAGGAAGATCAGAAACATGGCGGAATGCACCACTGAAGGCTCTGCGTTGATCAAACTGACATGCTCCGGGTGCTGGTGGAGGTCAGGATGGCAGGCAGGGATCACAGAGTGCCGCGGCAGGCCCCTGTATAACCGCCCTCCCACCTGCCCAAGTCCACAGCCTCCGCACCCAGATTGTGTAAGAACGTGACAGGGGAGACTCCGTTGCACCCACCACTCCACACCAGTGGACAGCCCAAGCCAATAAGGCTGTCATATTTGAACGTTCTAAAAGTGGCCTTTACCCCCTCCTATCCTCCACCAAACCCCACCGGGGCTACTGTCAGTTTTCACCCTCTTTTAATCATTAATAAAGAATACATTGATTATACACAGTGCTTTATTTCCTTAGAAAGCAAGGCTGTGATCTTAAGGGAGGTGACCAAAGTCTCGAATGCTGCACTATTATATGTAGACCAAGAACGTCGAAGCAGAATAAGAGTAACTGCCCCATAACAGGCCAGAGTCGTACCCGATGTGCAATGGGGAGTGGATGTGCGACGTGTGATACTGCGTGATGGTTGGAGGGAAGCACGTCTCCCTCCAGGGTTTAGCACTGTTGTGGTAGATACTCGTGTGTTCGTTTGTAGTGGTGTGAGTGGCGAGGGTGTGTGCTCTGTGTGTGTGGCGGAGGGGAAGCTGTGTGTGTGTGGCTGTGTGTACGTGGAGGGCCGGGTCGGCAAAAAAATTCAAAGATTTCTTGTACTGTTTACTTAATATATTTTTTTTAATTGTGTTCTAGGTTTTAAAATTATAATGCAATCAAATATTGGACTAATAGCAAAAGAAAAACATGGCTTAAAATGTAACATTTTAAAATTCCTCATCTGCTCTAAGTGAAACAGAGAACCCACACTTTTCTGACATTTAAACAAAATCATACATTAACAAATGTTTTTAACGTAAGGTACAGGTTAATCAAAAAAGGTGAAAGTTAGCTTAAACTACAAACCACTCTACATGGCACCATTGAATTTGCATAACCTAGCACAGAAGCATGCTAGCCAGCCTTCATGTTTGAACTGATTTTGATGATAAAACTACCCAATATGTATTTTTTTCTAATTGAAAAGATATTCTTAATACAGTCACTATTATAAATATACTTTAAACTTTTGCGGCCAGAAAATAGGCAATACAATAGTGCAATTTAGGGGCTAGGGGCTAGGGCAGATTTGTAAGACAGAAAAATGTGATATGGTGAAAGTTCCCCCACGTGACCGGCCTACCCATAGTACAAAATTTATTGAAAATTCCTTTTGCCTTATTAGTTCTATATAGTAACTTTTTCTTTATAAGAATGTTTACTACTTGTTTCCCACAGTTAGGGAATCCCATTGCAGCAAAGCCATCCACTATGACCTGCACGTTTCCCAGAGTCACAACCTTTCGTAGCAGTAGCTTAATGATTGCTTTGGCTACATGCATCACAGCATCCCCCACAGTAGATTTTCCCACTCCAAATTGATTCCCAACTGACTGGTAGCTGTCTGGCGTTGCAAGCTTCCAGAGGGCTATTGCCACTCACTTCTCCACGTGAGGGCTGCTCTCATCTTGGTATTATGGCACTTCAGGGCAGGGGAAAGCAAGTCAAAAAGTTCCATGAAAGTGCCCTTATGCATGCAAAAGTTTTGCAGCCACTGGGAATCGTCCCACACCTGCAACACTATGGGGTCCCACCAGTCTGTGCTTGTTTCCTGGGCCCAAAATCGGCATTCCATGGCTAGAACCTTCCCCATTAACAGCATGATCTCCAAAGCGCCGGGGCCCACGGTTTAAGAGAATTCTGTGTCCACGTCCTCATCACTCTCATCGCTGTGCTCTCTAGCTGCCTCCTCCTTGCCTGGTTTTTCAGGTCCTGGTTCAGCATAGACTGAATGAGAATGTGCGAGGTGTTTACAATGTCCATGATTGCTGTCTTGAGCTGAGCAGGCTCTATACTTGCTGTGGTATGGAGTCTGCACAGTTCACCCAGGAAAAAAGGCGTGAAACGGTTGTCTGCTGTTGCTTTCACAGAGGGAGGGGTGAGGCTGTACCCAGAACCATCTGTGACAATGTTTTTTGCCTCATCAGGCATTGGGATCTCAACCCAGAATTCCAATGGGCAGGGGAGAAGTGGGAACTATGGGATAACTATGGGATAGCTACCCACAGTGGAACGCTCCGGAAGTCGATGCTAGCCTCGGTACATGGATGCACACCACTGAATTAATGTGCTTAGTGTGGCCGCGTGCACTCGACTTTATACAATCTGTTTCCATAAATCAGTTTCTGTAAAATCGGAATAATCCCATAGTATAGAAATACTCTTAGACACATGCAGCATCTTGTAACACCTTATTGTTTTTCACTGGCTAGTATACTAATTTCATTGTCATAATCATCCAGTATATCTTTATTTGAATTGCATTTTTTAATATACATTCTCTTCTTTCTGAGATATTTTAACAAAACCTCAGTCTTACAAGGTATAGTATGTAGACAGACAGCTGAATCCATTCAGAATCCCACTGAATGTGCCTTGCACACAACAACTTGCAGGGGCTTATTTATATTAACATCCTTGTACCAAACATTTTCTTTTCAACTAGCAGGCACTGCCCTTCCTTAGGTGCAATTCAGGGTATGAGGCAACTAACCTACGCTCAATCTTGGAGACCTGTATATGCTGACAAATTTTCACTGTTTTTCTTCTTATTCTGCTAATTTAACCTATGTTGCAAGATACAGTAATGATTTGTTGCATATTTTCCATATGAATGACTTTCACTGACTACCTGGTAAATACAGAGTAGACTGTATGTTCATTGGAGTTGCTTCATAAACATATTTAAGGTTGTGAAAATTATATGATAATATTGTATTATTTGAGAAATAGTATGTGGTCAAGTAATTAAACCATAATGCATATCAAGCACAAGGGAGCAGAGTTAAGGTTGGGCATGATATAACCATAACTGGGACATTTCCTAACTCCTGACTGCTTACTATGTCTCCTTAACTTATTGTGTTTTTTTTACCCTAGGGTCAGTGTTTTTTCCCCCTCCATTGAGGATTTTCAAAAGAAAAATGATAAAAAAAAATAGAAGGGAGAGCTTTACTCACCAGTCCTTTGGAAGTGTTTCTGCTGGCTTTAAAAAACAAGCAATAGTGGCTATACATTTCAGAACTGGAGATATATGGCTACATACCATTGGAATTTCATGCTTTGTAAAAGTTCAGTGGTCCATTTCCTGTGATCTTTAGCATCTGGGCTTTGCATTCTCCACTTTGTAAGGTGCATTAGAACAGAGTTCCCTAGGACAAATCTAACTATAACCAGTGCTTTGAGTGGTCTAAATGTCCCTAATCTCTCCACACTATCAATACACTTCTTAAGACCTGATTTTAAAATTTGTTGTGTACAGGTTGGTTATTCTTCTGATACAAAGACCATTTCAGTGATTGCATATGTGGCACAGCCTTCTTCAAACAAACACTCAAAGCTTAGCAAAAAACCTCATGCAAAATATTTTTTGTGAATAGCATGCAATTTTCAAAGAACATAATTTGCTCAAATCAAAATATTTCACCAAAACACTCAAAGCAAGTTCTTCTCAATGAGGGCTATTTCCATACCAAGGAACCAAATTTGCAGTATGTTCCATGCTCACAGACTGATATCTAGGGCTTCAAAGGAACAAAATGGTACATTCACACCAGATCACATTGCAGAATTGGGAAACAAATTTTAACTTTCTTACCAAAAGTGCTTCAGCTTTAGAGCTGTTGGAATAAGGTTGCAATAAGAATACTGTATTTTTCCACTCATACTTAAAATGGATCAAGTATATTCTTTCTAACTTCACAAAAAACAGCCCCCACCCCATACTCAAGCAGACATCGAGTGGAGATGTTTATGCTATCTCAGCTATAGTGGCAACTACCTATTTTCCAAGAACTCTCCCATTATTTTACATATTTCAGATATGATATGAGCCATTACATTAAACTAGCCTCAAAAAGAATTTGTTTAGTTACTAGTCAAATTGTTTCTTAGATACTCTTGCTGTTATCAGTATATGAACATCTCAAAATCAAAACATTTTTATGTTTTCAAATCTGTCAGCCTAGATGCTGACTTTTCCATGGTGCAACACTTACACTATACTGTACTATAAAGAAATTAATGAATCACTGCCCTCTCCTGGTTAATCATAAATTGCAAATAACTGTTCTGCTGATGTAAGAAGAAACGTGGCACAGTGTATCTGATCTTCTGGGGTTAAAGACAGAGTGTATGTATATGAATTTTTGTCTTGGTATCTGGATGAAATATTATTGTACAATGCAGAATGTGTTAAGTTGTACATAGTGGTAAAAGACAATGGTCCATACAAAAGCTTGAGATGCTATATGGCACTATTAAAAAAATCCACAAGGTCTATGAATATTTTCCAGGATGATGTAGTATTTTAAAAGTGGTCTTCCTATTTTCCAAATGAGTATGACATGCAGGAACAGTTGTTTAACTGTGAGATACCTGCTACAAATGCAACATTTTCTTTTTAAAAGGACATTGAGCATCTGATTATGCCATTTAGGCACAGCCTTCATCACCTCTAAGGCCTAGTCTACACTACGACTTTAGGTCGAATTTAGCAGCATTACTTTGATTTAAGCCTGGACCCATCCACATGACGAAGCCCTTTTTTTTGACTTAAAGGGCTCTTTAAATCAATTTCTTTACTCCACCTCCAATGAGGGAATTAGCGCTGAAATTGGTCTTGCCAGGTTGAATTTGGGATAGTGTGGATGCAATTCGATGGTATTGGCCTCCAGGAGCTATCCCAGAGTGCTCCATTGTGACCACTCTGCACAGGGCTCTCAACTTAGATGCACTGGCCAGGTAGACAGGAAAAGGTCCGCAAACTTTTGAATTTCATTTCCTGTTTGGCCAGCGTGTTTGCAGAGCTCATCAGCATGATGTGCACATTGCTGGGGCACATTGTCTGGCCTGTACTTTGTGAGAAGTCTATGACCATGTCCCTCTCGTCACCGCACTACAGTCATCTCCTCGCCTGGTTTTGCACGAAACAATTATCTGCCATTGCTCTGACGAAGGGAGGGGCGATTGACAACATGGTTTACAGGGAATTAAAATCAACAAAAAGGGTGGCTTTGCATCAAGGAGAAACAGAAACAACTGTCACACAGAATGGCCCCCTCAAGGATTGAACTCAAAACCCTGGGTTTAGCAGGCTGTTGATTTCACAAAACGAATTGGGTCAATTTCTTGTTTTGATCCATCTATCTTTTACATCTTAGGCTGGCAGCAGATGGTGCAGTACAATTGCTAGCCATCCTCATCTCCTGGGTGCTCGACATAAAATGGGAATGGCCTGGCTGAAGTCGACCATCAATGTTCTGCCTATCGAAGCCGTAACTGTTTTTTCCTCAGCACCAGGTCGGCTTAAAAAGAGCATCCTAGGAAATATATGACGATGAATAGGCTTATTTCAACTCATAATTGCACTTGCGATCATGCTGCAATAAGGCCAAGAGCTGCTGCTGTGTAACATGCAGTCCCGCACCTAGAAGACTACAGTGACGATAAGGCCTGCAAAATGGCTCGCTATGCGTTTGCCATGGTAATAGGCCGTCTGCTGCAGGTAACCCAGGAAAAAGGCATGAACGAATTGTCTGGCTGTTGCTTTCACGAAGGGAGGGAGGGAGAAGGACAAAGGGGAGGGAGAGTAGGGGTGCCTGAACGAGATGTTAACCCAGAACCAACCCTGTGGACACGTTTTTGCCCACATCAGGCATTGGGATCGTCACGCCCGAAATCCCAATGGGCCCAGCAGAGATTGCGGGAACTGTGGGAATAGCAACTCACAGCCCCCACAGTTGCAAATGCCGGCAACTCATACCTAGCACTTGTATGTGGGATTGCAGTCCCCGGCTTAATGCCTTATGAGCATTTTGTGTGGGACACAACTACATAACACTCAATGTGAATAAAAAATACTTTCTAAACCCGCGTCTATGACTTGATACAATTTAGACTAATTTTCCGTAGATGTAGACATCTAGCTGCGCTTAAGCATCTGGAGTTACAGCAACGGAGGCAATATTAACAGTAAAGGCATGTAGCCGACGATCGCAGGCCCACTGCGAATAGATCTGCTAACGATAGATACTAGATACATTACGATGTTCTAGTATAATCTCGCTCAGCGACATGATTTCGTATTACTGTGAGCAAAATTAGAACCCTGTTCCTTCACATCTCATACTCTAGCAGCTCTCTCCATATACGAATATTTCTATGAAGTTTGCAGATCTGATTCTTTATTATGTCAAAGTAGTCTTCATGTGCGGTGCTGGGCCCAAGATTCTCAAGATGTACT
The DNA here is from genome assembly GCF_003597395.2 of Chelonoidis abingdonii. Classification (NCBI taxonomy): domain Eukaryota; kingdom Metazoa; phylum Chordata; order Testudines; family Testudinidae; genus Chelonoidis; species Chelonoidis abingdonii. The sequence goes on from NC_133774.1 coordinate 83,104,824, forward strand.
TAAAAGCCTAAGGATGAAGACCTTATTATATTCATTGATGCATTAGATTGATAAACTCTAGGGGAGCTTGAGGGACCCTCGAGATGGCTCATCGAGTCCAGATTGCTCCTGCCTTTCATGCAGACCAAATACTCTTCAGACATCCTGATTAGACCAGTTTAATCTATACCCTACTCTTAAACTATTCTGCCAGAAAGAATGGGCGACTATCGACCCCCACACCTGCCCTAGGCGAATTTTATTCCTTACGTGTTATAACTACCCTGCAGTTAGGAGAACTTTTTTCCTAATGTCCAACCTAACATCATTCCCTGCTCGCCATTAAGACGCATTGACTTCTTGTTTCACTTACTCATTAGAGGGCTAGGGTGACAAATTTTTGCCTCTAGCCTCGTGCCTGATGACATACCGCTTTTGATTACGTGAAATACTGCTGACTGCTAAGATGTTCCCGGCAGTCTGGCAGGATCATTTCATTCTTTGGCACACCTATTAGTAAAACCCTCATAAAATTCTTTCATGTCTTCCCTTGGTCCAGGTGCATGGTTGCTACTTGAAGAGCCTTAATCATTCTAACGTTGACTCTTCTCTGGACATGGCATGCACTAGATTTTCTCAGCTACATGGCTTTAGCATGTCGTGAAACTGCGGTGGCACGGGCTGTAGTCCTAAAATGCATAGGACTACGAATACTCAGTGCTGAGGGCCTAACACAGCCGCAGAGTAGTAGACGGTAGAAATGACTTCTCGTGTCCCTTGTTTACAAGCACAGCCGCGCTGTTAATGCGTCCACCGAATCAAGTATTTTGCTTTTTTTACGAACAAGTTTCACCACTAGTTGACACTCATATTTTAGCTTGTAGGTCTCACTATGACCCTAAGATCTCTTTTTCTGCCAACTCCTTTCCGATAGACAGTCCTGTCCTCCCATCTCATGCTTATGTCGTGAAGTCGACTTTGTTCCTTCCATAAGTGGCAGCAACTTTGCATTTTGGTCTTATTTGAAACTTCATCCGGTTTTACGGACTCAGATCATTTCTCCAATTTGATTCCAGATCATTTTTGATTTGAGATGATTCTCATGACCTGTCCTCCTAAATGCAGTTGCAATCGCCCTCCCAGGTTTGGTATCGCGTTGCCGCAAACCTTAATACAGTGTACTTTCTCTATGCCAACATCTAAGTCATTGACGATAAGATAGTGAACAGGAGCCAGTCCCAAAATCAGACCCTCTGCGGAACGCCCACTCTGTTATTACTTGCAGCGGATTTGGCGAGCCATTATATACTTACTCTCTGAGTACGGTTTATCCAGCAGTTTTGCACCAGCCCTTAATAGTAGCCCCATCTAAATTAGTATTTGCCTAGTTTATCGATAAGAATAATCATGCGAGAGCCGATGTATCAAACTGCCTTGACTAACGTCCAGGTATACCAACATCCACCGCGTTTCGCGTCCTTATCCACAAGACTCGTTTCATCCTATCAAAGAAGCCTTATCAAGATGGTCCCTGGAACACGTTTTGTTCTTTACAAATCCATGCTGGCTATTCCCTATCACCTTACCACCTTCCAAGTGTTTGCAGATGATTTCTTTAATTACTTGCTCCATTATCTTCCCTGGCACAGAGCTTTGCTCCTCTGGCATCATGGAACTCTCTACAATAAGGGTAAATTTGTCTGTGTAGGAGACAGAACTTTCTCAGGGTCAGTCCCAGCAGTGAACTACCCCAGGAACTAAGGACCTTCACAAAACTCCCCACCTGCCATTCCAAGTGCAAGATGCATTTAGTTGGGCTTGTCTTCTCTAACATAAATGCTTAACACATAGATTAAAAAACCCTTCTAAAATAAGATACTCCATTGCAGATGCTACTCCCCCCTGAGGAGAGAATGAGTCAACAACTTGTGACAGATTTTGGTCATGTTGCACAATACACTACGATGCTGGACATGGTACAAGGTCCTATATAGACCAGAATAGCCCTTTACTGTGGCAGGATGGAGCATGAATGTCTCTTAGAGGTCTCCAATGGTCATATCTAGAGCTCCCACACAGATCTAGCCCTTCCTGGGGTGTAGCATATGCCACCTCTTCTTGCCAGTGAGTGAGGGTGAAGTAAGGGCTGAAGCATGGCTCTGACTTCTGTCTACTTCTCTCTCTGCCCCCTTTGGGGCACTGGGAACCCTCTAAAAGAAGTGAAGAAGTAATCCCTAGGCGTATGGACTGCAATTCTGGCCAGCTCTTACATGAGCTGTGCAAAAACTGGGGAGACTTGTCATTTCCATTTCACCAATGTGCATCCACATAAAGACCAAGCAGAATCTAACCTCAAATAAGTATTTCAGGTTTGCATAAGTAGAATGAATGAACATGAACCCCAAATAAGTATTTCAGGTTTGCATAAGTAGAACGAATGAACAGGAAGAAATAGTTTGAAAGACATTGCAAAATTTATCCAGTTATAGGTCATTCTTTAATATTATTCAACCAGCTCTATGACTAACCCAAGTGCCCACCTATAGTTATAGTTAACTTAAAATATTTTTTTTTACTTTTTTACTCATTGTTAGTACTATAATAATATAAATGAACTCAGTATTTTGCTGCATTTTGGATTAAAACTTCTCAGTCATCTGCCGTGTTCAGGATATGATTGTTGACTAGGAGCCATCCAGTATGTGTTTTTGTTTTTGACCTTGATATTCCATGGTATTCTCTCTCAAATGTTAAATTGCTCACAGATGGTTCAGTGAGTTTCTATTGTTAAGTATGGTGTAAAAATAAATGAGGTATCTGTAGTTACAGCATGAATACATACATTAAAACAGAAGCAGTACTTATCTGTAGGCTATGTGAAGGAGATGGATAGATTATTGGTTTATAAATCACTTGAGAGATTCTATAAATGTAAGTGTTATCCAAAAGTCTTCACATGCATTAAAAAGGTTAGAAAAAATAACAATTCAAGTATATAAAGATGTAAAGCTACATTCTATCCTTAGTTATCCTGGTATGAATAAAAGCAGAATCCAGCCCATAGTCTCTTTAGAATACATTCAGTAGAAAAAGGTTAGTTGCTTACGTAGCCAATTTAGGTGAAGTGTTTTGAATCAGTGATAATGCACTTTTTTACAAATGTAATTTATTAGGACTAAAAACGATCTTGCACTTAACTATACATTCTTTCATAAACAGATCACTTAAAAATGACTTTGTATGTGATGATAGAATGATTAGTTGCATGCAAAAGGACAGAAAGAGTAACATTCTAATGCTTGCTGTTGTCAAGGATGAGGGGAGGGAGGACTTTTTTCCATATATTCAGTCCTGATTTTGTATCTTGGCTCAAGATACTACACTAATACTCAGTAATGGGATACTGAGCTTTTTGCTAATGGAATGTAAATGTGGAGTCCATGTGCCTGCCTATATTACCCAATGTTAGTAGCAGGGTGTGTGTGTTTGTTTGGTTTGGTTTTTGTTATGGCCATTCCTTAACTGTATCCTACAGGATTTAATAGGATGTCATGGTATGTAAAAATTTGTCAATTTCTTAATCTCAGAGTTTTTGTGGTAATTATTGCATTTTTATTAATTTCTGATAATTGTAGATAACTTTGAGATAAACTCAGGGTGCCAAATTCACCCTGGGCAAAGTTCCAATGGGCTCAACTCAGTTGCCTACATAATTGACAGTTGGAAATTTGGCTCTATACCTGGTCTGACTTCAAGCTCTGCCTCTGCCCCTTCTCAGGGAATCAAATTTCATAGTGCAGGTTTTTTCCTCAGTAACTCCCCCTTTTTCAGGAAGCTGATTACTTAAACTTCAAAAAATACAGATCTTCCACTCAGCCTTCCTAGCTCACATCCTAAGGTAGAGTTCTTAATCCTATCCTCAGTGAGGTTTTTCTCCTGACAGGCTTCTTTCTTCTCGAACCTTTTTAGTTGGTTCCTGCTCCTTGCTGGTCTCTCACTCAGCACTTCTACCTGCACGCTCTAGAAAGTTCCTAAGTTTCCTCACAGGCTCTATCTTAAAGTTCTTGCCACCACAGTTAGGGAACCCCATTGCAGCAAAGCCATCCACTATGACCTGCACATTTCCCAGAGTCACTACCCTTCTTAGCAAAAGGGTATTGATTGCCTTGGCTACTTGGATCACAGCAGCCCACACAGTAGATGTGCCCCTTCTGAACTGATTCTTGACTGACCGGTAGCAGTCAGGCGATGCAAACTTCCACATTGCTATCATCACTCGCTTCTCAACTATCAGGGCGGGTCTCATCTTGGTATTCCTGTGCTTCAGGGCAGGGGAAAGCAACTCACAAAGTTCCATGAAAGTGACCCTATGCATGCGAAAGTTTCACAGCCACTGGGAATCATCCCATACCTGCAACACTATACAGTCCCACCAGTCTGTGCTTGTTTGCTGGGCCCAGAATCAGTGTTCCGCTGTATCAACATGCCCCAATGCCACCATGATATCCCAATTGCCACATCCTGTGCTTTCAGAAATGCCTCTGTCCATGTCCTCCTCCCAATCTTCCTCAAGCTGGTGGCTCCTAGCTAGGCTCTGTACATACTGCAGGATAATGTGTGAGGTGTTTGCAATGCTCACAAAAGCAGTTTGCAGCTGAGCAGGCTCCATGCTTGCCATGTTATGGCGTCGGCACGGATAACTCAGGAAAAAAGGCGCAAAATGATTGTTTGCCGTTGCTTTCGGGGGGGGTGGGGGAGACTGACGACATGTACCCCAAACCACCCGCAACAATGCTTTTCCCTCATCAGGCACTGGGAGCTTAACCCAGAATTCCAATGGGCAACGGGGACTGTGGGATGCTGAGTCAATGCTAGCCACGGTATTGAGGACACACTCTGCCGACCTAATGCGCTTAGTGGGGACATGCACGATTGACTGTATAAAATTGATTACTAAAGATCGATTTCTATAAAATTGACCTAATTTCATAGTGTATACATGCCCTTAGAGTCAGAGGCAAAGCTGGGGAAATACAGAACAGAATATCTGGGACTTGTTGAGGACAGGTATAAACACTTATATGTGCCTGCTTATGTACTCTTCCCTACAGTGTCATGTGGGAGTGGAGCTACAGGAGAATCTCCACTGTAGGATAAAATGAGCATATGCAGGTTATCTATGCATCTTTCTTGTGAAGTTATGAGCAGATCCAGGGAGTATTTAACCTAATCTCAGAAGCTAATCAAGAAGTAATCAAAGTAATGGTGAGGAAATGCTGGTTTGGTGATATTGTCTACCATTTAGTGTGTATTGGTGTCTTATGTATTTGTTGTAAGATTAAGTAAATTTCAGGGTGCATAGAGCTCTTCTAGAGGCATTTTTTACTGTTGCTTAAAGCTATATAAACAAGCAGCTTAGTGTTTGATGTATGAATCTGAACATTCCTTTGCTTTAATTTATACAGTTTTCTACAGATGATTATCATGTCTAGTGAGGGATGAAAGTTTGAATCCCTTCATGAGGACTGAAAATCAGTATAGTGTGATTTAAAAATAAATTGCTACAGCTAACTAGTTAGATTTCTACTAAGCAAAGGCAGCATGCACTGAAGACAGGTGAGGTGACTGAATATTGCAAAGACAAAACATTAATTTGAATTCTGCTTAAATGGTTAATTCACCATGTTTTATTTGCTGTTCATGGACACTCATGTGAAGAGAAATGTGTTTGCATGAATATTGTGGAGTAGACTCTATACCTGTATATCCCCAATAGCTTTGCCCATTCTCACCACATTATGGTGTTATCTTGAAGTCTGTGCTCCCAGAGCCAAGGGATTATGTGAAAATCTCAGTTTTCATTTAAAAAAAAGAAAATTGGAAACTTTCTAGCCCTCCTGGTTGTAGAGAAGAGCTTGAAAACATGAATCCTAATGGCTCAAAACACAGAAGATTAATAAAAAATCCATATTTTTTTTAAAATCTCATGATTTTTGAGCCAATTTCATTATTTTGGAGAGCCTGACTCACAATGTCTGAATGCTTGGGGTAAACCATACTGTACATATATATGTATTCACATCTGGGTATTTGTGTGTGTACAAGAGTTATCAGTACTCATTTATTACTTGCTCTTTTTTATTCAGTATTCATTTGCCCTTGCACATTATTTCCCAGTTTAAAAATAAACTGGGAGTAGAAATAATAGCATGTAATTTTGGTGGCCAATTCCATACCACAAATAAGTAATAGCAAGTAGTCAAAGTGTATATGAGAATAGCACATAAGTTGAAAATTGTTTGTCTAAACCATATGGCAAATGCTTATGAATAAGAAATACATTCTCCAAAAATAAGTATGTATAGAAAGAACATACTAAATCAGATAGTGTGTTCACAATAACTAATGTTATCAGTTCTAGTAACTAAGTTAACAGTGATTTATTTTAAATATCTAATTTTTTGTTGTCAGTGCCTGGGTTAAAAAAAAATATTGGAGTGATATTTCAAATCAAATATAGCCTGTGTAGCAGTTGTTCGATTGTGAAATGGGAGACACTTCTATCTAGTAATTATTATTTTTCCACTTCACAAATTAAGTTTAGGTAACTAGGCTGATCACCAGTGTTTTATGCTTCAAATGTTTGGGCCAATAATGCTAAGTCTGGTATTTAATTTCTAATGTCAATGTAATATCCACAATATAATACATAGAGCTTTCCAAGAATGAATTAGACATGAAACATATCCAGAACAATGTGAAACTAGATCTTTTTACAACCTTCCGTGCATCAGATTCCTGCACAACTAAGAAAGAGGTTTCAGAGGACAAAAATACCAATAATTTTTCTTTTAAAAAATAATGCTCTTTGCCAAAGGACCAGTTTGGTACGACAAATATAGATACATTTAATTTAAGAACCAAAAATATCATATTGGCCATGAATTAATAAAATGACAAAAGAATGACTTGATTAATCTGTATTAGTTGCTATAATGCCTGTTCTAGGTTCCAGGGACAATATCTCAGAGCTCATTGACTTTTAGGAATACTATATTAGTTTATTTCTGACCATGCAGCAGATCAAATCTAGATAAATGCAGAGGCAAAATGCCACTGAGGCATTAAGGAGAGAACCAGAAAGCAGAGTAATGTGGAATTACAGAAGTGACTCAAATGTTAAGGCATTCTAGGCCTGATTTTGAGCCTCTTCCAACATAAAATAAATAAATAAAAATGCAGCCTGAAATTTTACGTGGTTAGTTTCAAAACTGAGGAGAATAACTTTGGGAAATTTGAGGTTAACCAGACAAGCTATTTACAAATTAAAGGGCTTAGATAAATAGCAGTTTTACTTTTTGAAAATGGTGGAGTTTTTAAAATCCATTCAGAACTTGAAAATGTTTTGGGCTATATACTTCAAACTCTTTTTATATACTTTTGCAGTGAAAGCCTGAACATTTTCATATTCAGAATCCTATTTTTTTTTACAAACATGTATTCTGGATGATGTATGTAAGAGCTTTCCTTTCTGGTGTGGAGTTTACTGCAAGTGTACCCTGTAGATGTTGTACGATCTGAAAACTCTGCTAGCTAACACAGTTGTCCAAAAAGTCCACAAAGACAGTCTGTACCTGTGCTACAGATATTAAAACTCCATATTGACTGTTTTGGTGGCTAGATGGTAAATTTTGTAGCAGTCCACGTGGAACTTCAAAACTGTACAGTGGTTATCTTTACCCTTCAAGCCTTGCAGTAACCGGTATCAGTCTTCAAAACTCCTCAATCAACCATGATCATATTTATTATTTGGCAGATTTTTTTTTTATGTTTTGGGGCAGATAGGGTTCATGGTCTTGACTGAGGCTCCTGGGAATTACTATAATATAAAATAAAAAATAATAGCATTTCTATATAGCCACTAGTCACCAATCTGGTAATTAAAAATATAAATTCTTTGCAATTATGTTGGAGAGCTAGGAGCTCAACAGGGGCCACATTGCAGCCACATCTTAATCTTTTTTTCAATACAAATGACTGATCAACTATAAAAAAAACACCTTGCAGAATACACACTAGAATATAAATTTAAGTTCATGCTAGCGATGCTTCCAGTAGTATTCCAGCAAACATGTTAATTTCTACTTGACTTTTATTTTGTTATATCTTTATCTCTGTAATGTGCCAATATATTATTTCATTTAAATCTACTTCAACTAGGAATGTGAAAACTTAGAATCAGATTCTAATCTGACTTTAAGGGAGTTTCTCTGGATTTACACTGGAGTAACTGAGATCAGAATCAGACCCTAAGATGGAGCAGGTATAGATAGGCATCTCAGGGAGAGAAACTGAACTTTTATGATAAATACATCCACCTTTATCCTGAAGGAAAATGTGCAGCTTGAATTCCACCAATAAACATAATACATCAATGCACATTCATATGTAGACCTAATGTTTTATTTCTGCATAAAACATAATATATTTAGAATAACTAAAGAGATCAACCATTCACATACATTTTCCTAAATATTGTCTCACATTTATCATTTACAGTCTGACACTGTTCCTCACTTACTTTACACACCAATACAAAACCACCTACAGAACTACTTCCAATATAATTGATTAAAGCCACACACATGAACTAATGACTAATTTTGAATAGTTAGAGTCCTAGAGTAATTATAAGTTGTTCAGGATGAGAGATGGGATATATGGACTGTGAGGTGGAATGGAAGTAGTTAACAATGAGAATAAGAGCTCAGGGTAAATGTGGTGCCCAATGACTTACGTGCTTATTCCCTTGCTTTCTAGGGTTTGTGTTGTTGGAAAATGTAGAATAGCAGCAACCTTGACTCAATGTTAAAATGTTTTGTTTCAGAATACAAATGGTATGTCTTTATATCTTCTGTTATTCCTTCAAAATTCTTGTTTCTTAATTTCCATTTTCCATTTACTTTTCAAAGTCTTTGTTCATGTGGTTAGTATCAGTTTGATTATATTTTCAGAAGACAAGCTTTTGACTTGCATGATTTATTCACCTGTGCAATTTTATTCCTCTCCTTTCTGCCTTTTTATATTTTTATTCTGGGTATTTCTACTTTCTGTAAATTCTAATATAGCATTTAGAAGTAGCCTTCATGTTCACTGGATGGATTGGAAAAATTAATTAATTTTTACGACTGTTTCAGTCTACCACTCTTTTAAAACCTTTATTGAATATAATAATGTATCATTGTGTATCAGTAATATATGTATAGCTATTATTTTTTTACCAGCACCATGTTATGCATGTGGCTTTCACCAACTGCCACATGAGATGTAACACTGTATGTCACTCTCAAGTTATTTTGTCTATATTTCTGGGCAGACCTGATCCTCTTTAGGAGGCAGATGAGATTAAAAATAAGAGCAGGGAAAGGACAAGGAATATTTCACTGACTGATACTTTTATGCAGGAAGTGGGGATGTGTTCCCACAAGCCATTCATAATCTATGAAGGGAATGTTCACACCTACTAGGATTTGGACAGGAGGAGTAACAGGAAGCTCTGAAAAAGAGGGACACTGTCCCCTACTGATGAGCAATGAAGCTGATTTCATTTGTGTGTGGTTTGGACTGGCCAAGATGTGCAGCGTAGTGGTTTTCCTCACCTTTAACGTCCATGCCAAGTCCCTCCTGCCCTGTGTTTACAACTATAGCACAAAATCATTACAATAGAAGCAGGTAAATCCTGTGTAATTTGTGAGTTACTGTTAATTTTCACACTTTACTGGTTTCCGCATAAAAAAGGCAGAGCAGTTTGGGGTTGCATACAAAAAGACATCACAGGACAAGGGTGATTACAATTCAGTTATAGCAAGATGAAGTTGTATCTTCCAATCCTTCAACCCCAAAAAGTGAATTTTAAATTTGCCTAAGTGTACATACATTAAATTAGACCATGCCTAGACTGGGGATTTGCCCCAATTACAACCACTTGCGGAGCTGGACCAGTAGAGCCCCTCATGTAAACAGGCAAAACTTCTAGTTCCACCATTTCAACTTATCCCAGGGTTTCAAGTAGCAGCCAACTCCCCCACTGTAAATAGTAGCTTTCCCTGTCTATGCTAAGGGTTGTGCCTGTACTGCTATACTGACAGCTGGTCACTGTAATTTGGGGTCCTCAGCTCACTGACAGAGGAACTTCTATACACCCTGTATAATACTATGACCTACATCTACACTAAGACAGAAAATTGTAAGCTTCTGCACCTCACAACATACTCCAACCCCTAATGCTACCTCTCAATGATTGCTTCCTTTTTCCCTTACAAATTAATTGACTTCCACTTCAAACACAAACTCACCTGTAACTCGGTGTGTTGAGTCAGGTGCTGACTCAGCACACTGTCACTCAAATCACCACGATTCATTAATTGGGGCCTTAATTGAAAGAAAGGCAGTTGTCAGAGGGTGCCAATTAACTGAGTAGATAATACAGCTGAGGGACTAATTGGGTTGAAGTAATACCTCCTTTGCCCTGAAGCTGGGATTATATAAGTAGACAGGAAGACAATGGTAGGGAACAGAGTAAGGAGCTAGAAGGAAGGCAACACTGGTTCTTTTGAGCACTGAGATATGGGTGAGTGCTAGCTTGCCCACTACTAAAAGCCCCTCCCCCAGCCTTGGGAGGAGCTACTGAAACCAAAACCCAACCAAGTTTGTGGGCAACAAAGGCAATAATGGGAACAGGTGTGGAAGGCAGCACTGGTTGCCTTTCCTAGAAGCAAGTAGGGAAGCTGGTTACTTACTGTAAATATTATGTAAATAACACTGTGGCCTGCTAAAGGGATATAATGAAGCACTATAGTTAAGAGAATTTGGAATTGTGGTAGTCAATTACTAAGCTTGGAAAAGATTCTCACAAGACAACCTCGTGATGCCACCTGATATATTAAATAACAATCTTCCAAATTAATTAATCTTTCCTCCCAAAATAATCTTTCTTCAGTACTGGTTATTCTCTCCAAATGTGCATCTTCAGAATCAGAGGCTGTTGCTCCCCATCTTGGTTTTCGTAGCTCCTGCCTTTTCCCCCAGTTCCTTTGCTCCCTTAGTCCCCTCCCAGTGAGTTCCATATAGCTGGGATTTGCAGTTCAGGGTCATCTATACCACTGAAGTGGCTTGACTGCGTAAAGATCTAGGGTATGCAGTTCTAAGATGGATGATATAGGCCTCAATTATAACTATTTAAATATATGTTCTGTTGTTTCTTTAACCTCACTGATTGATTGATTGATTGATTGTGTGGGCTCCTTGGAGAACTTTATTTTTCAGATCCTGGAAAATAGCATCTGGCTGATGAGCAACAGTTCTTCTAACATGTTGATACTTTACTGGACAAACTAGAAAATGCCCCTGATGATCCTGTCCCACCTCATCTTAGAGCTGAAACCAGAATAATGAACACAGCCATGTATATTTTCAGATCAGGAGGGAAGTGAGTTTGTGTCACTAATATAAGATTATAATATTGAAATTATAATAATCATTAAAATAGCCACCAAGATAGATTGATAGCCAGATAAAGACTGCATTTTGCAAAAAGGATATTAGACTATGTGTTTGATGGGGGAACAATGCAATTGTTTACTTCTGAGCATAATATGTCTTGGACCATCTTCTGCCCTAGTGTAAGCAAAGAATTCCATTCAAGCCAACTGAGTTTTGCCCACCTACTACTACTGGTAGTTGTGTTGCAGTATCACTAAAGCTTCAGAACAAGGCTCTGACCTCCATGTGGTAAGCACATATAACAAAAAATTAAACCCTGTCCCAAACAGCTTACAATCTAAATAGCTGTATTGCAAAGGAACGTTTACCTGATCGTTTGCAACAGTGATGGAAGATAGAAAGGATCTTGATGGTTGTTTTCAAATTTCCCCAGTTCTCATACCCTTTTTTCTCAGCTAGAAGCAACCTGTGTTTTAAAGAAAACCTTTTTAGCAATCCAGTTTTGAAGTGATTGTAGAAAATACAATTTGTCACTGCTTCCAGTTTTACCTCTGTAAATCAAGAGTTACTCAACTGAACGCAGTGGAATTCCACTAATATAAAACTGATATGTGACAGAAGAATCATGTCATATTCCAGCTTCAATAGGAATTAAAATAGCCCTTCAAAAGGAACCTTGACTGTTAAACATTTATTCTGAATTACAATGTAAACAACTAAAGGCTGGACAGTGAGGACCCCCCACCCAAAAAAAACAAAAAAAACCAAGCATTACCAACAGGATTTAACAGCAAAACCAGGATATACAGCAGATTAAACAATTAACCAGGTAAAAGTCCAATGTTCCAAACTGGCAACTTATTGAGAGGAGGTTACTCTATATAATTAATCTTATGATTTTGTAAATGCTGAATGAGATAAAAAAAGGGAAAAGAGAGTCAATTTCCTGAAAACAGTACTACTAGCCACGATATGCTACTGCCCCATCACCTCTGAATAAAACAATAAACCTACCTTTATAAAGACAAAACTCTTAGTTGTGTATGGGGTAATAGTACTGAACAATGGATGTGAATATGGAACTTAACAACAAATGAGCACTGGCCTCAAATGCAGCCTGACGGCACGCTCAGAAGTTGACCCAAGTATTAGAGACAAAGGAGAAACTAGGCCAGTCCACTAGCTGACATGTCTGACTGTGTGGTCCCGATGCAGAAGAGAGGTCAAGCAAAAAAGGGAGCAGAGCATGTAAATCGAGATAGCAGCTGTCCCAAACTCAAGTCTGAGCAGATGGATCTTCAGTAAGTCCAGGCATCAAAGACAAAGGAATAACCAACTAGTCCAGATTAGTGGAGCAAAGGGGCTTTTTGCATTAGAGAATAAGGAGAAAGTATCTTAACCTGGCCCAACAATAAAGGAGCCTATTAGATGAGATACTGAATAATAACTGATGCCTCACAAACTGGAGTGAAAATCAGAAAGATAGATGGCCCAGCCAGCAGGAATATGAGTGCTTCAGGAAAGCATGGATGAGACTAGTACCATGCCTGTGAGTGAAACTCGGATCAGCAGTCCCAGCTTCCAGACAAAACTCAGATACTATGCTGATGGGCACAATATAGGAATCTGAAGAGCACAGAATAGACCCATGGAATAGGCCTGGTTCCATGTAGAAACCAGACCAGGACAGCCAAACAAACAGAGAAAGAGGACTCTGTGGGACAGCACTAGTCTACAAGAAGCTTACACAGCATCTATACACCCATCAGAATTAATAAGGGTAGAGTATAGCTCTCCTGTAACACCAAAGACTAAGCGACTGAAACTAGAAAGGACTTGGGGAATGTTTCTGAGTGAGCTAGCCCTCGGAAAACTACTGTGTCTGACATGTTCTACTGTTGTTGCACTGGGCACTTTTGTAGGAGTGTTCTAACACAATTTTACCACTGGAGACCATGTGATAGAGAGGAACCATTCATTATATATATATGGACTCCTTCCCATCTTGACCACCAAATGGCTCATAATTGTGTTTGATCACATCTGTGTGTGTTGGGTTGCTACAGATCTCTAAAAACTAGAAATGAAGAAGAGAATAGAGCTGGTTGAACAAAGTAAGGAAGCATGCACTCCTAATACTCATCACCAGTATTAGCAAGTGAGGATGACTGATGGTGCACTCATAACAGGGAATCCCACCCCATATGTAACCATGATGCCCTTTTGTGGTCAGTCTCCTGACCCCAAAATTAAAATGAGAAACATCTTAGGGCTCAGTCCTGCAAAGTGCTGAGCAGCACTATGACCTGGTTGAGGAAAGCACTTGCTTAACTTCAAGCATTTTCATAATCCCTCAGATGACAATGGGATACTCAGAATACTTAAAATTATTCACATGATTAAATGCTTTGCTGAACTGGGGCCTAGAGCTGAAAACTGGACCTCATCACATTGGGTATGTTAAGAAGCTAAAAGCCATTCTGCTGCCTCGCCAGCTTCTTTAATACAAATTTTCAGATTTGTAATGTCTGCTACTATAGTATCTAAGGCCTGGTCTATACTACGCGTTTAAACCGATTTTAGCAGCGTTAAACCGATTTAACACTGCACCCGTCCACACAACGAGGCCCTTTATATCGATATAAAGGGCTCTTTAAACCGGTTTCTGTACTCCTGCCCTGGAGGAGAGGAGTTTGCGGCCTGAAAATCAGTATTACACATATTGGATTAGGGTTAGTAAGTGGCTCCGGAATGAGCTGTAATTGGCACTCGGGGTGGGCCGTATCCACAGGAGCAACGACAACTGTGACCGGCTCTGGACAGCAATTTCTGAACTCGGAAATGCACTGGCCCAAGGTAGACAGGAAAGCCCCGCAATTTTGAATTTCATTTCTGTTTGCCGCAGCGTGGAGCGTCTGATCAGACGTTGCTGGTGGTGATGCAGTCCCAACTCCAAAAAGAACTTGTCAAGCCGGCCGACGGGAGATACTGGAATCTGACTGCTGTACTGGGAGACGACACATCTGTAATAAATACAGAAGCTCCGGATATAAGAAGACGAAATGCCAAAGCATTTGAAAAAATCTCCAGGCTAATGATACAGAGTCAAGGCACAGCGAAAGCGTAACCGAGGCCAAGAATCAAAATGGACGCTCATGAGAGGGAGGGAGCGGGGTACTGCGGATCCAGCTATCCCACAGTCAACAGCAGTTTGATAAAAGTATATGATTCTTGGCTAAGAGGCTCCCCAGTGCTGTAGGGGTAAACATAATTGCCTGGGGTGGCTCAGGGGAACAATCGGCAATTGGTTGAAATTTACCCCATTCTTCCCCGGTCTGAAGAGAAAAGGGAAAAAAAATCGTTTCTTGCGACTTTTATTCAATCAACAACCTATGTCTACTGCATGCTGCTGGTAGACGCGATGCTGCGGCAGTGAACAGCAAGTATAACCGCTCCACCCTCCCTCCCCTGTAGCAGAGTACCACATATGTCGCTATCTGTCATCCACCTCAGCCCGGGAGTGCTCTTGCTGGCCTCAGGTGGGTCGGCCGGAAAGGGCGCCTTGGGTAAAAAAAGGAATGCAATCCTGGTTATCCAGTATGGAAATGGTACAAAGAACGATATGAGAACCGTCTTCATCATAGAACTGGGCTGAGCTTCGAACATCAGACCCCTCCTTCATGTGTAAAGAGATTCTGTACTTGCCTGGATATCATAAGCAGGCGGATGCTGGGCTCAACTCTCCACCCGAACAAAATAGTACGTTTAATGATCCCTCCTGGATATCGTAGGCACTGGAGGCGCCATGCCCCTCAATTTTATCTAACACTAACAAGTAGTGCAATTCTGTATTACATAATCACACAAATTTGGGGGGACCTTGCAGAAGGATAGGGACAGGGTAGCCCAGGAGATGGGGAGGAGGGAAGCATTGGGTAGGTTGTTTGACCAGGGGCACACCCCTAGAAAGTCATGTAGCTCAATCATTCTGTGGGAATCTACAAGGAGAGGCAGTGGCTTTCTGGCACACTGGTTCTCTAGTACACCTTACACTGATATTCTTAAAGCAGGACTGACTCTATTTTTAGCTCCATAAAAAGGAGGGATTGAACTTGAGAGGAGTCATTCCATTTTGTCTTTGCGCACCCCGCCGCCTTAGACCAAGGGGAAAAAACCCGCATGACAGCACCGATGGAAGAACCGAGTTAACCGTCCATCTCCCTCTGCCAATTTACAATGGCATGGCAGACAGTACAGAACAACTGATAACCGTCTCTGCTATCTTGCAAAGGCAAATGAATGCTGCCATGTAGCACTGCAGTACCGCCTCTGTTAGCAACATCCAGTAGACGTACGGTGACAGTAAAAAAAAGCTGAACAGGCTCCATGATTGCAGTGCTATGGTGTCTGCCAGGGCAATTCAGGGAAAAAGGGCGCGAAATGATTGTCTGCTGTTACTTTCACGGAGGAATGAATGAATGACGACATTTACCCAGAATCACCTGCGACACTGTTTTTGTACCATCATGCATTGAGGTCTCAACCCAGAATTCCAATGGGCGGGAGAGACTGCGGGAACTATGGGATAGCTACCCACAGTGCAATGCTCCAGAAATCGACGCTAGCCTCGGATCATGGACGCACACCACCGAATAAATATGCTTAGTGTGGCTGTGTGCACTCGACTTTATACAATCTGTTTTACAAAACCGGTTTATGTAAAATCGGAATAATCCCGTAGTGTAGACATACCCTAAGTCTCATATATTGCCGAGTTGGTCATGAATTCACTTCTGTTTTCATCTGTTCTCTAAAATAATGTGTTAGGAACAGTAATCTAAGTTTCAGAATGTTTCTCTTTGGCTGTTCACAGGCAGAAGATGAAAGAAATCTCCAAGTACACATTACGGCAGGAAATGGCCTAAGACATCTGGAAAGAATTCCTGATGAGGTTTGGCCAACTTAAAAATCTGAATTCCGTGGCTCCACAAAAGGAAATATTTTGTTCAACTACACAAATAAAACAGGTGCAGGGGCCTGTCTTAACATCTTCTCAAAAGCAAAAAAGACACATTCCCTCTAGACTGACAAACTGTCTCCTTTCCCAAAGACACAAATAGTAAAGAAAAGAGGGGGTTACATGCAGGGCATACTCATTATGGCTATAGCATAGCTATGGCAAAGTTTGATTTATGAAAAAAACTTCCCACAACCATTCCAAGGCAAATTCTCATCTCATTCACACCAGTGTAATCCCACTGAAGTCAACAGGATTTCATTGATGTCACTGAGAGATGAATTTGGCCTAAGATATGCAAAAATATCCTTGTTTTGTAGACGTGCCTATGCACAAGATCCATTCAAGGTGATTTTCACATGGAGTACATGCTATCTTATTTGATAAAAGCCTGGTACTCAGTGTAACATTAAATAGTGAGGCAGAGCAGACTTTTGGTTGGTGCACAAGTTTGGAAATCTGGAGATCTAGGTCTAGAGCTACCTCATTCACTGATTTGTTGTTTGACTTTTGATAAATCACTTAATTCTTTTGTGCCTTATTTCCCCCTGCTCCAAAGAAAATAACACCAACCACTATACCCAGAAGGTCCTCAAACTCTTTGAGAAAAAGAAAAAAATGTAAATTTCAAAATATTTTCCATGTAAATCTCATATACTAGGGTACCAGTTGTCTTTTTCAAAGCAGTGCAGGGGATATAACCACATATCTTCCATTAACAATAATGCATTGAAAAATCTCAACCATTATTCTTAATGGTATAAATGCCTATGTGAAACACAAAAACTAAAGTGCAATCAAATCTTTCAGAAAATATGATAGTAAAGAATCAGCTCCATTGATACCAAAACCAGATTAATGATTTCCAGGATGACGTGCTCTGTTTTTAATCTGGGATACCCACCATCAGAATAAGAGAATAGATAATAGTTTGGCTCTTTAAGCAATTTTAATTTTATGGGACCAAGGATGAAGACAAGAAAGCCTCAACCAAACAACTATGCCTAACTGACTTGCATAACTTTTGGGATATATGGAAATGTAATTTTGAATTTTTCCTGAGAATCTTAAATATTCAAGATTTGTGTTCCAGCAATGAATAGCACACTATTTAGAAATGGACAGGAAGTCTGGGTTTTCTTTTTGAAGCAGAATCAATATTCTTCCTCTAATCATAGCTTTAACAAATACTGTGAGTGAGAATACTCACAAACTCTGGATTTCTTTTCTTTGTTGTATAGCTTTATCCTGAATGTTGTTTGCCAAGAAATGAAGACTTTCTTCATTATCTGACAGCAGTGAGGCTTTCTCTCACTAATATAATGGTAGTACATTTGGGGCCTGGTCAAATAAGTCTCAATAGGAGACTTTCCATTGTTAAACTCCCTGAAGTTGAATGGGTTTTTCTTGAAGTGATTTTTTTTTTAAAATTAGTTCTTGCATTCTTTTGAATTGCTGAAATATGATGTCTGGAAACAGGAACCTGTGAAGGATGAACTTGGATGGTGTTTAAAAGTGCACACAGGTGTGGAACAATAACTGCTTCCATCTCTGAATGTATTCATTTCTATATTGCCTTATGGAAAGAAAACTCAGACACAGGAAGAGTTCTGACACTATTTTTCAGGCAGATTTTGAGCATCTTTCTTCACACTTCGTAACACCTCATGTTCAAATGACTAGAGCTGTGTGAATAACTGCTGTTTCAGGTCAGTGACAAAAATCGGAAACAAAAACTGCTTCAGAATTTTTCTTGGCAAAATGAAAGTTTAAAACAATGGTTTCAAGTCCAATTAAACGTTTATTTTTTCCCTTCTATTAAATAAGATAATACTAATCACCAGACCCAGAAATCCTCAAAAACACACTCTAGCTGGCTTGCCATTTCATCCAGTAGAAGACAGCTCCAGCCAGGAGTGTTTGGTTTAGCAAGATCATTCTGGTAAGAGTTATGTGAAGGTTTTGTAACAAAAGCTCTAAACCAGATGAGGCTAGTTACCTCAGTGAAACCTGCTCAGATTCTTACTCCCCCCACCCCCCAAAAAAGTCATGTTAATTATTTTATTTTAAACTGAATCTCAGATATAGAAAAGATAAGGGATTAAATTAATGTTTTGCCTGAAGCCATCTATCTTTGTCACTAGAGTTTTGTTATGAATCAGACAAAACTTTCTGGTCTCAGAGATATTGCTGAAATGTGTTGTTTTCACACCATAGCTAGTGAAACTTGCTGGATTTATTTGATTTTTCACACTGATTTTTTAAATTAGTATGAACACAAAACTCAAATTAAAACCAGGGAGTCGTGAAATTGTAATCAAAATCTGACACAAAGGATCATCATGTAAAAAAAAAAATGGATTTTGCATAGCTCATTCTTTGGGTCCTGAGATTTTTTTTGAAGTTTACATCCTGTTTGCAGCATTACCACCTCCAGTCCTGAGCTGTAACATGATCTCCCATTCCACTTCCCTAAATCAAAAGTTCAAAATAATAAAGAAGGATTTAATATAAGAGGCTGCTGTGGACCTATGAAGAAAACTATTTGTTTGACAAGGTCTCTGTACATCTGTTCAGAGAAGGGGCAATCATCATCATCATCTCAGAAACAGCCTGAGAAATGTGCTAGTATCCACCCTAGCTATAATACAATGAAAATATATTTAGAGATGTAGGTCCTGAGCAGATTCCAGTGAAGTAAATGGGAGTTTTGCCATGAACTTAAATGAGCATGTCCTTGAAGTTCAACTGTGGCTACAGCTGGCAATAAGGAGTGGTGGAAATGTTCCCTAGGGGGAGGTCCTGGAGGATTCCACTGCCTCCAAGAAGAGAGGGGGAGTGGGAAGACACTATCCTATTGTGGGATACAATTTGAGCTCTCTCTCCCACCTCACATAGCCTCAACCCTACCCCCACTACAAAGGTTAGTGCTGAGAGCAGTGCTAGCTTGTAGGAATCCTTTCATTCAGGAAAAGACAAGGAGCAGAGTTTCCTCCAGAAAGGCCACATTATATTTCCGCAACTCTCATTCCAGAGTGATAGTCCCAGTCCAGTGGGGATGGGGGTTGTCCTTGAAGTAGCTTCCAGACACAGAAACCCTAGCAGCAGGATTCCTTTGGAACCACACTGCCAATATATGAGTGCTTAAGACTCAGAGCTAGCGCAGAGACATTCAGCCTTTCTACCAGTGGTCCTGTACTACTACTGATCCATGTGAATCCCAAAAAAATCTTTGGGTTCTAGAGGCATATCTGTTCAGCTCCTTGCACTTCTTGCTACCAGCTCCTCACACACGTGCATCACTGACTAACTGGGAGGCTTTTAACTAGTTCCAGCCAGCCCTTGATTGATTGGGACACCTGAAGCCAGTGTAGCTATCTCCACTGCCTTCTCTTGATTAACTTGGAGCAACTGCCATTTGGTTACCATGGTACCAGGGATTTGTTTAGCCTGGGGCTAACATACCTGTTCCTCACTACTTTACTGTAGCCATCTGGCCATGCCCCATCACATCTCATTACTGTAAAGGCAGTCTTTTTTTGTTCCCAGGCTGTGCAGGTGAAGTTGGCCTCTTGCTGGCCAAGTGACTCAGTCCCATTTGCTGATTATGCTGGAAATAAACACGCCTCAGTAAGGAAACTGATAGGAAAGGAGATGTGAACTTTGATACAGGGGATCTCATGTTGATAGACCAGGATGGCTTTATCTACTTCAGTGACAGGATGTGGGATATTTCCAGGTGTAGTACTGAGATTATAATAAGATCAGTGAATTACTACTGGATGCAATCTCGCATACAGCATTTGGTTATTGGGCTTCATAACATACTTTAGAACTTGCTGAATACCAGTTTTGCTTTGGCAGAAGCATTTAGGGCCTGATCCAAAGCCCACCGATGTTAACAAGAGTCTGTGGGCTTGGAATCCCATAATGGCTGTCTGTGATATATAGTTTAAGGGTTGGAAATAAAAAATATCATAGTACAAGCAAGAAGATAACAAGCTGTGATTTCTGTTGAATGTTTGTTTTCTTATTACTTCCTCCTTCCAAACCAACCACACCAAGGTCGTCTATTTTGTCTACCCGTTTCTTCCAGTCTCTCATCTAGATTATTAGCTCTCAGAGGCAGGAACTGTCTTCTTTGTTATAAACTACACCAAGCACAATCGGGCCCCACTCTTTGATACTGTAATACAAGTATACCCACAATATGTCATCAGTGGCAGTGACGATGGGATTTTAATTATGATTTTTGAGTGAGTACCATCAGTATGCTCAATGTTTTACAAAAGAGAGATGGAAACTGTACTTGGACCCAGCAGATTAGAATTGAGGTTAGAGAGCATTTTTCAGGAACATATAGCAGTGGCCAGAAGATGTTTATATTTCCATGCAATGTGATTTGGTTTTTTAGGGTGGGCTATGACTGTTTCATTATAGTGGATTGGGCTTAAGTGCTCAATCATGAGGTTATGGTTAGCTCTAGGTTTTGCCATACATTAAGTAATATTTGGGCATTCCCCCTCCCACATCTTCTTTAGAAGGACTTCATTCACCTCTCCCCCCTCAGGCAGCATTCTACCTGTTCTTGAGTCAGCCTGACCCTACCCCAAGGTTATATAATTTGAATTTCAAATAGACCCAGTTAACCAATGTAAATATATGGATGAGTTTCAGAGGTAGAAGAGAGTTAAAGAGGACCAGGAGGCCAGAACCTGATCACTTGTTGCATGGCCCCTGACGCTTTGAGGTACAGTAAAACAGCAGCCTTAGGATAAAATTATAATCCCATAATTTTTGAAGTGCACGGGTTGCTCCCTACCTGTGCTTCCCAAAGTACAAGTTCCCCCAAAGGGGCAAAAGGGCACGGAAGGGGGTGTGTGTGACAGAGCACATTGCTGCAACATGAAGAAGGCTGTAAATTTAGCTATGATGAGCAATTAAACACTTTCTGTTGGGAGATTATGAGCACTTGGGTGGTAATCGCTGGGTTAATAATGCAAGGGGGGATATAAATGGAAGAAATGGAAAGCTCAGAAGAGAGACTGAGTTGAGGACTGAAGGCTGTAGGGTAACTGCCTTTTGCTGTATGCTATTACACTTTTTAAGGAAGGACTAAATACACATGGTGAAAAGGTAACAACATGCTGTGTATCTGTAACTGTGAGGTCACATAAACTAGACAGACAGTGCAGCACACTGAGTAGTGACAGGCAGAGCTATCCCTAGGGTACATGAATCAAGGCTTCCACCTTGGGCTCTGTGCTTTGGGGGGCCCCGCAGGAGGGTGAGTGAGGTGGTAACAGGTGGAGGAGGGCAGGAGAGGAGGAGCCCCTGACCCCCTAGCAGTCCCCACTGTTCAATGCCTCCCTCTCAGTGCCTGCTGTGGTTCAGATGTTTTGCTCACAGTATCAGGAGGCACTGGGGGTGGGAGGGGAGAGGAGCATGGGCATAGCACATCCTGGGGAGAAGGTGGAACTGGACAGGGAAGACATGGGGCCTTGGGAGAAGGAGTGGAGTGAAGGCAGCATCTGGGCAGAGCTAGGGGGTGCTTAGAAACTCAGCACCTATGTCCCAGGGCCCAGATCTTTCTCCTGCCAGGATGGTCCTGGTGCCAGGTGACCTGTGCCAGGAAGTATGCAACAGCCCATCAAGGGATGTAACAGTCTGCATTTGGTCCCATGTGGCATTGAGTTCTGGAAGGCTTTCTACAGTTATGCACTGCCCCCAACAGGAATTGTGTTTAAAGGCACAAATGATCCCCAAATTAAGATAAGAGCAGGATGAGACTACAACACAGGGAGAGACTGGAGAAGGAAAGGATGAGGGAGAAGACAAGCTGATCAGTTGCAGGGGGAGGGATAACATGTATTAAAAGGGAAAGAAAGAAGTTAGTGAAGGACTTAAAAATTGAGGAAACCTTTTTCACTCACTGAAGAGCATACCAGGTAAATCATCTTTTAAAAGCTGTTAGAATAGCCTCGTGTTTAGAGAGATCAGATAGCAAGTGTGAAAAATCAGAATTGGGGTGGGTGCCTATATAAGACAGCCCCTCAATAGAGGGACTGTTGCTATAAAATCAGGACATCTAGTCACCCTACTTGTGCTACTTTGTAACATTAGATGTGCTGGTCCAGAGAATCCTTTAGAATAGCAGTGCCGTCTACTGGGAAAAGTATTTTGAACAGACATTTCTTTGAGGAAAAAGATTATTTCTGTTTGTAACTACTCATGAGGTGCTCACATACTGAAGTATAAAAACCTAGATAAGACTAGATGAAGAGCGTCAAGTCCTCTTTGCACATTCAAAAACCCTAACCACAGGGGAACTTCCCTAGTTTGTCCCCTTGTTCAGTGGAACCATGGGAAGCCACTAACGACCCCATTCCTTGTGCACAATGGAACTATGTAGATCTGGTTACATTTATTTGCACTGAGTGGTAGCCTGGGTTTATAGCCCTTCATTTTATTAAGCAGAAAGCCTAATACAATACAGCTAATGCTTCAATACAAAATAGACACAGTATGAAGTGTCTGTCTGCTATTGTAAAATGAACTGATCTAATTTTTGGAACGAGTTTTGGAAGTTAAAATTTTAAAGGAAGGCAATTTAGCGCATGATGATGATGAATTGAGTTTATTCTATATTTATTAAAGGGAGTTCAGACTAGAAGGCTAGTGAGAAGGTTCATAACCACTAAATCTTTTAGAAAAGAGGATATTTTTTAAATTTTCTATCTTCACTACCTCAAGCTTTTGAACAATGTTGAACCTAGACCACAAGTTACTTTGGGTAATCAGCTAGAATCAACCCCAGGTTGGTAGTGATTGAAAGTTGTTTGGCAGCTTGTCAATTGCTTGTGTGAAGTGACATGGTTCGTCTCTGTGGTTCCTATAATAAAAGCTGTCAGTGGAGTGAATTAATTGGCAAACTTATTAGTCTCAGCAAAGAGGTCAGACTTAATGGGCATGGAGAAACAGGGAAGGGGAAGGAAAGGAGAGGGAGTGAGTTAATCATTATAGATTAAGAGAAAAAACCTGAAGAACTGAAAGTCTGTTTGAGAATGAAGACTAACAGAAAGCCTTGACTACATTTTAAAAAGCCACAAACCAAAGGCTTTCAAACTTTCCCTTAGCGTGAACCACATTTTAGAGACTATTCCACAACTCCTCTTCATTTGCTACTGTATACAGTCCTCCATGCATTTGAGATTACAGCTGCCTTGCAGAATCTACTGCAATTGTTTATATAGAAAAGTAACATTAGGAAAGTGTTTACTATATTTGTAATGTCTTTAATGAATCTTAGCAGATAGAAATAGGACCGCCAGTGCCATACACTCAGTCAGCTCTCTGCTGACTACCAGCAAGTACTCCACAGACCAGAATTTGAACTTCTAAATTAGAAACATGTCAGCTTGGCTGGATTTTTAAATAGAGATGAAAGAAAGTCTGC
The DNA here is from genome assembly GCF_003597395.2 of Chelonoidis abingdonii. NCBI lineage: Eukaryota > Metazoa > Chordata > Testudines > Testudinidae > Chelonoidis > Chelonoidis abingdonii. The sequence goes on from NC_133774.1 coordinate 83,128,778, forward strand.
TTCTAAATATCTAATTCTTATACTCAGTGCACTATCATCATAACATGCACACCAAGCAAGTAATCAGCTCTCCCCTTCAAACTGAAGCCATTTTATAACAGGCATCCAATTTATTCAGTAATTACTTTTATTTACTTATCTGTAATCTCAGTTGAATAATGCATCATATCTAAATTATGTTTTTTTAGGAAAGCACGAAAAGTACTACAACTTTTAAGCACTGGAAAGGACATCTAGTGAATGAAGGATTCAATCCAGAAGTTTGATTTATTTATTTATTTGTGTCTTGGATGGGATTGCAAAACCCCATATTGCTTTGAGAAAAGATCTGTAAAAAGGCGGCTTCTGGTCAAATATGGCTGTAAAGGGTGTATCCATGACATTCTGAACGTTAAAGAAAGGCATTTGTATTTTCTCACATTCTTTACATAAAATCAATATAAATGGTTTTTGAAGAGTCTCAAATCAAAGCCACTATGGGTATAAAAACTAAATTACCCTCTTGCTGACAGAGTTGGTCCCTGAAGAATACAAATGGAAAAACAATGTTTGTGTGGCGTGTGGAAGCTGCAGTACTGTTATATATTGTTACTTTTAAATGTCCATACAGGTTTTATATGGCATGAGAACTTTTCACCAATTTGAATACCTATTTTTGCATTACTAGTAATAGTGGATTTGGTCTTACTGGTCTTTTATTCCTTCCTTACCGAGCAGCTTCATGTTGCTTCTAGAATTCAAGAGGGACAATTTCATATTTCCAATGTTAAAACTCTACACAGCTAACATCAGAAAAGTATAAAGAATGATCTAAACATACTGAACTGGGGTTAAATAACCCAGTACTAGCTGAAGCTAGATATTATGCAAAACTTAATTGGCATTTTATGTGACCAAGTTACTATGTTTTCATATTAGATACATTGTTTAAATGAAAAGAATCTTCATATTGCATATCTTAGAGGAACAAAACTATGACTGGAAGACCTTGGGCATGGACAGAAGACAGATAATAAGAAAAGATGAAGGAGAATGTATTTCTTTAGGAATTGTCCCTGTAAACATCGAATCAGTGATGTAAAGTCTGATGTATTTCTCTGGCTGCGCTAGCTTTTGAGGTTAGCTGACCCAGTTTAGTTACCTTAGAAGATTTTTCTTTAAAGGGGCACTGACATCTTAAAAGAATCTTGTCTGATTTTTTTAAACCTGCTGCTATGACTAACACAATTGTAACTGAAAGATTAGTCATTTCCAATTTGTTTACTTTGCATTTTATGGTACTTTGACTGTACAAAGTAATGGCTTCCCCCAATTAGTCAGTTTCCCCTGTTGCTTGTCTCACACAGCAACAAGTTAGAGTGAAGCTATGTACAGAAAACAGAAGCCCCACAACAAAATTTACAACAACCTTTTCTTTTTCATGACTAGATTTCAGGTTCACATGTGGCTGGCAAGATGCTTGGGAGTTAATGCAACTGGGAAGAAGTGCCATCCTAGTCCTCTAGCTGCTCCCCAGGCCCATGGTGGGAGTCGGAGTCCTTCGGTCCTCTTGGCCTGTGTAGGGGCTTCTTATTCTGTTCAACTTGGCTTCTCCTCTATGCTCAGTCTTAGGCCTTGTCATGGTATAATTCCCAACTCTGAACCTTAGCGTCCAAAAGATGGGGTACTAGCATGAATTCCTCTAAGCTTGATTACCAGCTTAGAACCTGTAGCGCTGCCACCAACCAGGAATTCCAGTGCCTGGTACACTCTGGTCCCCCCAAGACCTTGCCCGGGGAACCCCAAGACCCAGACCCTCTGGATCTTACAACAAGGAACGTAAACCCTCCTTGCACCGTTTGCCTCTCCAGGCTTCCCCGTCCGCTGGGTTGACCTGGAAGACCAACTTGTGGATTCAAACTCTTGATCTTTTAACAGAGAGGAAAATTCACCTTCCCCCTCCTTTTCTTCCCCCTCCCAGACTCTTCCTGAGAGGAAAGTTAATTTCTACAGAGAGAAATTTAGCCTCTCTCTCCCCTTGCCCTCTTCTCCCAATTCCCTGGTGATCCAGACCTCGTCCCCTGGGTCTCACACCAGAAGGAAAAAAAACCCAATCAGGTCTTAAACAGAAACTTTTAATTAAGAAGAGAAAAAACAGTAAAAATTATCTTTGTAAATTTAAGACTGGATTAGGTACAGGGTTTTTCAGCTAATGCACTGGGAAACCCTCCAGCCTAAGTATAACAATACAATTAAAATCCTTTCAGCAAAAATACACATTTGCAAATAAAGAAAACAAACAAAGCCTAACTCCCTTATCTTCTAGTATTCACTAGTTTTGAACTGATAAGACGCCTGTATTCGGAGAATTGGAGAAAACCTGGTCTGCACGATCGGTCACTCTCAGACCCAGAGAGAACAACAAACAATAAACTTAACAGCACACACAGAAACTTCACTCCCTCAAGATTTGAAAGTATCCTGGTCCTCTGATTGGTCCTGGTCAGGTGACAGCCAGGCTTACTGAACTTGTTTAACCACTTACAGTCAAATAGATGATAAAAAAAAAAACGTACTTCTGCTCTATTAACTCACTATCTGTTTTATCGACGAGGCCTGGTTCTACACTGCACGTTTTTAAACATTTAGCAGCATTAACCGATTTAACACTGTACCCGTCCACACTATGAGGCCCTGGTTATTCAATATAACGGCTCTTTAAATCGGGTTCTGTCTCCTCCCCACGAGAGAGTAGAGACTAAAATCGGTATTACCATATCGGATAATGGGTTAGTGTTGGCCGCAAATCGACGGTATTTGGCCTTGGGCAGTTATCCCAAGTGCTCCACTATGACCGCTTTGACACAATCTGAACTCAGATGCAGTGGCCAGGTTTTAAACAGGAAAAGCCCCGCAAAATTTTGATTTTCATTTTCGCTGTTTGCCCCAGCGTGGGAGCTCTGATCAGCACGGGGCAATGCGAGATCAAATCCAAAAAAGAGTCAGTATGGACCTACGGCGAGAACTGGATCTGATCGCTGTATATGGGAGACAAATCTGTTTCTATCAAAGCTGGTTACAGAGACGAAATGCCACAAGCGTTTGAAAAAAAAAATCTCAGGTACACAGTGCTGGTGGCAAGCGTAACAGGAAGCCAAGACTCAAAATGGGACGCTCATGGGGGAGGAGAGGGAGGGAGCGATGGGAGGAGTACTGAGGACTCCACGTATCCCACAGTGACCCAGCCAGTCTCTGAAAAAGTATTTGTATTCTCGCTGAGCTCCCAATGCCTGTAGGGTCAAACAACAATGATCAGTGTGGTTCATGGAATAGCTCGTCAATTTACTCCCCCCCGCCCCGGCACATGAAAGAAAAGGAAATTAAATAGTTTCTTGACTTCTTTCATGTACCCTGATGTCTACTGAATGTGGCTGGTAGATATGATGCTGCAGCATTGAAGAGCAGTATCGGCTCTCTCCCCTCCCTGGTGCAGATGGTGCATCTGACTGATATCCGTCATTCACCATCGTCCGTGGTGCTCCTAGCTGTCTCAGGTGAGGCTGGCCGGGGTGGCCTGAAGTAAAATATAGAATGAACTCCTGGTCATTCCCAGTAGAGGTACAAATACGGCTGGTACACCGTTCTTCATCATAGCAACTGGGGCTGAGCTCCATCAGCCCCTCCTTTTCCTGTGGTAAAGAAAAGATTCTGTACTGCTTGGACTATCCATAGCAGCAGCATGGCTTGGGCTCCTCCTCCCCCCGCAGCCGCTTAATGTTCTGCCTGGGACTGTTCATAGCACGGGAGGCTGGCTCCCCCTCATTTTATCTGAACTAACAAGGTCTCTGTTCTATTCCTGCATTCTTTATAAACTCATGACACAAATGGGGGTACACTGCCACAATAGCCCAGGAAGGTTGGGGCAAGGGAGGAAGCAATGGGTGGATTGTTGCAGGGGCACCCCCCGTGAATGGCACGGTAGCTCATCATTTCTGCGATGATCTGACCACAGAGCACCTGTGCTCTCTGATAACACTCGGTTCTCTAGTACACTTGCCCCATATTCTAGGCAGGCTGACTCTATTTTTTAGAACATAAGGAGGGATTGACTCGGAGTCATTCCCAGTTTTGCCTTTGTTGCCCGGCCGACCTCAGCAGGGGCACCCATTGTAGCTAGCAGACAGTACAGAATGACAGATACCGTGCATCTCATTCAATACCCCGCAGCAGATTGGTACAGAATGACTGATAACCATTTCTGCTATCATGCAAAAGCAAATGAATGCTGTGTGTAGTGCTGGAGTATCGCCTCTGTCTCGTGGCATCCAGTACAAGACAGGTGAACTGAAAAGAAAAAAAAAGCTGAACGGGCTCCATGGTTGCCGTGCTATGGCATCTGCCAGGGCAATCCAGGGAAAAAGGACGCAAAATGATTGTTTGCCGTTGCTTTCCCTGAGGAAGGAATGACTGACGACATTTACCTGGCACCACCCGCGACAATGATTATTCCCCATCAGCCACTGGGCTCTCAACCCAGAATTCTAAGGGGCGGGGGAGACTGCGGGAACTATGGGATAGCTACGGAATAGCTACCCACAGTGCAACACTCTGGAAGTCGATGCTAGTCTCGGACCATGGATGCACACTGCTGAATTAATGTGCTTAGTGTGGCCGCGTGCACTCGACTTTATACAATCTGTTTTATAAAACCGGTTTATGTAAAATCAGAATAATCCCGTAGTGTAGACGTACCCTTAGACTTCTTGCCTCTGACACAGTGGGTACCCATTATCTTAAGAGGCTTATTAGAGGCAACTACTAAGTTTCCACAAGCCTTAAGCTTGCTGTAGGCACACAACCAGCTCTGGGTCTTGGGCTTTGCATTAGAGTGCCCAACCCCCAGTTGATCACAGCATGTTCCTCTGAGATCTTCCCACAGACTTAGAAGTATGAGTCCTAAGTGAGCCAACACGATCTCAAAAGTCCCACAGTGTGCTGGAGTAGACCTGCTGGGGACTAAAGACTATTAAGGATTGTAGGGATTCGGGGTGGTCCCTATGAGTCTTTATGGGAGGTGGCGGCGGCTTTCAGCACTCAAACATAGAGGGAAGGGGTGTGTGGCAGTAATGCCCAGTAAATCAAACGATGGAGGCAATGAGCTTATGGCATGTACGGGATTCTCCCTTCCCATACGTTTTATGGTGTCTTTGGGAAGTGGAGGAATGGTCCACTGATCTTCCTAACAGTCTCCTTTGTGTACCTATTGCTCTGGGTCCTATAAAATTTGCAGCAGCAGGGCTATCTTTCTACAAATCTCAGGGGCAGACAGTATTCTTTTTCAAAATGTATGAGTTTCCAAGTCATGACATGGGGCTAGCAGAGCACTGAACTGGTTACACTACTTTCCTGTAGTAAGTATCAAAACCCTAAATAATATACACAATGTTCACTAATTTTATATACATGTCACACAAGTATAAGTCAGCACTGCATAGATAGTTTGGAAGCTCCCAAATTATGGAAGCCTATGCCAAAATCTGGTAAATGTACCTATTCTTCATTAAGTAAATTATGAGGGTGAGGATTGCACATACATTATTAGCAATGCTTGTCTGTCTTCCCTCATGGTTTTTCTTTTCACCTTCTCTGCCTCTGTCAGATGAAAAAAAAAGTAATCAAGACAATTCAATCCTGCATCAACCCAGCCCTGGACAGAAGCCAGATGGAATGGCTGTGCAAGACCATATTTCATTTACAAAAGCTATTCATTTATTCACTGTTCTGTTTATCATCCAGAAACAAATAGGTGAAAACTCACATGTTTATTTCAATGGTATTTTAATAAGTCACTGTGAACACTATTACAAGACAGCAAGCAAACACGCCAGAAAAGAATGTTTGAAAAGAAGTTAGATTGTTTCATTACAATCAACTTTCAGGAGGAACAGTAAGATTTGGTACATTTCTAGTGTTGCCACCATGGTTTTCTAATTTCATGCAGATATATTTCAAGGCCTATGGACAAAAGAACTCCACATTTGTAAGTTAGGCTATTGTATTGTGATTTTTATATTTTGTAAGTGTGGCAAAAGCTTCTGATGAAGTGTTTGCAGGTACCATTTCAAGTGTTATTGTACTTGATGCTTTTTATGCAGAATATTGCATATTAAAACATGCAGATGGAACTTGTAACAGAATTACAGGACTATTATTGAACTCAATAGGAGGGCATAACTGTTAAACTTGGAAGTTTAAAATGTAAGTTACCCAAGGTTTAAAACAATTTACCATAAAAGAGTAAGCTTCCAATTTATGCTTTGGGGGGTGTTTGAGCATTTCAGACATAGTGCATGATCTTGCATGATCCTGCAACCACCAATGGGTATAGTGCTCAATGTCATACATAGTCTCATTAAAGATTGAGATATGGTGTGACAACAAGAAGAGTCAATGCCACATTCAATGGGAACAGACAGTAATAAGTGCTATACCTAGTAACAATTGTTATCAAGTCCCTATTTTGTATCATCAAAAGCAGAATTTAGATGATAAGCTCTGAGGTCCCTCTTTTTGTTCTGTTTGTACAGTGCCTAATGCAGTAAAATCCTGGCTCATGCTAGAGCTCCTAGGCACTATAGTAATATAAAGAAATAGATCATAGATCATAGATCATAGATTACTTATCACTACAGTAGAACCTCAGAATTACAAACACTAAAGTTACAAACTGAGCGGTCAACCACACGCCTCATTTGGAATCGGCAGTATGCAATCAGGCCTCAGAGACCAAAAAAGCAAATACTGCACAGTATAGTGTTAAGTGTAAACTACTAAAAAACTAAAGAGAAAGTTTTTAAAAAAAATTTGACAAAGTAAGGGAACTGTTTGTGTGCTTATTTCATTTAAATTAAGATGGTTAAAAGCAGCATTTTTCTTTTGGCATAGTAAAGTTTCAAAGCTGCATTAAGTCAATATTCAGGTGTAAACTTAAGAGCCTTGGGTGAGGGATCTTGTCAAAGGCTTTCTAAAAGTCCAAGTATACTATGTACTTGTAGAAAATAGAACCCCAAATTGTCTGGAAATAGGGCCTGCAGTGAAGCTAGTCTGGAAGCTGAGCTTACAACAGAGCGAGTCCCCAGGCAATCTAATGACCGCACCTGGCATGTCAAAGGCTGTGTGATTGACTACACTGCCTGATTCTTCCAACCAATTGGCAGACTGCCTCTTCAGCTCAGAAGCAGCAGTTATTAACTGGTTGCTCAAAGCATTTGTGTATGGCTGTGATAGCTCTTGCTTTGGCCAGGGTCCTGCTCCTGCCTTGTCTCACTCCAGGTAATCTGACTCTGACTCTGGGCTCCCGATTCTTTGTTGCCTGACTCTTGCTTTGACCACCCATGTCAGTCTCTGATCATCTTTAACAGCATAGAAATAAGAAGTTAAGGAGAGACTCCTGCATTCGTTTCCACCTTCACACTGGCTACAATGCAGCCAATAATGCATTCTGACATACTAAGGCTTTCACATTATTCCCAACACATACCCAAAAGCAATACCTATCAAATCTGTACTCTAATGCAAAACCTTGACAGCGATTCAGCAATGTTAAGGTACAGTAACTTCCCAAATGCACTGGATATGTAATAGTCAGATGTGCCAATCTACTGAAGTATTAAGAGGATATAAATTGGGCTTCATGGTCAATAAGTGTAGTAAAGCGTATATTCAAAATATTCAAGGCCCTCTTTCGAAAATGTCAGGAATATTATAGTGTATCACAGAATGATATGGATTAAATTGGGGTGACAGCAGCAACTGCTTCTGTAAACCTACAAAGTATAAAAGGCTATTACAATAGAGTCATTAAACTACCAAAAGAAAAAAAAGGTAACAGATGCCCAAGGACGCTAAGATGAAGCAGTATAGGCACACAAGCTGTCACACATAGTGTGACAGCCATCTTGGCTGACACATGAGGAATGACTAAAGATTCATGCTCTGATATTGTTTTTACTTTTGTGACTTTTTTTTTAAATTCACATGCTATAAAAGATGCAGCCTCCTTTAAAAAGAGATGCATTTCCACCTTGTGGCCTTAGTTTTCTTTAACTCCACTTATGAAATCAAACTGGCTAAACAGTTTCATAAACTTGTTTATCTGCTCTTGATTAATCAACATAATGCTGACTGTTCATTCATAACTATATATAACTTGTGTCCTACATAAATAAGCCTGGGGATCTCCAATAAATTCCAACTTTCTTTTCATGCTCTGTGAAAATGTTAAGATATCCCTCCCCACCCCGGCCAACAAACCTCTGTCATAATCTGAAATGACGTGTGACTGCTTTTGAATGTTTTTGCAACAGCTGATAGAAGTAAAGTTTCTCCCCCCTAAGTAAAAGGCAATAAATCTGGTGAGTTTCCCTGGGACTGAATACTTTAGTTTTTGTAAATTGGGTATGTTCTCTTTAACAGAATCCTCCTCCCCAACCCCCATGCTAGATTCACTGTTTGAGCATCTTAACCATTATCTTTTGGCCAAGACAGAGAAGAAGGGCTCCAGCCCAGCTCAACTAACAACTTCTTTTTCCCGAAAAAGGACAGTTACTACAAACTTTTATATCATCTGAAAAATTATCAAATGGGGGTTCCTCCTAAAATCTCCAGCTGAAGAGGAAAGGGAACAAGAGATATCGTTAAAATGAAAGTCTTATTTAAAATTTCACATTTCAAATGCTTTACCCGTTTTTACTTGTCTTCTGTCTTTAATAAAAAGTTAAAGGGATTTGTAATGAGTTTGCCATGCTACTAAACAGGCTGATGTCTCTGTGTACCAAACTCTACCTAAACCTTGTTTAACATTATTTGATGTTGGACAGCGAATGGGTCATGTTAACATCTATGACTCTCTGGGCCCATTTATTCCATCTAAATTAATAGAACAGCTTTCTTGCCCAATAAAACCTTTTCCAAAGTAGGATTAAAGAAGCTTTTTTCACAGATATGCAGCCAGACATTTTGCCCAGTTTTAAATGAGATGCACATTATCAGAACCAAAATAAAGTCACGTATGAAACTATTTAAAAAAGAGGATCCACTATTTGCCTAATGGCAAACTTGATTTATATCTAAACCACTTCAAATAATTTGGCATCCATAAATTGGAAGCATGCAAAGCTTTATTTTCTTTCATTAGACGTCAGAGAAGATTGCTCTCACATCTTTGCTTTAGGCTATGGTAAAAGGGAATGGCAAAGAAGAACTTGAATGAAAGAGACTAAGCATGTTGTGGAATTCCTGCCAAGGCATGGCCCTGTCATGCTTATTGAGAATCATAGCAAAAAAATTAGATGAAAACAATCATTGACTTTTCAGTAATAAAAGGTGCTGTACTATTAATACATGCAAAAGTTTTATCTGGTTTGTGAAGCACAGGCAGATTCATACTAGATGCCACTCAAAATTATTAAAGTGTATTAAAGTGTGTCATTATAGTTTGTAGCTAATGCTCTGCATAGATAATAGCGATTGAGTAAATTTCCAGACATGCCTTCACTTATTTAGGTGGTTTTGAAATATTTACTCATTGTCTCAGGCAAATTTTCCCTTGAAAATCTTGAAGCCATACAGAAATGAAGTGATAACATAAGTGTGTACAATTGGGCATTGGTACATGCTTAAAAGGGTGGTCTTGATCCATAAAATTTTGGTCCACATTTTGAAAGTCCAAGAGTTCCAACTCAGGGATTCATCCTATTACAGAGACAGAGCCCAGCTGTGAAATTTAGATCCAGCTCCTGGTTTCATTTGTGATCCCTCCAAAGTTTGGGGCATTCACAGCTGAAGCGTTGGCCTGGGTTTATTTCTAACACTTAGTCATATTAAATGAGACCAAATGCAGGGTACTGTTATAATACAAGCCCAAACACTATGTAATTTTACTGTCATTATAAAATGCATCTTTTTAAAATTTAAATTTTGAAAAAATGTGTTTTACTGCACTTTTTAAAGAGAGTTCAGAGAAGATGATGAATGGGAAACCAAAATTACCTTTCACAACAATTTACAGGAATTATCTTTAAGTACTTAGGGATAGACTCACAGACTTTAAGGTCAGAAGGGACCATTATGATCATCTAGTCTGACCTCCTGCACAATGCAGGCCACAGAATCTCTTCCATCTACTTCTATAACAAATCCCTAACCTATGTCTGAGTTATTGAAGTCCTCAGATTGTGGTTTGAAGACCTCAAGCTGCAGAGAATCCTCCAGCAAGTGACCCGTGCCCC